>NC_052399.1:1938937-2538937 GCF_009389715.1 Phoenix dactylifera
GCATGGATGGCTCTTTAGCTTCAAAATCTCCTTGGACCTGGTTCACCACCAGCTGGGAGTCGCTGAAGGCCGTCAGGTCTCCCACTTTTAGTTCTTTCGTCAGCTTGAGCCCGGTGATGAGAGCCTCATACTCGGCCTCATTGTTCGAGGCCGGGAACTCGAGTCGCAGAGCTTGCTCGGCCACCACTCCATCTGGACTGGTGAGGATAAGTCCGGCCCCGCTGCCCCCCGGGGTCGAAGACCCATCCGAGTGCAGGACCCATTGCTGCCTCGGGGTCTCCTCCACAGACTCAGATGGCGGCTCGAGGTCGTCCGGAAGGGTGCACTCCACGATGAAGTCGGCGAGTATCTGAGCTTTGATAGCCGGCCTGGGCCGATATTCTAGGTCGAATTCCCCGAGCTCGACTGCCCATTTGGCGATCCTCCCCGCACGATCCGACCTCTGCAATATCTGCTTCATAGGCTGGTCGGTTAATATAGCTATCGTGTGGGCTTGGAAGTAAGGTCTGAGTCTCCGAGCCGAGATAATGAGAGCGAAGATGGTCTTCTCAAGTTTAGAATATCGGGTCTCAGCATCCCTGAGAACCCGGCTGGTGTAATAGACCGGCTTTTGGAGCTTGTCTTCTTCCCGGACGAGGACCGAGCTTACTGCAGCTGGGGAGACGGCCAGATATAAGTAAAGAATTTCGCCCTTCTGGGGCTTGGTGAGCAGCGGGGGAGAGGCCAGAAGGCGCCGAAGCTCTTCAAAGGCTTGCTGGCATTCTTCTGTCCACCGGAAGTCTTTCGGCCGTTTGAGGCTCTTGAAGAAGGGGAGGCAACGCTCGGCTGATCGAGAAACAAACCTTCCCAGGGCGGCTACCCGCCCCGCGAGCCGCTGCACCTCCTTAACTGTCTTTGGAGGCGACATCTCTTGCAGTGCCCGGATTTTCGCCGGGTTGGCTTCAATTCTGCGTTGGGTCACTATGAAACCCAGGAACTTGCCCGAGGCGACCCCGAACGCGCACTTCGCCGGATTGAGTTTCATTTGGTATTTTCTGAGCTTGGCGAATGTCTCGTTGAGATCGGCTATGTGGTGTTCCGCCGCTTGGCTCTTTACCAGCATGTCGTCCACATAGACTTCCATGTTCCGGCCGATCTGGTCTTTAAAGATTTGGCTGACCAGTCTCTGATAAGTGGCCCCAGCGTTTTTCAGGCCAAAGGGCATCACCTTGTAGCAGTAGGTGCCCTTGTCGGTGATGAAGGCCGTCTTCTCCTCGTCTTCTGGCGCCATTCGGATTTGGTTGTATCCTGAAAAGGCGTCCATAAAAGTTAGCAGTTGGTGTCCTGAAGTGGAGTCGACGAGCTGGTCGATGCTCGGGAGAGGGAAGCTGTCTTTTGGGCAGGCCTTGTTCAGGTCGGTGTAGTCCACGCACATACGCCATTTTCCGTTGGCCTTCTTTACGAGGACTACGTTGGCGAGCCAATCCGGGTAGGAGACCTCCCGGATGAAGCCGGCTCCGAGGAGTTTGTCCACCTCCTCGGCCGCAGCTCGTTGTCGCTCAGGGGCGGAGCCTCTTTTCTTCTGCTTTACAGGCCTGCTGGTTGGCCTTACCTGGAGTCGGTGGACCATGACCTCGGGGTCAATTCCTGGCACGTCCGCGGGCGACCAGGCGAAGACGTCAGCGTTGTCCCGCAGGAAGCTGACGAGGCGATTCCTCTTATGGGCGCCGAGGCCGGAGCCAACCTGCACGGTTAGCTCGGAAAAATTTTCTTGTAGTGGGATTTGAATAAGGAGCTCACCGGGCTCTACTTGCTTCTTCCAGAGAGTGTCCCTCGCATCGAGGATTTCTATGGGCAGTGAAGGGCCCATCGGGCGGTCTGGTGCCTCGGCTGGTTGCTTTACTGTGTGGGCCGCCATGTAGCATTGCTTGGCGACCAGTTGGTCTCCGCGGACCTCGCCCACTCCTTGGCCGGTGGGGAACCGCATGAGCAAATGGCGAGTTGAAACCACGGCTCAAAGGGCGTTTAACCCTGGGCGCCCAAGGATGGCGTTGTAGACCGAGGGCAGACGGACCACCAGGAAGTCCATCCTCACAGTGCTCTCCCGGGGGGCGAGGCCAACTGTGACAAGGAAGCTAGCCTCACCTTCAACCGGGACCGCATCTCCGGTAAACCCGACCAGCGGGGCATTGATTCTCCGGAGGTGTCCTTCTGTCAACCCCATTTTTTGGTAGGCATGGTAGTACAAAATGTTGGCTGAGCTTCTATTGTCAACTAGGACACGCTTTACATCAAACCTATTTACAATCATTGAGATGACCACAGCGTCATCGTGAGGGGTCTCGACCCCTTCTAAGTCCTCGTCCGAGAACGAGATGACTTCATCAGTGCGTGGGCGCTTCGGGGGTGCTCCCTGGGCGGCTGTTCCTGCCGAGGTCCGCCCAATCATGTTGATGGTGCCGGCGATAGGCCTGTTGCCGCCAGGATTTTCGTTTGGTGCGACATTCTCCGCCGGCCTCCTTTCCTCATGTCGGTTCCTCACGAACCGGTTGAGTACTCCCCGTCTGATGAGCGCTTCTATCTCGTCCCGGAGTTGGAAGCAGTCCTCCGTGTCGTGCCCGCGATCTCGGTGGAAGCGGCAGTACTTCCTGAAATTTCGGGAAAATTCCGTGTCTCGCATAGGAGGCGGGGGTCGGAAGAAGTCCCGACCCTCAATTTCCATCAGGATCTCGGCCCGAGGAGCATTGACGGGTGTATAGTTCTCGTACCTCGCCTGGTACGTCCGGGGCCGCGGTGGAGACCTCGGACGAGGAGGTGTCCTCTGCTGAGGTCGCCCCTGCTGACGGGGCGGGCTCCTCAGTCTGGGGAGATTCTTCTCTCGGCGGGGAGACCGGCTCCTTTGTCGACCGCGCTCGTCGCGGCGCTTGTTCCGCTTCTTCGAGGTGGGCTCGATTGCCCCCCGCCTGGAGGCGACTGCCTCCTCGGCCTTGGCGTACTTCCGGGCTCGGGCCAGCATTTCGGTGAAGTCGGCCGGGAAGCTCTTCTCGATGGAGAAGAGGAATCGGTAGGAGCGGACCCCAGTCTTCAGAGCCGACATGGCTATCGACTGGTCTAGCTCGCGAACCTCCCATGTGGCGGCGGTAAAGCGGTCCGGGTACTCTTTGAGGGACTCCCCCTCCTTCTGCTTGATGTCTAGGAGGGAGTCTGATGTCCGTCGCTGGCGCCGGCTGGCAGCAAAGTTGGTGGCGAACTGCCTGCCGAGCTGCTCAAAAGAGGACACCGTGTTCGGCTTCAGACCAGAGAACCAAAGCCGAGCGGTCCCTCGGAGGGTTGTTGGGAAGGCCTTGCAGAGTATGGGCTCCGAGGACTCTTGTAGGGCCATGAGGGCCCGATAACTCTCCAAGTGGTCGAGGGGGTCGGTGATTCCGCTGTAGGGCTCCACCTGAGGCATTTTGAACCTCGCGGGAACTGGCTCGTCCTCGATCTGGCGGGAGAAGGGGGACTTGGTAGTGAACTCAAAGTCCCCTTCCTGTCTTGCCTTCTTGCTGTGGAGTGCCGCAATCTGGCGCTCCAGATGCTCGACTTTTCGGTCGAGCTCCCCCACCCGTGGGATTGTCGCTGTGGTTTGCGCCAGCTCACGGTGATCCGGGGCTGACTCCGCCTCAGAAAGTTGGGGTCTCCGGTCGAAACCTTCTCCCGGTAACTCTCTCCGGAGAGAAGCTCGTTCTCCATTGTTGGCTCTGGAGGAGCCATGCAAATTTTGGCTGGGGAGAACCGGGCCGTTGGGGAGACACTCCGGCGGGGCCTGGGCCCGCGGGGGAAGTGCCGGTAAAGCCTCCACGCGCCGCAGGCCCTGAACGGCGGCGGCCAGGGCCTGGACTTGCTGTGCCAGGGCATTGAACTGTTCCGGCTGGACTTGAGGAGCTGGGTCAGCCGGAGTTGGAAAATTCTGGACGGAGTGTCCAGGACTTTGCGGGGGACGCCGGGAGACGTTAGAGGCTCCCTTACTTCTCAACTTCATGACTGCTACTCGGGCCCTTCCTCTAGCGCCAACTGTTGCTGGAAATTGGACCCGGGGGCAACCTTCGGTCGAGGAGAGGGAGCGACTGTTGATCCTCACGGCGGGGCGGCGGTCTGTCGGCGGGCGGCGTCCTCCGTCCGGGGCGGTCGGAGAGAAGGAACAGCAGGTCCTCGCAGCGGGGCGGCGATCCGTTGGCTGGCGGCGTCCTCCGTCCGGGTGCCTGCACACGAACCGGTGGCCGGGTTCTCCGGCGCCGGCCCTCCGACGCTCAAGTCAGGGAGGGGGCGAATAGTGGGGAGAAGGAGATAGACAGTGATTTTTGGGTGTATGAACGTTTCGATCCCCTCTTGAGAGGCCAAGGCTCCCTTTTATATGCGGGGGTCGGTTTACCTGTGGTGTAACAGGGCGAGGCCGTAGTACGGCTTGGCATGTTGTTCAGGTCGGCGCTCGGTCAGGCGAATCATTGCACTGATGTCGGCGGCATGGCCGAGATCAGAGACTTATCATAGTCGACTAGACCCTGCTGGGTCGATTTGCCGTGGAGAGCTGGGGATCCGTAGATGTCAGGAGCCATGCGCATTTATTGTGGAGTAAGTCGGAGATCCGCATTCATTATGGAGTAAGCCGGAGATCCGCATTAATGGTGGAGTAAGCCGGAGATCCGCATTTATTGTTGAGTGTGCCGGAAGATTACAGCGGCCATGCGCAATAAATGCCGGAGGGGTGTTAGAGTACGGTCCTCGGACATCGGGGTTTCTCTTAGGTCGGAGGTTTCGGGGTCGGTCGTCTCGTGGCCGAGCGTTCCGAGGTCGGACGCTGACTTCGGCTGTCCGGGGTCGGAGGTTGTACGGCTTCTTAGGGGCATTTATATCATTTGGGGGGAAACTTTATTCCCACCAACAGGTCCCATCCGGCTCTCCCCTCTCGCCGGCGGCGGCGACGACCGCCCCATTGCCCAACGAGTGTGTTCTCTCTGGAAATTTTCCATGGGCGCGAATCCTAAAGTCACAAGACCAACGCTCTAGGAAACACACTGCGTTTTCCAAAAAAAAAAGCCTACATATAACGGCTTCATGCAGACGAGCGCATAAAAATAGAGACATTGAGGTTATGGGATCCGTCGTGCACACAGGATTATTATTATGCGGAAGCCAATCGCCATAGAAACAGGAGGACACGTGGTACGTAGAATAGTCCGTGCGCTTAGAAATATTATGCGATTTTTTCGTACATAACAAATATGCGAAAAATGTCCTCGCATAAAACTCTTGTGCGGTTGTAAAGGCGCATAGATAAAAGTATGCAGACTTGGTGCACTAGGGGTCAATCTCGCATAACTTTTTTCGTGTGGACTTACTTCCGCACAGAAAATATGCGGAACAACAGGTGCTCGGATTCCATTCGCGCATAACACTTTTATGCGAAAGAAAAAAATCCTGCATAGATAAATATGCGGACGTAGGATATTTGATTCTATTGAGCGCATAATATTTCTATGTGGAGAGTAGATTCGCACAGTAAGCATATGCGGACGTCCGCAGCATATGAGAGGCATTTCCCCCGTCCCAGCGCCGGCAGCGCCTGTGTCCATTCGACTGCGCCCCCGACACCATCCCTCAACTCCAGCGGTGACCGCCGACGATCTCAGTGCCTGAATCTTCTCATATGTCGTTTGATGGAGCGGCGACGCCGGCAATCAGCGTCGGCTTCGGTGGTGGGAGATGGAGGGAAAGACAGAAGGAAGAGCTTTTCTACCATTAGATGCCCTCGCTGCTCATGTTTCGCTTTATTTGTCCGTACCATTGCCTTCGCCGCTCGCATTTCTGCTATTGGATATTTGGATGCCCCACAGCCTTGTCTCGATTGCTCACATTTCTACCAATGGATTTGTCTTGATCTAAAAGCTGATGTCAGGTGATGCTCCATCCAAGAACCATCCAAATATCATCAACCTCCGTTAGTGTCGCCTGCCTGGCTGCCTCGGTTGAAAGTAATCATCAATTAAAGTCCGATGAATCAAACACTCACCTGTTTTCTGATAAAAAATTTTAAGAAATATACAATGAAAATGCCACCATTTACGTTTCGAACCCAGAACTCCCCTAAATGAAAGCACTAAAAGGAGAGTTTTGATGTACACCAAAAAAAATAGGAGAGTTTTGATCAATTGAACCAAACCTTGCTAGCAAAAGCCATCCAAAACGACTGTCGTGCACCAGAGGTGGCCATGTTTCACAAATCTCAATGCAAGATTGAAGGGTGGTGCGACATTGGACCATCAAATGGTCTGTTGGGCACAAGACTCTAGCTTCCTTTCTTCTTTCTTTCTTTCTTTCTTTTTTCCACTTTTTTGAGGGAGACTGGGAGGGAGACCTATTTGTACCATAACTACCTGAGTTCAGAGTTCTGGTGATGCGTCGCTCGGGAACCTAAGCAAAGCAGCATGACCACTTAGACAAGCCCCAATTCGTATTTCCTTTTATTTCTTATTTTAACTAATTAATGGAGATTTCAGTAGAGCAAGTTTTAGGGGAAAAAAACCACCTTCTAATTCTATGTGAATTATGCATCAAAGGCCTCATACATGAAAGAGTGGTTATGTTAGTGCCATTGTTTCATCAGCGGCGCACAATAGAGAAATTCATATGCCCCTTATTTTGGAGAAAATATACCCTGCACTCTGTGAACCACATCAGTGGACCGTGCGCCATAGAAACAGATCGAGACAAGATGTGCAGGGCGGCTGGCATGTAATATATGGAGCCCACAAAAACTAGGACGTCTGATTGGTGCGGTGCACCGCCACATGGTGCAGGAATATAATTTCTCCTCCTTTTTCGGCTCCTCAAGACACGAGCGTGACACCGCCGCAAACATCGTTCAGAGTACAGCGCAACTCTGACCTATGGTCATGGCATGTAGACGTTGAGCCGGGAGAACACTGGTAGTGTACGGGGAAGAACACCTGATCGTAAATTCTAATTGAGTAGACCAAGACTTCGTTTACAAAAGTTCTTCACTTCCAAGGCATAATAATAATGCAGCAATGCTGAGCAAATATTGATAATGCGGAGAAGGAGAACAAACCACGTAGTAAGTTAATATTTTGGTGTCGTTGGAATCTTTGGAATTTGGATGCCTGGCCATGCTTGTGGGTTTCATTTCTCACCCATCATCAACACTGTGGCTTGGGAGTCTTCATATTCTAAGCTTCAAGGAGGATTTTGGCACAAGAAATCCTTGTAGGGGCTTCAACAAGTGCTTGATACGGGTACTTTTCCATCTTATCTGAAAAATTATTGGCGATGCATCGGCTATTGTTCCTTAGTAAATGAGCGAGATGTATCGCATATGGAAAATAAGAACACTAGGAATGGTATTATATACTAGAAGGCTGCCTGCAAGGAAAATGAGAAGTCAGATGATCCAAGCTCGCTATTAGTTTCTGGCTATATTGGCCATTTAGTTGAATTCAAAGCATCAAGGTAATCAAACCACCGATTAATGATATATTATTATATGGTTTTTTGTACTAGCACGAATGTATGATTCAATGAGGAGGTTGGTTTTGTATAGAGATGATCTATTTTGCATTGTGATAATATCAAAATCTGAGCTTGTCCCAGTAATCACCTCTCCAGTCACCGGATGCTATACGAACCCACACAAATGAAATCCAAGTCCCTACTTTGCTGAATCAATATATACCAAAAAGTTCACAAATAAATAACAATAAAGAGCACTAATTAGCCAATTCTTCAAATGCTGATATATAATGCACAGGTTTTGCTGGGTCTGTAACGGATCTAACAAGGACAAGCAACCAGTAACGGCTTTCTTTGGATGATTCTTCTTATGAGATGCTAGAAAGTCAAACAGAACAATAAGGTCAGTAAGAGCAAAATAAAAAGTTGGACATTTTAACACATGGAATTTGTTCTACAATATAAATATGCAACCAGATCTTATGCAATTCTTCTAGAAATTTTGACCAAAAAATATGAAATAATGACATGTTAAAACATGTTGAGACATTTCTATTTGACTTTAAATTTCAATTTTTAGTCCATTATTATTACATAGTTAACAATCAAGTGCTTGTTAATGATTTATATTTTTGTGGCATGTACTCAATATTTATTCTCAGTATAAATTGTTTAACTTAGATAATAACATCTAAAACCTGACGACTACCAAGACCTGATCCTCGCCTGAACCCGATACACATATGTTACCTAAACCCAGACCCAATTCATCAATGGTGGAACATAAATTAAAACCCAACATCTCCATGTGTATAGGTCTAGGTTTAGTAAAACCCGGACCGGATTCCATGCTCATATCCACAACCAAGAATTTCTGCTGACGGATGATGGGTATGATCACTACCTTTTCCTCACAAAGGATAAGGTTGCCTCCTTAACTGCAGCAACCCACAATAGGTACCATCCGATATTACTTTTGCTCTCTTAGACCAACAGCAAGAGATCCCTGAGACAGTAACAATGCCTTCCCATTGCATTCTCAGTTTAGGCCAAAGACCCTCATCATTAGGTCTTCTGGCTCTGGTTCGGAACTACTCACTATATCTCAATTGACTCTCAAACCATCACAATTACCAACTTTTTAGCGAGTAATAATGAGCTATCATCACTTATGGAAAGCAAAACAAACAAAACAAAAGCAGAAACATGCGGATAAGAACACACAGTAGCAACCTTAAGACACTTGAAGCATCTACAATTACCAGAATCAAACTCAGCCTTTTCAAAACCAGTTGCAGGTAACAAGTCAAATATCACATGACGGGAGATAAGATGGAGCATTTGTATAAACTTCTAGCTAGAACTGTGGAGTTTGAGTTGGTTGCAGTCAAGGATAACCAGTCATTCCGACAGTTGAGCTTGCCCTGTTGGTTTTATGCGCAGCCTGACTTGTAGCTTTGGAAAAGTACATGTAGTAATACACATTGAGTATCATGGTGAAGACCACGAAGACAGCTCCAGTAACGAATACTCCTTTCCTCAAAGACTCACAAGTCCAGTTTGAAGCATAGATCATATGCCTGTACTTTGTATGGTATGCATTCTTTGTCGCACCAGCTAACAAGCATGCCTCAGCAATCAAGAAAGTCAGCCTGCAGTTGGCAAACAAGCACATTCGCATAATGCATCCCGAAGTAATTCACGATTTATAAACAGAATAAAGGATTTGTGAGAATTATGATCCTATATGGAAGAAAGATCACCATGAAGAGGCAAAATATATAATCGACCAGGCTCGACTTCCACCAGGAGCTAATGGTTGGCCAAAGCACATACACTTTGTGACACCCATGAGCAGAGATTGACTAGAGAAAAGAAACAAGAAAGCACCAACTCCATAGCCGGTTGCAACATCCGAATCGTAAACACAGAATGTAGCATTGAGGTTATCAGTAACTATGGTACCCTGGCATGCAAAACAGAGAATTTAGTAATGCCCAGAAGCAAATACAAGGTTAAATAGCTAAAAGATAAGGATGTCAGAATTTTCTTTAATCATATGGGTTACATGTCAATCGGTGTTCATAGTCAATCACAGATTACAATTTGCAAGAAATATTGATGAATGAGCTAGGTAGATCTCCGAGAAGACTCCAAATAGTTCTGCCCCAGCCCAAGGACAAAAAAGCCATTAACTATATCAAGATATGTGACTGGGCTATTATTGACTATTCGAGTTTCACTAATCATAGAGACAAACTGGATCATAGGAGCGAGAAGGAACCCCAAAACAATGTCTAACCCCACAGCTAAGGCCCAACAAACAAAACAAGAAACATTAGAAGCATAGAACAGCCAAAAGTGCAGTTTCAATAATCTGGTGAGTTGTGGGAACATAATTGTTTCCTCGTTTTTTATTATTCTTTCAGTGAATACAATGCAAGCCGACCGTCATTGTCACATGCCTTTAGAAGATGAACAGAAGCTGTGGCCCGGAACAATTGACCTTGTGACATCCACTTTGAGTCCCTTCCCCACTCTTTTATGATTTTACCCACTTTCTAACTTTGCTGATGTCGTATTCTATTTAAATCAAGCTTGCAGCGCACCAAGATATTAAGTTCATCAATTTAAAGAATGAAAAATATAAATTATTGTTTTATATGAGTCATTTCTAGGTACTTCTACATGAACAAGAAACTTATCTGAATTACTCCTGAATATTACTAGCATTCATTCTTACACTTAAAGAAAACTATATTGGCTAAAACAAAGAAAACATTTTCCAATAGTTTACCTAAGTACCCATTTTCCATTTATGCAAGAAACTGTATAGATTGGGTAAGAAAACAACTTGATAGCAATAGTCTAAATTAAAGGTTCGATCAAAAAACATAAACAAAATTTTCAACAAGACTCACCCATAGAACCTGAGGTCAGGTAAACTTCATACTTTAGTGATCTCTGGGGCCTTCCACAATTGGGCCCTTGTGCGGTCCTACAGTGATTGGCCCATGCAGTGGAGGCCCGACAGCACTTCGGGCCCTTGTAACTCCTGCCTGCAGCACATCTCCCAACTCCTAGGGCTAACCACCATGTGGCTCCATAAAGGCCACAGGGTGGGAGGCCACAGAATATGTGCTCTTTGTTCTTATCCAAGTCCTCGAAAACCAGAATTGCTGGCACATCATTCTTCAATATTTTTTCATCCAAAATATTTCTGTTCTTGTTTGCTTCTCCTTTTCCTCAACCACCGAACCTTCTTTATCATGATCCGACCCACACCTAAGACCCAAGATCGAGCACCAGAGCTGCTCATAGCAACGTACCAAAAATCAGAATGTTAAGTCCTACCAATCAATATGGGATCAACTTTCTGGATTTTATTCCACCAGTGGTTCCTAACCAAAAAAAGGTCCATTCAATTGGAAAAACTCTGTAAATCATGCCTCCGTCAAAGCCTACTCTAAGACCCACCAACGCCACCTTACACCTACTGGTCCTCCATATAAACTTCCCTATTCATCATTTAGAGCACTGATGAAGTGATGTAGGAAGAGAAAGAAAATCAGGCTTATTAAAGATGAACAATTAAGATGGCAAAAACAAGTGAAATAGGTTTCAATAGGCAAGGCTAGGTGTGGAGATTAGTAATCTAAGGTTTGCTTAGCCCAATATCAGAGTTCTATGAAGAATTTCAAGAATGTTGTCGTCTTTGTTGCAGACCTGAATTGGGGTGTAGGCCTAAGTACAAAATACTTAAGATGAACTATATAGGATCTGCTTGAATTCAGAGATTGCAAAATCACTAGTTTAAAGGAATTTTATGGGATCATACAAGATAACAGATGGATTAGAAAAATATTAGCAGGAAAGGAAGTACAAGATAACAGTAACACAGTCAATAACACCATATAAAACACTAGATTTACCCAAAGGTATCATCACTAGACTTGGAAAATCAGACCAGCCTGGCTAGCAATTTGACAACAGGGCAAGCCTCGGCAAGGGTATCTGAGCTAGGAAGTCAAGTCGAACCCGTATTCTACACCTGCTTAATTTCCAACCTGGCCCAGACTAAATAAATATTACCTTGGTTTGGCTAGGCCTAGCCTGAAGCACATAAAATAAAAGATGTTACTAATATATTTATTAATGTATACTACATAATAAGTAAACATTAACCTAGTAGCCTTCCCTTTTGCCTCTTCATCCTCTCCTCCAAGCCCTAATCCTAAGAAACCATTAGAACTTCGGAGGAGTGGCTCATGAACATTGATGCTACGACAAGAATCGTTCTAGCGTTTTGCTTGGTTTGGCTTGCCTGGACCTTTGATCTATTCAACAAGGCTAGGCTTGGAATAGGAAAGTTAGGCTTGAGATTGAGCCCTGCCAAGCTTGAGCTAGCATGGGGGGATGGATGCTTAGCTCATGCTAGGTTAGAATTGGCCCAATAAATGCTCATGTATATCCATCACCCATGACAGAGAAGAAGCAAAGCTCAAATATTTATCACAACTGAAATTAATAATATATTATCAAAAATAGCACTTGTATAGACCCTTGTGGATCCTCTATAGCTTTAGGAACACCAAGCATAAAAGTAAAATTCCTTTCTAGAAATAAAATAAGGAAATACAGAAAAGAAGGAAGAACAACCTACTCTTCACAATACAAGGCCTCTTAGCATAACTTTTAAGGGATTAACCAGCCCTTCATGAGGAGATTTATTAACATGCAACAACAGAAAAGGAAACATATAACAAAATGAGAGCTTATCCAAATTAGGATCCTCATAGGCTGTCTTGTGAACTCTACAAACACCTAAAGCATTCTAAAATTCAATCCTAATAATTTAACAGTCACCTCTTTCCCAACCTGTAACAGAAATTAGGCTCATAGTCACTAATCCGGCTCATCTATGGTGCCCCAAAGCCAATGCCAAAGATGGTAAAAAGGAAAACAGAAGGAAAAAGAATGTATTTAAAACCCTAGACATGTATTGGTGTTATAATGAAGAGCTATTACTTTGAACTCAAATGGTGCAAGAAAAAAGAAAAGAAAAGAAAAAAGAAACACACATACAAAATAAGTTAGCATGACATGCATTGGAATTTCACTCAGGAGCAAGAGTTAGAACGTTAACTAGTTTCCAGAAAATATAAAGTAAACAAAAGAAAAGTCCTTATAGTAATTACCACCCCAACAATTAATAAAAACTTACCTATCTACTATATAGGTAATTAATGATGAAATCTGCCTTTATATAAGTATTTAATGGTGAAATCGGCCTGGGTATAGAAATGATTAAGGACAAAAGAAAATAATACACCAGAGTTGGTGCTTTTAATCTACTAATTAAAATCCCCCCTAGCAAGGGAGTTTTTTTTTTTAATCGCTTATCTTGGGAATCGAACTCGTGCCGCTGGCTTTGATACCACTGTTAGGACTGTAGGCGTTGCCATCTCACTAAAACCCGCAGGTGATAGTAAAGGCTTAACCACAGACTTTAAACCGACCATCCCAAGCGCTCCGCCGGCGTTCGATTGCGACTTGGCCTACACCGGCCTCCGCCGCGGACGAGCCTTGCTGACTTGACCCACACTGCGGACGAGGTTTAATGGATCATAGGCTACTTTCATTCAAACAAGGCCCTAAAATTCAAGCTTGACCTAAGCTTTGATCAAGCTTAATTTAAATCCAGCTCACTTTGAGGGTAACAAGCTGCGGAAAATATGCTTGTTTAACCTCATATTGATACTAAGCTCCATCAAATAGGAAATGTGCCAAATTTGACCAATCAAATAAGCTTGATTACACCTCTAGACATCAATAATCCGAAGGACACATTTAACCGGTTATCTCCATCATTTGCCAACTTTGTTTCAAAAAAAAAGTCACATTTTCAGAATCCTGTTGTGGCATGTGCTAAAATTTTCATAAACATCCAGCGATGAAGCGATTGTGAGATTCTAGTCCCACAGCAGATTGAACATGAGTACACAACGATGTGTCAAAACCTTCATGCAAGCACAGAGGGAGCCACAGGGATGGGGGTCAATCAAAAGCCAGAAATATGATGCAATTTGAAGTCCCAAATCTGGAATGACTATTTGCTTCAAGCCATAGATGTAGCATCAGTGTTATTAGGCACTAAAGAAAAGAAATTATAGGATAAGTTTGCACCAGCAAAATTTCCTCTTTAATGTGGTCAACCAGAAATACAAGGTAATGCAAGAACAACATGTAGCTGAACAAAGCACTTGCAGTCATAAGTGCAGACACAATGCACAAGCCATCGGTATAAAATCCATCTGCTACTAGGGAAACTAGTAGCAAACGTACGAAGTATTCATGGACCTCCAGGTAAATACTTACTGCATGTATTTTATCACACACACATACACAACCTACCGCTTGTAAAGGAGCAAGGCCATATGTAAAAATAAAAAACAAAACAAAAATCAAGGAAGCGTCAACAATCCCAAGAAGTAACTCGAATTTCCTAGGCATTGCTGTCCGGTTGCAAAGGATGAACTCATACACCAAGCTTGCCCATGAATTGAGTCATTACACTTTAAAATCTTGTATTTGAACCTTACTTATTCTGCTCCAATTTCCCTGGTGTACGTTTTTAAAAATCTTTGTACAAAATGCGCTCCCTAGTCTACCCTCCCCCTTTCAAATCATCTTTTACGGTTACAATCAAGGTCACAATTTCCATCTTCCATTCAGCATTCTGAAATTCCAATGCAAATTGAAACCTTTTACTCTAACAGAAGTGTTCTGTTACTTACATTGCATATTACCCTAAAAGATACAGTTTCCATACAAACTAGACCTAATCAAATACCAACTAGTAGACCAAATAACTTCTAAATTCATTGATTCAATTAGTAGACCTAATCGCAAAGACATCCACATAATGGCCAAGAAACAGAGACTAAAAGGCAAAATCACAAAGATCTCCATCCAACATCAAGTGAGCGACACCCTACTTCACTATAACCAAGAGGTACAGCGGATAATAAGAAGGGCGAAGAGCGCTCACGGTGCTCCTGCGGCGTTCGGCAGCGATGGCGAAGCCGAAGGCAGTGAGGCTGAGGGCGACCACAAGGATGTGGACAAGCGTAGAAGCCTTCCCTTCTCCCATCGCCCTCTTTTCTCACTCGCTCAAAGAAGTAAGAAGGTGTGGGGTGGTGTGAAGTGGAAAGTGCGAAGTAAGAGACGGCCGTGGAATAAAGGCAGCGCGGCCTCAGCAGCGGCCCCTACTTTTTCAACTCCGTGCTGTTAGATTGCCCGCAGAGTTGACTGGAATTTCAGGGCGTGTCACCAACCTCTTGCTCGTTGGTCTTTCGAATGGTCATCGCTCTGCATGTGATATCAATATGTTAACCTAAATCATTATTTTACTATATTGATGCTTGATATTTCTAATTTGTTAGTCTTTCATCTCAACCGAGATCAAGCAACATGTTTGCTTACATTTTGATGTCGTCAAGCATCAGATGGTTGGACACGTGATCCGTGAAAAATACAAAATTCAGTGGGGCCAAAGAAACTTTTAGGATTTTCTCTCGGGCAGGCAAGCGATCCTTTGGAAGCTACCTCAAACGCATCCATGCAACTTGTTCACATCAGATCTAGTTCTCACCGACAAAATTCTGTAGTACCTACAGAGCCGCTTAAGGGAGTGGTCATGCGCTAGCGGAGAAAGGGCGAGCTCGAAGTGGCACGCACCTCCTTGCTTAGAAAACGAGTGTCAAAGACTCAAGTTCTTGGATGATGTTATCCCTCAAGATATTAAATTTTCTGAAAAATAATATTTCTAAATTTACGAGTTCATATCCCAGAAATGTTTGGATACATCCTCTTCTCTTATTGGATGGGACTTCTCTCTTCCATCTTGAAGAAGAAGCGATATCGAAAGAAGAACTGGTATGGAGGCCATAATTTGTAGGGATATGCACTGATTAATCTGCTCCAGGAATCGAACTTAAATGAGAGAGAAATATCAAGATCATATAGGATCTTTTAAGAAGGTTGCTGGTCTCCACGAGGACCAAGACCAGGCATTGACTTTGCTACGCCTCAGAGAATGGGAAGATTGGCATTCTTATCGATACCTGATCTCCCAAAGGACCAAGACAGATATCTAAACAACAGGACTAATAACCAGACAAGCACTTTAATTTACAATATCTTCAACTAAGCATCATACCTGCAAAAATAATTGTTCTATATGGATTAAAAAAAAAACGAAAAAGAAAAAGAAGTTTCAGCACATACAAATTCATCGAAGTGCTAGTAAAAGCTGTCAAAACTTTGTTGGTGTCACCTATAAATTTAATGTCGTCACGCATTAGGCTTATGTTTAGGCCTGTGACTCTACTTCAGCCATTCAAGTTTTTCTCGGAGTGTTTCACCAATGTCATGAGCTTGGCTCAGAAGCATATTCCCAGGCAAGGCAATGTCCACCTCAACGAAGTATTGAGAACCGAAAGTATATGCTCTAACCGTAGCGATATGATTGATTCCTGCATGGCGATTCCAAATGATACCGTCAACTTCGCTAAGAAGTCAGGGGGTGCTGTTTTCCCAATTAATGACCATACATTCTCCACGACAGTCCTTGCCCATGTACTCATCGTGTATAAAGCTATCTGCAACAAAATCCAGTACGAATCAGCACAATCATGGATGGAGCATTGCTAGCCGGTCCTGGGCCAAATATCGATAGATACATCGACCAACTGAATTAATTACGTTGCTTTGTAGCACGTAGCATCTGTCTTTATTCGTCCTCTTTGCCCTTTACTAGAAAGCCAAGGAAAGCCGAAGCACTGTATTCTTTTTCCGTCTTCCATGGTAGGGGAGGGGGAAAAAAAAAGGGAAAAGGGAAAAGTGAAAATAGCTATCGAAGAAGCAGGTATATAGAAAAGAGAAGAGATTAATTGGAGCATGACATACCAAGAGTCATCATACCAACATCCACTATCTCATCTTCAATTATTCTTTTTTTTTCATGAGACAGAAAGACATTTATTAGAAATCGTTTCATTCAAAGCACCGCATTTGCCATCACTGTTAACATCACTCTTACTCGTAATAATTTCAGACCTTGGTCTTATGTTCTGGCCTATGAGTGAACTCGAAATCTATGTGCACAAATGCGCGTTCGACTTCCGGTAGCTGCTCAAGCTTTTCCTGGAGTGTTTCCCCGATGTCATGCGCCTGGCTCAAAGGCATATTACCAGGTAAGACTATATCTACTTCGACAAAATAGTGAGAACCAAATGTATATGCTCGGACTGTGTCAATATGCCTGATTTCTTCATGGTGATTCCAAATGAGGTATGTCAGCTTTGTTAGATAATCTGGTGGTGCAGTTTTCCCAACCAATGACCATACATTCTCGAGTACAGTCTTCGCCCATGTGCTTATTGTGTATAGAGCTATCTGCATCACAAGTTAACTAATTCATGAACACATTTGTGCTTGATATCAAAAAAAAAAAAAAAAGTATTACTAGTATTGTTGTTGGCATTTGCATGATAGGACTGGAAAACTTAAAACTGCATGAATTTAATTTTTGCACAGAGCACTTGTACATAATTATGTCTGTGGACGCATGGATGTATGCAGGCAGGCATATGTTTATAAATTAGATGCGATTAAATGTAAATAAGTCATCCTTGCAAATAAACTTACCAGTATTGCGCCAACAGGGTCCATCCACCAATAGAATCTAACAGCAAGTAAAGCTGTTGCGAGACCAATGGAGTTAGTGATGACATCAAAGAAATGATCTTGTGCATAAGCTCTGACGATATCATTTTGGAAGGTGCGGCAATACAGCATGAGGACGAACTTTACTATTGTAACTGAAGCCATAATGCCAACCATCCATTTCTCTTTTTTATGGTCAAAAGTAGGGTGAGCCTGCAATGTGTTCATTTTGGTGTTAGAAAGCAGCATCTAGGTTGATAATTGTTCACACAGATAAGCTTCTCTAAGATTGTGCAGCTTTCAAGGTTTGTTATATAAATGGGGAGTTATAATGAAAGATAAGTAAAATCAAAGATCAATTAGCTATTATCAGATTAAATTTAAAAAAAAATATATACAATTTATTTTACAATATGGAGCATATGTCACTTTGTGTCATACATTTAGAAGAACAAGGTAACTTTTCTGACCTTGAGAAAAGATTTAATGTACGATTAAGGGTCATCGTCATTAATAATACCATACAACAACAACACAAATTTCATTAGGCATATCAAATCAATTACTATTAGGTTTACTTGAAGAACATCTACCTGGGTAACGAGTTCTCGACCGGACTCTAACATCACCTGGAAACCGAGGGTAGCCATCACAGAAGCAAAAACTATAATTCCCTGCATAGTAAAAATAATAAGATTTAACTTGTTTACAGGAAGATCACCGCAAATAACCAAGCAATTTACAAGTGTAAGTTAAATCTTTTCTTTTTGTTTCCTTTTTCTTTCAAGAAAAGGGTAGTTGAAGCAACCCATATTTCATTAAGCCAACAAAAGAGATACAGAGGAAAAAAGAGCAAACAAAAAGCAAAACAAACTAAAGCAGTCAAAAGTTTTGTAAAGGTATCTGTTCCGCATCTTCTTATGCTTCAAGAATTTATGCCACTGTGTTTCCTGAAACTCAATAAGCAGTAGATCTAAATTTACCCTTAGCATAAAAATTAATGTAACAGCTTAAATATGTTAATTATCTGAGCAATTTGTATATGAAAACCCAATCAAAATTCAATGAAGTGGCATCAAGATTTTTATCAAAGATATTGATTGTGAGTTGAAATGTATATTAATCTGTTCTCACCTACAGAGATCTCCCCCACTTTCATTCTTTAGTAAAAAGGTATCATCAAGTCATCGCTTTCCATGTTACCTACAGAAGTTTGCACTACTGATAATTTAAGGATTTTTTTCCCATAGTGTAACGTGCTCAATTATACGATGAAGAATTTGGAAGATATGACATGCTAACCTAAACCTTATTAAATAATTTCAATTAGCACCGATAAATATTTATAGAATTTACAGTTAGAACATTTAATTTATATTCTAGTTGGTCAATATCTACCACCACAGCATCATACTGGACCAAATGTAGGCAGCCCTCCTGCTTCTCTTTAGGGGAATGCCATATTTAGGTGAGGAATAAGTGTAAAAAGAGCATAAAGGATGCAATGCTTGTATTGTTAGTGTGGCACAGGGGTTATGCTGTAGTAAATTGGGCTATTGGGTGATAAGAAGAGAAAAGGCCATTTGGAGAACCCTGCTATGTGCTCAGAATACAAGTGCTAATAATGCCCCTCCACCTAACAAGCAGATGTTCTGGCTTTGAGTCTTGTGAACAGATGAGTCTCCCACCCTTTCTATCTCTCAATTTAAAAAAAGAAAAAAGGAAAGATGATCAACTAGCAGCACATGCAGAAAAACTGAACGTCTGTTTTCATTTTGACATAATGTAGGATGACATGATGTTGGAAACAGGCTTACCACAGGTTGCATTCGCTTCTTGCCAATTGGATAGCTATACTGATTAGGTTTCTTCATTGCGTATGACGTAAACCAGAGAATAAACCCTGACAGAAGATCCAGCAAAGAGTCTAAAGTTGAAGCAATGACTGCCAAGGATTTGCTCTCAATAGATGCGTATACTTTTGCAGCAAAGAGGAATAAATTGGCAACATTGGAAGTATTAATTGCCATTCTTTCGCTCTTTTCTAGTTCTCTCAGCTCATCCTGAAGATAAAGTAAGAATCATCAGTAAGTTCTGTACACAATGTATGCAACCAATGGATGTCCATACGATGATTTTTTAAAAGGTAACTTCATTCTCATATTATGCATAAAATGCCACCCTATCCCTTTCTTCCATAATCTTATACATATGCAGAAGTTTGGATGTCACTGCTAATGAATGCCAATTAGCATCCATACATTTGGTAACCAAGCATCTCAAAATGATATTGGATGATAGAACTTTACAATGTTATTTAGATCTTTTTTTTTTTTTTTGAAGAACTTTTCTTGTGAGAAAATTGAAGAACATTTCTTGATTTTCTTTTTCTTTAGAACATTTCTTGAGTACCTTACAAATAGAAGGAAAACATATAACTAAGAAGGGAAATTAAGATGATAGACCTCTGTAGAAGCTCCTGCTTGACAACCTAATTCAGTGATGCCTTCCATTTCATTGAATCCCTGTAGAAGCTTTTCTTGCTTCTTGTAGTATTTCGCAATTTTACTTTGCTTACCTGAAAAACCAGAATATAGAGAAAAAGACATAACTTTGCATATACAATAAGTAATGTAAATAAACTTCAAAATTATAACCATAAATAATGACTAATAGTTCAAATGTGTCTTCGGAATGTTTGTCAATAATCATTGCCGGTATTGATCCTTGATTGAGAGATCAGAGCATGCCATAATAATTTTTAAAACTTAAGGTACAGATACTTTACAGTTTTGACTTTATTAAGGATAGGTAGAAGATTAGGTTGACATGATATAAATTTTACTATGCAAACAATAAATAACAAAGTAGAACCTTCATACGATTTTATGTATTACTTGAGTAAAATACAACGACCCTGAAGTGATCAAGTTAATGCATAGGTGTTGCAAGGCTAATAGAGATAGAAATCTATATCTGGGATTTCAAATCCTGTGCTGGAGTTAACTAACCTGAGAAAACCATTTCTACTATGGTTATAACTTTTATCCTAAAGTATAACCAATAATACATAGCCCCAAAAGATAATGAACAATTCCCATTCCAATTCCTTGAGAAGTTCGATGAAATAAAAGTATTGGAAATCAATATAGATAAGAAATCACATTGCACTGTATTGGAAAATATGGAATGTTTTAAATGATTTAAACACAACTTGAAGGAGAAATTTGTAAGGTTGAATGGCTATAAGAAATTGGATGAGAAAAATATAAAAGTTGAATGATCGTCAAATCAAACACAAACAGAACATGGCCCTAAATTATATAGCCCTACATTTTTCTCAAAAGAACCATATAGTAGTTCATGAAATGTAATGGAGGATCTCATACAGTCTGCTTTTCTTTTGTTAGAAAAATAAAAAAGTCAGGCCTGCAGCATTTGGTTCTATCAGCCTAAATTGGCCACCCATTGCTTGGACCGAATATTTCCGCCTAGTTTAAGCATGAATCGCTTGAATTCTTGAATCTCTGTTCGATTTAGTTTAAGTTTGGTATTTTGATTTTAATCAGCAGAATGCATTGCTAATTGTTTATGCAAATGGGCATCTAGAAACAGTCAAGTCAGATTGAACTGCAAGGCTATCGATCTGATTGTAGATTTCATGATACATGACCATCTTTATCAGAAATCTTTTGATCGTGTCTCCACCACTTCCAGACACAGACTTGGCTGCCAACTTGTTCGCTATTAAGCAAAGACACTCCATTTTTTCTCTCTTTAAGAGTGGAAAGAGAACCTGTAAGACAAGAAACTGCTACGCTGTCCTGCAGATTCCCCAACAGTTAAAAACCAAGGACTCTATGGGCATTATTTTACAGGAAAAAATTAATTTTGACCTCAACACTTAATGGATAGACCTGGATTGTAGCTTTCAGGATAAGTTGTGAGGGCAGCATAGTTTTGTTTTTCAACCAAAAGCCAAACAAATTTTCCTTTGTTTCTTTTATGGTGCTGCTGGCCTGTATATTGTGTTTGGCTTTTTAATCAACGCTGTTAAACCTTGAGTAGGGTGTTACAGAATCTACAGTGCCCGATATAATTACAGAGACTCCAGTAGTAAATATCCAAAAACCAACAGTAGTTCATTTCTCAGGTCTTCCATTTACTATAAGCGAAGAGGGCCCGCCCAAAGAAACTCCAGTAAATTGTAAGTACGTCAAGCGAAAATTCCCATCTCAGAGCACGACCATCAGTGAAGCCACTGCACCATAGTATATGAGCCTATTGTGTATATATATAGACCAGACACAGAAAATCCAACATTTACGTATATGTATGTCTATGTATGTATGTATGACACACACACACAGTATATATATATATATATATATATGTGTGTGTGTGTGTGTGTGTGTGTGTGTGTGTGTGTGTGTGTGTGTATAAAAGTCTCCAAATATGAACGTTATTGCTGCACTTTATTTTCTTTCCTATGACTCTCTGTCTCTTATAAAGGGCAAGGGCAGAATGAATTGCGAGTATTTATTAAATCAGGAATGCGTGGGTGGGTGTTGGTTTCTGGGTGTGGGTGTGGGTGTCTTCGTGGGCATATAGGAATGCGTGCGCATACGAGGTTGTGTGTGGGTCTGGGTGCAGGCGTGCTCGCGCGTGTGTAATTTTCTAGGTATGCATTTTTTGCATAAACCGGGACACAAGAATTGGATTGTGATGTAGATAGGAAAAAATTAATACTATAACTAAATATTTATATTTATTTTTTTATTTAAAAATATTATTTGTTAAGATTTTTTTAGTCTATTTTTTCTAATTAAGGATATAAAAAAATAATATTCTGTTAAATTATTTAGATACTTATATCTAAATCTTCATAATGAAAAGTTCAACCTTTTACCAACCTTTATAAATGGTATCTATAAAATTTCATAAATATTCAAATGTCCAATACGTATCGTATGTAGCTAAGTATCTGTCATGGATTTTTGGGGCCACACACAGGTGTCACACAATATATAAGTGGGCTTCCTTTGCGCATGCACTCTATGGTAGAACGATAAAACAAATGCATCTAGAAAAAAAGATTTTTTTTATAAATTTCTATTTTGTGAAAACATACTTCCAGATGTACACGTTTGCCTTCAAAATCATCCCAACGAATCCGATTATGCCTCTATAAACTAATTGCATGCATCATCAAACAGGACACAAGAAACGGATTGTGATACATATCTAAATATGTGAGTCGGCAAGAGAGAAAAAAAAATACGATAGGATAAAATTAATACTACAACTAAATATTTATATTTATTTTTTATTTAAAAATATTATTTTTTAAGATTTTTTTAATCTATTTTTTCTCGTTCCAACTTACTAACCAAAGATATAAAAAAATAATATTCTGTTAAGTTATTTAGATACTTGTATCATTGGCGCATTCTCATAAAGTAAAGTTCAACTTTCTGCCAATTGATAGCTATAAAATTTCATAAATATTCAAACGTCCCATGCGTATCGTACTCCAGCTAACTAATATCTGTTATGGATTTTTAGGGCCACACACAAGTGTCTCGATAACACAATATATAAATGGACTTCCTTTGTGCAGCCGTGCGTGCATGAACGTGTGGTTTTGAATGTGTGCGCATGCAGTCTATGATAGAGCGATAAAACAAATGCATCTAGAAAAAGAGATTTTTTTATAAATTTCTATTTTCTGAAAAAATACTTCCTGATGTACAAGTTTGCCTTCAAAATCGTCCCAACGCATGAATCGGATTATGCCTCTATAAACTAATTGCGTGCATCATCAAACTAATCTTTTACTAGCAAAATAGTCTCTGTTTCCATTCAATCACCTCATGTCCCCACCGCGTTATAAGATTAATAGCACGAGACGAGTAGGAGAGCGTTGAAGGCGAGGACCGCGAGAGGAGACATACCATGGGTCCTACGGAACACTCGTGAGACAAAGGAAGGGTCTTTGGGCCCTTCCGGCATCTGGAAGTCGCTCATGTCAAGCCTCCAACTCTGTGACGCCGCCGCCGCCGCCGCCTCCCCTTTCAGCCTCATCGGCGAAAGCAGCTCCGTCCTGTAGTCCGTCGACTCGCACCGGAGCTCCATCGCCATGCCCGACTCCCTTCTCCTCTCCTAGTTAGTACACACAACTCCTTGGAGAAGAATAAGAAGACAGGAAGCGGAGTGGGTATTGGTTAGGAGTTTGATGACGGCACTGCGTGCTTCTTTTGGGAAGCACTTGAGTTTTTTTACTTTTTGCGGATGGGTGCAGGCCGCGGCGGTGCTTGGCACGCCCTGCTTTAATTGGTGGGGCGGCGAACTGAGCGTGATAGAGTTGATAAGATCAAAGGCACGCCAAAAGAGTAATCCGAGAAAGCTGAAACGTCGGTTACCGACTGGGATCCCCACCCCCTGTTTGGGGTCGAACAGCTTTGGATTCTGGGTTCGACCATGTGTCATCTTTTGATAGGCTTTGCTGGTGGGTTCAGGTGTTGGAACTATGGGTCCCACTTGAAGTGGGAAGTTTGCTCTTGGTAACCGTAGAGCGCCACTTCCGCTGAACCCTCCAACTAATCTGGCCACGTTGCTCCAACCATACGAAGTCCAACTAACGTGGCCGACCGCTCCAGGTTTTCTAATTAAATATAAAATAAACCTTTACGAAGAAAATACAAAATAAACTTATATTTTTATTTGAAAAACACTACCACATGGAAATAAAAACATAAGAAATAAGTATGAAATCTTTAACTCAGATTGGATAGGAAGGATTGAAATATTGAAAACTAGAGTTGCTGTTCCCGGAGAAATCTAGTATTTCCTAGACCGTTAGGATTTAGATATTAGAATATTTTAGAGAGATCTCATTGAATATAGTATTTAGTTGTAAAAAGGAAACTAAAATCAAATTTACATATCATTATTGTTATATTAAAAATTTATTAAAATGGATGATGTTTCATTCATGAATAAATTTAAAAAAAGATTTTTTTTTTTTTAGATGAAACATCCTTACGTACCTATGACTAGATAATTATAATGTTGGTCTCCTCTCTCTTTCCTTTCAAAAGAAAAGGATAACAAAAAGTATCTTGGCTCTCACGTGCTGCACCAGTTCGCTCGGACGTACAGACTCGGGCTGAAACTTAGTTTCGTGATTCTCTCGACATCGCCCGTGGAAAAAAACGTTATTATGGCCGTGAAAGGGTGGTAACTCAGCCAATGCGACAACTGAGTAGGTTTGATGGAGGGTTCGGATTGTATTCTCTTGTGCGAAAGATACTACCTGTACTTTTTGATAAAGGGGATTCTGTCACGCAATCAAACATCTGTACAATGAATTAGTTCATGACCTCCGTGGCCTATCAACTCGACGAGGGCTTAAGGAGACACGCAAAAGTTGATTCCACTAACATGACTCATCTTGTGCAGGTGCTATGCCTCATGGATGCACGCGTCTTATACCGGACAAATGTCCCTTCTTTGCGTGCGTCCCTTCCTTGATCAGGTGAGAGGTACACATGCCGACATGCGGCTCTAATGCAGTCTGAGATGGGTCTTCGTTTTTATTTTTCAATAGGAGACACTTCTAATACATACGTATGATGGAGATCTAACAACCAGATTGAGGAGCCAAGGATATTTGCAACAATGCTAATTGTAGCATAAGTTACAATCTTTCATGCACTTGTTCAAAAGACTCTTTGATTGACAAATTTTACTGAAAAATTACAAATTTTAAAATAAACAAAATTTATAAATATGATTGCATGCTTTTTATAGTAAAATCCACTTTGTCAAAATTGGTAAGTCATCAAATCTCAAAAATAAGTTTTATTGAAGGTAGTTTCTCCATTATGTTTTGCAAAATACGTTTTGTAGAAATCATGTCTTATAATCGTTTGTTTAAAAGAAAACCTCATAAATAATCAAATAACCCTTCGAGAATTATTAGTTATAAAAGTTTCTAGAAAGCAACTTCTCCCAATTTTTACTTGATTCTAGCTATTACATTTAACTTTACAGTGTGGCATAAATCCCTTTTTGATGGGCCAAATATAGCCATAGATATCATCTATTAGGCCCCATTTGTAAGAGTTTTTGGAGAGCCAAAAAGTACTTTCTGGACCTCCAGAAGTGCTTTTAGATAAAATAGAAATATTTGGTAAAATTTTTGAAAAGTTGTTTTAGCTTTTTCAAAAAGCTAAAATAGCTTTTTAGAAAAAGCTTCATTTTGGAGCTTCTCGGAAAAAGCACTTTTAGAAATTGTTGGAAAGCTATTTTGAGTTATAAAGTTTTTTAAACCAAAATACTCATAATAAAATATAATAATTACACAAAATGTCCCTTTATATCTTTATTATTGTATTATTCTATAAATATTATATTATATTATATTATATTATATCATAATACATTAATATGTTATATTAAATAATTTGATATTATGTTATATTATACCACAGTTATCGAAAGAATGAAAGATTAATTTATGCTAATAATTATAATATTTTATATCTTTATTATTGTATTATGCTATAAATATAATATTATATTATATTAAATCATAATACATTGATATATTATGTTAAATAATTTATTATGCTATTATATACAATATTATATTACATTACATTAATATTATACTATGTTATATATTTATGTATTAATATATATTATATTTTATTATGCTCTGTTGGATAATACTATGTAATGTCTTTTATTGTCATTTTGTCATATCAAAAGTAATTTCTCAGTTTGTTTACCAAATACATGTTAAAGTTCCACAGGATTTTAGAAATGTAATTACCAAACAGCAAACAACTTTTTATAAATGCTCTACTTCCAAAAGTTCTACTTTTAAAAGCTCTATTACCAACAGCTCCCCCAAACGAGACCTTAGTATTCGAGCTGGCTGGAATAGCTCATTCATATGGAGAGAAATTTATTTTCGGGCCCCTGCAGTTGTGGCGAATATGAGATGGTCCATTGGTAATGGACATGCGGTGAATGTGATTGCAGATGCCTGGATTTCAAATTTATCTCTTCTGTAGTAGCCCACCATGGTTAATGCTGAGATGAGCCCGAATATGCGCATCTGTGAATTGTTTGTTCCTGGATAGAGGAGATGGGACACCAACCTTATCACTCGTCTCTTTGGAGTAAGACTTGTGAAAAAGATTATCTATCTACCAATCCCTAGGTTCGATACTGTGCTTGGATTTGGAAGCCGGGGGTTCACCCGAGGGTGGTATTGTTCATTTGAAAAGTGGCATGGGGTCGCCTTCCATCCAGAGGAGTACTCTTGAGTGGTTGAGGGATGAGAATTCCCTCGAACTGTAATGTTTGCCTAGTTATGGAGTCCATGGCTAACGTCTTGTTTCGGTGCCCAACGACACTTTAGGCATGAGGACTCATCCAAACCCCTTTGGTCTTCCTTCAATTTGAGACACCAATTGAGTCCACCCTTTCTTAGCTGAAGGGGTGCAGAAGCAGGCCCTACACTAGAGGCTAGGGCATCAGGATTGTGTATTTGGCATACCACATCTCGTTTGCCAAGAATGGCTGAATCTTTGAGAATTGTATTCAGCCACCGAGAGTTACATTGGAGAGAGATTTCATTTAGACTACTGAAGTCATTCACTCACCCTCTGTTAGAGAGCCTATGATAGTTAGGAAAACTCGGGACTCCACTTTAGCTTGCACAGTGTTTGGGATTCTTTTTATCTCCTAGGAGCCTCTATCCTCAAGTTTTTTCAAGGTAAACTTCGATAATGATAGAGAAGGCCTTGACTTTATTATCAAAGGCTCGGACTCTCGCTTTATTATTGTTCGTGGGAGTCAGATTCATGATGTCACTATTCCTAGTGCTGAACTGAGGGCAGCCTGAGCGAGCACCATCTATGCGAGGCTTCACTTGCGGGCAGACTCCATACACCTAAAAGATGACTCAGCTACTTTGATTGGTTGAGTCCTGGAGTAGGCTGAGAATAGGGATCGTTTGCCTCTATTCTAGGATATGTTGCAGTGTGCTAGGGTGCACCTCCTTTCGAGCTACTCATGTCTACCACGAGGCTAATAGAGCGGCAGATTGGATTGCATCTTTTGGCTGCGCATTCTAGTGAGATGTTGTGGACCAATCGTGCGAGTATGCCCATTTCTCTTTAGGATATTTTGCTTTCTACTTCTATTAGATGTATTCATAGGAGTTCTATGTAAATTGTTCGACTTACCAAAAAATTAAAAAAAACAAGCTATCTCTTGAGCCATCAGGTGTCCCCTCTACAATTTAAGGGAGAGATCAAAAATTAGCCCCATCAATTTCAAGAGTCACACATTGACAAGTAGAGCCATAACAATGATAGGATAACTAATTTCATTCATTAAGGCTAATAGCATGATTATGTGACTACAATGGTTACAAAACAATACATGAAGCATTTTCATATTCCTAGCTCTTGCACTTTAGCTCTTGATTTTTTTTTATATATATAAAAACATGGTTAGCATTGTTATTATTTCCTCCCCACGAACAAATAATTTGCTATAAAAGATCCATCTCAACCATAGCTCTTCTTATTTGTTGTCTCCCTTTTAATAAATTGTCATGGCTGGAATTGCTTGAACTTGATGTTGCCATTTCCAGGGTTGTAGAGGAGTTGTTAACTCCAAACTAAAGATCATTAGCTGGCCCAGATGTCATGTTTCTTTGAGGTATGTGGTGACCGAACAACTGAAAGCGGGATGGTATTCACTTATTCAGCTATACGGCCATCTGGTACAGGCCGTGGCCTGTGAAAGAATGGCATCCATGGAACGATTCAATGAGCTTGCATACTTTTCCTAAATGAAAATTAAGAAAAAAGAAAGGAAAAAGGAGCTGAAAATTTGATGAAGTGTAATTGATGTATGTCCCTCGGTTTAACTGTCTTCTTTTGTTTAATCCTATCGATTGAAAGTTTTATAGGCAGTCCTTGACTTTGATTCTCTTTGATACGTAATCTCTGATCCTGTTCATACAAGTGTACAAAGTAGGAACAACTATGTACAGAAACTAGTATGCCCATGCACAGGACAGATACATATAAGGAGTAAATGTAAGGCTAAACATAAAATAGCAATCAAATAAAGGACGAGGTGCGAAGTTCCAGTAGACAATTGTCGCAGCTGCGGAGACATTGCTCCAACAGTGTCCTCTTCATCGCCATTAGATATACTTTTAAATAACATTCCGGATCTATCAATGTTTTAATTATGATATATTTAAACCGGAAAGACTCACTTGTATGATACACCCACATGGTATGATATCCATGGAGCACATAAGCTACATCCAATCTTGGCCACCATGTCATACAGCGATGATCAGCAGGCTAGCCACATCGAGTCCAACAACAGACTGGGGAGGATCCAAAACGCAATGGAAAAACACCTTTAGGACTCGTTTGGTTGACACAAAAAGAAGCAAGGAAAATGTAATCAACCGGAAACGAAGAAAGGCCTCTTGTTTGATTTGAGCTTTCAAAGCAGATAAATGAAAAAGTATTTGTTTCGTTGGAGTTTTTAAAAAAGAGAGGTGGAAAAGTAACATTTCTACATAAAAAGAAAATCATGGAGGATATGAAAAAACTATTTTTCTACCAACTGAGAATTGTGATGTTTTTTTAATCCAAAACTATCTTTAAGCCATCAAAATTTATGAATAAAATATAATAGATAATTTATTAATTTTTCTAGAAAAGTAGATGTTTAACCAAACATAAGCTACTCTAGAATGAACACTTTTTCATGGTTAACCAAATATGCGAAAATCATTTTCTCGGATATCATATTCTTAGGAATCGGATTCTTAGAAAGAATATTCTAATAAGAATTTTTTTTTTCTAGAAACCAAACAAGTCTTAAAATGAACCATGTTAAACATGGCTACTGTGATCTTTTGTTCATTTGAGTTACAAAAAGGTTCATGAAAGGAGGTAGAGCCAGGGTCTCTAGTCTACCTGCAACTGCAGTTGTCTCGACTCCCTCGATACTTCGCCCACTTCTTACTGTGGGGACCACGGCATGAGCTTCTCCGCTGATTACTGTGCTCCATGAAGGGCAAAATTTGTGGGAGAGTGCTCTCCTTTGATGCTTTTAGAGATGCTGCTAGTATTTATACTTACAGATTCGCTGTTTTTTGGGACCTGATCATGCTCATTTCATCTTTGAGGTCGTAATATTTTGTGATTGAATCTACGTTATATCAAACCCTCCTATTTTTATGCACATTTTCTAGCTAGACAACCACATGAAGCTCGAAACAGAGGCAACAGTGAACAACCATTCAAGAATTCCAATCCTAGGCCTAAACGGAGAAGGGAAGAAGCCGATGTGATATAAGAAACTCTGAAATTAAGATTTGGCTTTCATGATTCTTTACTAGCTGTGCCAGTATACCTCTCCAAATGAACCCATCAAGCCTAGGTTGCTTCACGCAGGAAGGTGTCCTCCATCTAACCTCACCAATTCATTGGCCCATATCATGTCTAGAAACAAGAGTGAATGAAGGACTTTGGTCAATCACTTGGCTGCGATTTTTTTTTTTTCGCCCACAAATTGGACCACAAAATTGAGGCTCTTGGACATTAGGATCCGAGGAGGAGCATACGACGTGACCTATAAGAATTTTGATCCGCTCGACTTCCAGCCATTATTAACTGAAGTCTTGGATGGCCTAATCCTTGGATTGGATGGATGGATGGCCAAGAATATTCGCTCCATCACCACCGCAAAATATCGCTGGTCTAAGACGGATTGCCCTGAGCATTGCGACAAGAAGTTATGTTCGATGCCCTTCATTGGCCAGCAAAGAAGATTCTTATTGTAGGGATTTTTATACACCACAGCTTAAATAGCCAAGCATTTGGTGCGACATTCACATGTAGATGTCGAAGGACCAAGCAATCTGGATCACGCAGCTAACTCCTTCCAACAGCCAAAATCCTCTCTCTTCATGGTAAATACAAAGTAGCAGGAGATATTTACCAAATTTAAGCTTACCTTTTGTCGCACTTTGAGAAGCCAAGCTTCAAGTAATATCTTGGCTCGAAAAAAGAATTAAAGGCAAGTAAAGCGACATCTTTTATCAAACCAAAGAAGAAAAAAAAAAAGCAACTTCAATTTAATTTCCTGAAAAAAGCAAACTCTCCAGTACCAGAACGAAAACAATTACAAGGGTTTATTATATACTATGATCATCCCAATAAATACTATACAATAGAATCTAATCTAGCTAGGAATGGAAATTTGTTCTTGATCATCCATCAAGTGGTCCCAATGAAGTCAAGAGATCGCAATTTGATATCTATACGCAAAAATGGTCTAGTTAAAAGGTACTGGATCTATTCTTCTTCTCTTTACAAAAAGGAAAATAAAAGAAAAGAAAAGAAAAGGTTAAATACCCTATTAGATATTAGAGATGAGCTAGTATTTTAATATTCTTCCAATTTTATAGCATTTTTCGTTTTCAATGAATTCTAAGTGGGCTCCTTGCTTCTCCTATTCCCACCAAACGGAGCTCTAATTTTTTGTAACATGAGCTCTAATTCTTTCAAAACGGGCATGGTATCGGTTTTTTCATCGGAGCGGTACCATAAGTTCCGGTAGTTTAAAAAACCGTGTTGCAACTGTGATAACCGTAGTCCAGCTGTAGGTTGTCTATTTAAGTAGCCAAGGCGTAGGAGACAACAGGGCTCAGGGCCATCACTCGTTCACGTGCAGGGGATAAGATGAGCCAGCCCTTGACACGTGGCACGTCAATAGAGGCGCCCAATTTGATAAGGATGTGATCCATTCCCACCCTTCATGTGTGGTGGTCGAAGTGCAATGTCACCCCTCTAGATCCAATGGCCAAGAAAATCCACGCCATCCACCTCATATGGAGATCGCCGTTGGATGAAAAATATCAATGGCAGGAGGGATCTCAGGTTATATAAAGGAACGGTGTTGGGGTGTTAAGGCCTCCATCCAGCTGCAAGGTCTTTTTGTTAGGGTGGGAGGGAAGTTAGGAGAAAAGAGATCAGGAAATGGCTTCCTCCATGATGGTCTCTTCTGCCGCTACTGCGTCCCGGGCGAACCCAGCCCAAGCAAGCATGGTTGCACCCTTCACCGGGCTCAAGTCGACTTCTGCCTTCCCAGCCACCAGGAGGGCAAGCAACGGCTTCTCAAAGCTTCCAAGCAACGGAGGCAAGGTTCAGTGCATGAAGGTATTGAAGAGAAGAGAAAAAAAGATGATGAAATTAAGCATAGGACAGAATCATTAGCTTATGTTTCTTCTCTCGTTCTTCTGCAATAACTAACCATGCATGCGTTTTACTTCATATATAGGTCTGGCCGATTGAGGGTGTGAAGAAGTTCGAGACCCTCTCTTACCTTCCGCCTCTCCCCATCGAGGCTTTGCTCAAGCAAATTGAGTACCTTCTCCGCAGTCGTTGGGTCCCTTGCTTGGAGTTCTGCAAAGTAAGTATCCAATTTGGCTGAAGGTACCTCTTGAGTCCTTCTTCCAGGTCAAGAAAGAACCAATCTTCGTAATGGTAACAGGAAAGAACATATTAGCCACCTTTGTCCTAGACCCAACCTGGGGCCCTAATTCTATTGATGGCATGGCCTGTCTGGACCGAATCCAGCATGGATTCTGCATAATTGAAACCTGGATGGACCAAAATAGATGTGAAATTGCGGCCCAGCCCATGGGCCCATCCTGACCATTAATGACCCACCCTGATCCATCAGGTAAAAGGACTTGATTCGAGCCTAAATGTTGGTCCAAAAGCATAAATCAAGCTTGAGACTGATTTCGAAGCGGAGTCTTAAAGATTGTGAGATAATTTTGAGAACACCACATCAAATGCCTCCGTTGTGAATTCAAACATCTGAGTGAATGGATCTGTGTATGGCGTAGGTTGGCTTCGTGTACCGTGAGAACCACCGATCCCCTGGATACTACGACGGGCGCTACTGGACCATGTGGAAATTGCCCATGTTCGGCTGCAACGACGCCACCCAGGTCGCGAAGGAGCTCGAGGAATGCAAGAAGGAATACCCGGACGCATTCATCCGGATCATTGGATTCGACAACGTTCGTCAAGTTCAGTGCATCAGCTTCATCGCCTACAAGCCCCCAAGCTTCTATACATGAACTGACCGTGTCAGCTCTCTAGAGTGTCTGTCCTGTTTGACTCGGCTTTGCCTCTTTAAATTGCTTTCCCTCATTGTTCGTTTTCTTCTGTATCCCCTCTCTCCAACGGATGCGAATTGGACTAAGGTCACTGTTATTTAGGTTGGTGAGGAGCATCGCAGCTCCGGCTATGTACATCATCGTTATTGTCTACTACTTATAAACCTATATATGGATGGGGTCTCTGTCTTTTCTCTCTACGACATGAAAGAACCTGTTTAGCATGTCATTTTGCTCTATCGGACATCATTTTGTGACTCTAAACATCAGAGCTCATAACCAATTTTATGGCAACTCGGTAGCTATAAGGCTCCGTGCGGGTGTGTATTTAGTTCTACATCGATTATTTGACCCAAAAAAAATTGGGTACTCATACAGAATTGAAGTACTCAAAAAATATTTTCCGACTAGGTCTATCTCCTGTTACTCTTAACGTCGTTGGATAAGAATGTCTCGTCATCAATATGCTTTAGATATCAAAAGATGAGTGTTAGAAGAGTCTCCCTGAATCCAAAGGAGAGTATAAATTGCAACTATGCACCTAACCAGGCGGCACTCAACTCAGCCAAATATTTAACCAACTTTAGCTCCGTGATGATTAATTATCTTCCCACCCAGATCTCACTCCGTGATATCCTCCGAGACGCTGGTCCGAGCATGTGATGAGGCCTTTTGAGGGGGTCCGAGAAGTCATCAAAAGAGGCTTTCTACCAGCAGATGCCACCCACCTCCAGAATCATATGCTTTCTTCCAGAACTCCATCGAAAAAGTCCCGTGACCGGAGCCAAGTTGTCGCATGCCGAATAGGAACAACACCAATGGCCGTCTCATCTTCCCCGGCGAGGTTCCTGGCCGGCGGGCCAAGCTCCCGCCTGGCAGGTAACGGGACCACCTTGTAAACGAGCTCACGCCAGCCATGGAACATTAAAAATTGTGAACCTGAAAGCACTGGTTGATGCAACGATGATCCATCAACCTTTGGTCACATGGCACATGTATAAGCAATCAAGTCAAAAGATCTTATTTTTGGTAGCCCAAGATCGTTCATGATTAATCCTTCAAAAAAAGACCGTTGATGATTCGATCTCTACAAAAGTGCACAGTTAATCCTTCAATCTTCGCAGCTCGGTAGAACTAAATATGGATCACAAGACGACCATCTTAGTAGGAACTTGATCCTACTTATTGGTGACAAGTTTCATCTTGATTCTCTTTTAGTTTATAAGGTTTTGAAGAAAAAAAAGAGGAAAATTGTTACTGCAGTTATCCAAGTCCAAATTTATTATAAATGCACCATCCAAAAACCAAACCAGAAACTTGATAAACGGAGGGGTATGATCACAAGAAGTCCCAATTCACATGATTTTTAGATGGTTTTTGACTGTTTTAGGAGTAGATATAGCACCTATAAAATTTCCATTTGATGCTACATAAGCAGTCCAAAGATTGAATATTGAAAAAAATCAAGCAAAAGCTGGACCTGAAATAGTTATTGTGCTGTACTTATGACTAATGACCTTATCGATAATGCCATATCAGGACCTAATGTTGTGATTTTATATTGTTTTGGGTACTTCAACTCGGTCCATTAGTGAAAAAAACTGGTTATTCTTATTCTAATCCCAACAATTCATATAATTTTAATCTCTTTTAAATCTAAAACTTATGAAGCATCAGATGAAGCACGAAATCTAGGACAGAGGATTGAGTTTCTTTTTTACCAAATCCAAAAGATGAAGTTACTAAGATAAAAAACATGAGGTTTGAAAAATATCTTGCAAGGAGACAATACCCTACATTTTCTTCATTAAGGAGCAAGAATTTCACAATCTCACATATAGTGACCTTTTGGCGGCACATGCAAGAAATCTTTTCTCATCTCATAAATAGGAAGCATTCAGGGAGAGGTCCTTGTAAAGGTAGAAGACAAACAATCATGCTAGATGTTAAATTATTATTTTGCTTCATATTATAATGGCACTTAAAAACTGAAGCTAGCCCAGATTATTTGAAAAGTAAGATAGAAATGCGTTGAAAAATCAAAGTTGAGAACTAAGTCAAAATCAAGATTTAACTTGGCTACAGGTTTGAGATCAAGGTATCTTTGGTTATCAACTTGGACCGGACCTATCAAAACATGGAATTTGGTTAATATACCTAATTATAAGATTGGAAGTCATTTTCGGCCACTTTTTTTGAAAACATCTTTAATAAAGTAGGTGGCATAGACCTCCCTTTCCTTCCAAAAAAAATAAAATAAAATTGGAAGTTCTGCCCATTTCTTTTCTTTCCTCCAGTTGCACTCCATAGTTTTTTAAATAACAGTATTTATAATGGTCATAGAGACTTTTATAAAAATTTTGTCCACCTCTCATTATATTATTCGGTTAAATAATATAAAAAAATAATGATCATTATTTTTTATTATAACAAACCGCTATAACACTCATTATTTTTTACTTGTATTTTTCTGAATAAAAAATTATTCATTTTATATTTTAAAATATTTTCTTTTTTTCGAAGACATTGTATGGTTTATATATATACACACAAACATACTTACATACATACATACGCATATTATTATCTAATTAAAAGTAAAAAAGAAATATAATGCTCTATTATTGTTCATTACTTCCTTATGATAATATTATTAAAACAATCATTATTTTGATAGTATTTTAATATTACAACAATAAAAAAAGAAGAAGAGATATATAATGTTTGCTATAACTTTTACAACAGCCAATAACAATTTCGTAGAGGGCTGCTATAGGGTAATGCCGCGTTACTTAAACTATCATTGCGATCTCTTTGATACGTACCATCACAATGACCAATCCCAATTCCGAACTCAGCTTCAAACTTAGAATCCATCTACCAGTCTCACATACGTTTGAATAGAATCGACAAGGACTACGGTTGGTACTTCTCTCAATCGGTGGCAAAGCTAAATAAGTAATTCATCCATACTTTATTCTGATGGTTTGAAATTCCAAAAATATTTTTCAACACGGGATCTTGCTAATTTGATCCGTCGCTTTCGTGGACTCCACGCACAAAACGACTCTTCCTCCTTGGATACATAGATTCAATGCATTCATCAAGTCACTTCATTCTCCCACATGCATTACTATTGATCATTTTTTAATCCAAAAAGAAAAGTCTTCTTGGACCGCCGGCCGGTGGATTCCAGCAAATCACTTGGATTTTTCCATGGGATTCGCAATATACCGCTAGATCCAAGCCTGATAGGGACACGACCGCTTCTTTATGTTTTAATGGTCTATCATTAACCCTCAAAATGTTAATCTACTGAGTCCGCGGCGGAAGGGATGCGGGGACCAGAATATGGACTATCTTACGTGACTTATATTAGGGAGGTAACTGAAGTTTTTCAGGCAAGGGCCACCGGCTTGCATTAGAGAGGCACCAAGTTGGGAGAGTCATGCGAATTATGCACATGTATTGTGACGCTATAAAGTTAAAGCAGGATGGTGATTATAGGCCTCCATGCGACTGCCTAGCATCTTTTGATTGCTAACATTTACGGTGCTAAGGTATGCGGCCTAAAGATAGAAATTGCTAATACAAACGAGTTAGATAATTATAATCTTAGATGCATAATGGTGCATCAGAAAAAATTTTCTCTTAGGGCTCATTTGGTTGGGGTACATCAGATTATGAGGTAATCTGATGATTCCTAAAAATTATTTATCTAAAAAGTAATTGCGGCGGAAAATAAATTTTACCACATCTGGTTGGTAGAAAATAAAATTAATTTGGAAAATAGCATTAAAAAAATATTACTATATTTAATTAGAGGTAATCTTATGAAGAAATATTGTTAATTTTTTAACAATACTCTTGAATAAACAATTTAAGTAATAATATATTTTTTTTCAATCCATTTGTTGGTTATTTATGGCCCACTTACATAAATATGGTCAATATTAGCTATTTCGAATTATGAAATATATTTATATGAGTTAACAAATATTTTTAAATTAATAACTAAAGCACAACTACTGCTAAAAACTGTCTCATTCATTTCTATAAGAAGATAATGGTATATAAAAAACGGTTCAATCTTTACCGTTTAATACCAAATTTATATAAAAAAAGCCATCAACAAATAAGATTTGCCTATATCAACAAAAAAACACCTAATTAGACTGCTACTAACTAGGACTTATTCCCATAACACAAAATTGTATATCCCAAAATCAAGAAAAAAACCACCCTCAACTTCATATATTATCCCACATTGCTACATTTGTTGGTTTTGGCAGGCTGGAAACTTTTGGAATTTGTTAATGAATTCTCTCTATAGGCATTTGCTTACAATGCATTGGGGGTAATTAGACTGCTATTAACTAGGACTTATTCCCATAACACAAAATATTGCTTACAAAATTGACCATAGGCAGCCTTCGCACTTTGCATAAACTCTTCTCCTGTCATTTAAACATCAAACCATATTCATTAATGGCTGCCTTGATCTGATCTGTATTGTTGACCTTCATCCAAAAATTTGACCATAGTCAGCCTTTGCACTTTGCATAAACTCTTCTCCTGTCATTTAAACATCAAACCATATTCATTAATGGCTGCCTTGATCTGATCTGTATTGTTGACCTTCATCCCAACCACATAATTGGTATCACTCATATTAGTCTCTCTAAAATCTGGGTAAATCTGTCCACAAGTGCCATCATCATCACTTAAATAACAAATACTATATAAGTTATCTAAATCCTCATAGGAAGAGTCATTCCCATCATAAACTACATTGCTTTGAAGTCCAAATAGGCAAGGCTTCTTGGCTTTCTCCCTTTGCTTCCCCTTATCTCTCTCAATTCTTGGGTCCACATTTCCTTCAAATTCCAAATCATTATCTCTGAAGCCATAGTCACTATCATCAAAATCAGAGTAAGCATCTTCAGTACCTAAGTCCTTTTGCACTCCATCATTAATGCTTGAATCTTTGTGCACTCCATCGTCAATGCCTGAATCATTTTACACTCCATTAATGCATGACTCCTTTTGCACTCCATCATCTTCAGGCTCATGGTCCTCATCTCCACAACCCATGTCTGACATCAATTGGAATCTCATACACATTCTTCATCGCAATATCTCTAGATACGTGCTCCATGTATATTTCAATCTCCTTATTTATAGGGATCTGCTTTACCATTTCTATCACATATTAATCGCACGTCAGAGGTCTTAACCCATCATCCAAAGTCTTTGTTGGATCCCTCCAGTAATAACTCATAATTCATAAATCCACTGTATCTTAATTTCTCTAACATGTCATCAATTTCAAACGTAGATATTGCGTCTACATTACAATAGTCACATCAGTCAACCTTTCCATTAACATCTGATTTATTTGGCACTTAAAAACAATGACCATTATGGTGTAAAACTACTATAAAATGGTCAGGATCATCTGCCATACATAAAACACATAAATAGTGTAATCACATAACAAATGGTGAAAAATGTTTAACATAAAAAATAGACCAATTTTAAAAAGATATAAACAATGTGTTCAACAAAAAAAAAAAACAGTGGAACATTTTTTTGTTACAAAAAAGTTTGTTGGACTTTGGGTCTTTGGCATCCATTTTGTTACCTCATGCTTATGCTTACTAGGTCTCCATTGTTGTCTAATCACAACTAAATAAGATGGAATGGGTAAGATAAAAATGCAAATGGATATATTCCTAGAGGTTAATGTGGTGAGGTTAGGGGAAAGCCTTGTTCCTATTTACCAATAGCATGAGCAGTAGCTACCCACCTTATATACACACCAAGAGATGGACAAAGGATAGGCAAGAGGAGCTTAGAAGCTTATGTATACACTTCCAATTTTTCGGCGCTCAATTTTTAAGTCAATATTGATGTTTTAACTTGTGCATTGCACAAACTAGTGTAGCAGATTAGCAGATAATCATTGTAGCAGATAAGGTAATTTCATAATTTCATGAAGGACTTGATGAAAGTGACTTTACTGGATCTAGAACTCAGGTTAATTATGACACATAGAGGATAGATAGAGAATGGACAAGAGTAGCTTAGAAGTTGTTTTTTATGCTAAAAGTGGCTTTACTTATCTGTCATTTCTTAAACTAAATTGGCAACAATTCTTGTGGCGAGTCCCCACACACAAACATATCCTCACAAACAAATATATCCCTATACACAAACATAACATATAAAATCATAACCAGCTCATTTTCAGATATACAGATCAAATATAAATATCTTCAATAGGGTAAACATAGCATGCACGTATATAACGGTCCTACTTGAAGGAATCATCTTCACAGATATAGTAACAATAAAACAAATAAAAAAAATCCACATATAAATGCATTCATAGTAGATAAAATTGTGCAATACAACCTTCTTTTGCAAGCCTCGATGTAACAACCCAGGACCTCACCCAAAATGGCTAGCCGGAAGTTACTATTTGGGTTCCTTGATCCTGTATAAACACCCAAGATCTACCCAGCGAATAACCGATGTGGGACTAAACATACGCCCGCACGGGTGCTCACATACTCCCCCCGTTCAAGCCCTGACGTCCTCGTTAGGCTAAAGGTTCAAATCCATTCAAATCTAATCACAAACACCACGATCGGCTCATGGTTAGCCCCAATGGATCCGTGCTGCAGTGTCCCCTAGTCTACATAGGTTATGGGCCACGTCCGCTCTGATACCATTTGTAACAATCCAGAACCTAATCCAAAATGGCTAGCCGAAAGTTACTATTTGGGTTCCTTGATCCTGTATAAATACCCAAGATCTACCCAGCGAATAACCGATGTGGGACTAAACACACGCCCGCACGGGTCCTCACATACTCCCCCCATTCAAGTCCTGACGTCCTCGTCAGGCTAAGGGTTTAAATCCATTCAAATCTAATCACAAACACCACGATCGGCTCATGGTTAGCCCCAATGGATCCGTGCTGCAGTGTCCCCTAGTCCACATAGGTTATGGGCCAGGTCCGCTCTGATACCATTTGCAACAACCCAGGACCTCCCCAAAATGGCTAGCCAGAAGTTACTATTTGGGTTCCTTGATCCTGTATAAATACCCAAGATCTACCCAGCGAATAACCGATGTGGGACTAAACACACGCCCGCACGGGTCCTCACATACTCCCCCCGTTCAAGTCCTGACGTCCTCGTCAGGCTAAGGGTTTAAATCCATTCAAATCTAATCACAAACACCACAATCGGCTCATGGTTAGCCCCAATGGATCCGTGCTGCAATGTCCCCTAGCCCACATAGGTTATGGGCTAGGTCCGCTCTAATACCAAATGTCACGCCCCCGCCTGCGCGGAGCACGTGAGGCACCCAGTGCCCACGTGAGGGCCACATAAGGGGGGAATACGGGGCTCCCCTGTCAGATATTGTCCGGTTCCGGAGCTTCACACAAGCGTCCTTCACCCCTCTCCGGTTTTGTTTTCCATCTAAAACGCATCTGCAGGATTAGAAGACACCCGCCTCATATGCCCAGGCTCTAGAACAAATCTCGACTCCTCACCAGACAATCTACAATGTCCTTCCTTGCTCCTCAATTAGTAATGGAACAATGAATCTTGGGTTGAAGAGCTATTTGATTGGAGGACTTGGATGAGGAACCGACGGTTTGATCTCTTTTCCATTTGATTTCTCTTTTTTTACTAATGAATCCTAAAATCCCTCGGCCTTCTGCCAAACAACCTGCTTGATGTGGCAATTTTTTCCTCCCAATTGTCTTTCTCTACCATGTCTTAGCCCTACATCATAAAAAAACATGCCACCTGTGCAGTTCTATTTGATTAGCAACAGAATAGTGACAATAGTGGCTCAAATAAATAATATTCGTAATGTCAGGGATGGAATTGCGACTTTTGAAAGGTTGAGGTCTGAAATAATTTTCAGCCCTAACCTTAGGGACGAATTTAGTAATTAAGACCATATTTTTTTATTAAGTTTGCAATGGATGTATAATATCTTATAGGATTAATTAGATTTGATTTTAATATCTCCAATTTCATTTGTATATGGTAATGTACAAATAATTTGAAAGGTAATTTGCTTTTTTTTTAAAAAAAATGAGATTGCACAATCAAATAAATTTTATTATTTTCAGCCCTTTCCATCCATTTATAACCTACTTGGAAATATATTCCTTATCAGATGATAGGATTATGAATTCAAATAACCTACTAAAGCGCTCCAGAGTCTTTGCAATAATCAATGGGCAACTGTTTATATGAATAAAATATTCGATCTCAAAATAAATGAAAAGGCTATTGAATCCATTTGGCACGAAAATTGAGTCTAAATACTTTTTATTGACATGCGTGTTTTCCTTTTATCTGGTTGATATGTTTGAGAGAGACTTAAAGAAGAATTTATTTATCGAAAGGAGGGTATATTTCAGAGGTAGAACTAGTTATGCTATGTACCTATGTCAAACAGAATAACAACTTTTTTTTTTAATCAAAAATTTGCAAAAAAAAAAGTTGTAGAGAAACATGCTTGCCATGCACATGAAAGAAGGTTAATCGTTGGGATATCTTAGGAGGCTAGTAGACACCAATGTTTTGTATGAAGTGGAGCCCATAAGAAATTTTTCATTAAAATATTAAGGAAAAGCCACGCTGCGATTGGTTGTAAGTGGAGAGCTTTACATTATAGAGATATTACCATCCTCCTCCCAATTCGAATTCTCTTTTGACAATGGTAGTTGCACTCCCACTTCTAGAATATAGACTTTATTATATTATCTTTTATTTGAGAGAATCATAAAATTTGAAAATTAGTAAAAGAAAGTATTTATAGTCCTCTATGTCATCATAAAAGAATGAAATTATTCTAGACATATATATAGATTTTATGCAGTAAGAAAGCTCCGAATGGTCAAGATTGAAATAGTACATTTTGAGAGGGAAAAATGATAAAGCAATAAGAATTCTCACAAATATTTAGAAAAAAATTTGGATCAACACCTACTCAAAAAAGTTGCTATAAAAAAAAATTTGTGATAAGACAATGTATAAGGCATGATTTTCAATTGCCTTATAACCCTTGTTAACTTATATTTGCTTATAGAAGAAATCTATCCAACTAAAAAGAGGTCAAGAATTTAATTTTTTTTTCAAAACTTACGAACATTTTGATATTATATCTGCTTTGGTGACATTATTTGATTAATTATGTTAGGTGGCCCTTTGCAGCATGAGTTGGGATCACCTTCTTCTGTTTGAAGTTGAAATATTTGATTTCTATATTTTTAGTCATAAATTTATATTGTTGGATAGCTTGCCAAATAGATAGCTCATGCTTAGCCATCAAACCTCATTTATAATTAAATATTTGATTTTCTAGCCTAAAATTGGGAGAACTCAAATTTGACCGTTAACACCATTTTTCTTTCCACCTGAATAAATGATGTGGTAAACACAATATATTTTTTTTAAATAAAAAAATCTTATGTAATTGAGCAGCAAAATATAGTAGTGAGAAAACTAAAACTCCACGTCAGTGAGTCTTAACAATGGTCACCTCCGAAGTACGAGATCTGGTCTTTGGAAGCAGAGCCAGGGCCTCAAGGCACGTGCCCGTTATCTCGTTTGCGTGCTTCGAAACGGTCGTACGCCGGAAAAAAAAAAAAAAGAACGAGTGGACGGACGGACCGATCTTTTAGTTTTGGAGGCAGCGAAAGAGTGCGAGCCTCTTCCTCTCCACGGGTAATTTACCAGCCATTAAATATCATATTTTCATTCATTTAAACAAAACGGAATAATCGCAGAGTGGGTGCCGACCGCGACGGCGCTTTCCACGAGAGACACCAGACACATGAAAAAATTAAACAAATAAAGTATAATAAAGTAATAGAATTATTTCTTTCTGTAGATATTAATATATTAATTAAAAGATAATTAGTATTATTACAGAGGTCTGACCTGGTGTCCTTGTCCGGTTATTCAATACTTCCACGCATTTTCCTCTCACCGGGTTTCTTTCTCTTTTTTTATTTATTTTTAATTCCTTCTATATTTTCTCTCTATATAACAATTATATATCTCTTCCCAACCCTTCTCAGCCCATCCTCGCCGCCGCTCCACCTTCCTTTTCCCTAGTTTTCACCATCTCTTCCCTCTCTTAGAAGAGAGAGGCAGCTAAGGTACGATCCCTTTCCTTCTCTCCGTTGTTCCTCGTTTCCCGTCCACACTTAGGTCTCCCTTATATTTTTAACGTGTTTTTTTTGGGGGGGATGGGATCTTCTGTTCTTATCGATGCGAGCCTTTTGATTTCGTTTCTCGTGCTGTATGCTGTTATTTGAAGTGAAGATACGAATTTTTGGAGTTTTCTCCATTTTTTTCCCACCTTCGGAGCCTTCTCCACCGGATCTAGGGATTTCGAGCTGTTTTACCTTGAACCGGGTTGGATTTTCGTCGAAGTTGAATTTGGTTCTGTCCGAAAATCAGCTGAAAATTCGATCTTTTTGAATATCTGAGATTTCCTGCGTGTAAAATCTTTAGAGTTTTAAGATTCTTCGCCCTATCTGAGCTCAACTCCTCCAGATCCGCCAAATCCCTGGTTTTTTCCAGTCGATCTTGCGTTTTTTATGAGGGAAATAGCAAATATTGACCGGTTCTATTGTTCCGCAGGCGTTCTAAGTGCGGATCTCGAGGGGGTAATCGAAGATGAACCACTGCGCGATGCAGCAGAACGCTTTCGCTGCCTGCGAGGAGATGCGGGGGGGCTCCTCTTCCGTCGTCGTCGACCGGAGGTCCCCTGTCTTCTGTCCCAAGCCCCGGCGCCTTGACCCCCTCTCCGCCGCCGCCGCCGCCGCCGACCCCGTCCGCCCCCTCCGGTGGCACGCCAGGTAATTACCTCTGCCCCGTTTCCCCATCCTCTTAGAAACTTGTTAATGTCTGTATCCTTCTCTCTGATTTCATCTCCTTTTTTTCGCTTTCCCAACAGTCATCAGGCCGATCTCTCGGATTTCAAAGCCGGCTCGGAGCTTCTCGATTTATTTCTAACGAAGGTGAAATTTTTAATCCCCCAGTTTTAAATATTAAATTAAATTTATTTACTGAAAAATATCGGAGAAGCCAATCTCTTATATTACATTATATTATATAATATATTATTAATCGTTCGATATTTTTATTTTTTTATGTAAAAATAAAAATACTCGATCAAGATCTGACGGATGAGGTGTAGGATACACCGAAGTGAATCTGTTTGTCAGGCGTCAGATCCACCGTTATGCCTATCGGATGGCTCTGATTGCTGGATCTGTTTGGTCCTGCAGTGATACGGGAACAAACGCAAATATTACCATTGCGCGTTTCCTCCCATCATGATTGATTTCTGTAATATCTCTGGATTAATTCGTATTAAAAGATTTAGATACATGCGCATAATAAGAAATTTGGATCATGGATTGATCTCCACCGTCCATTGTGATCTTTTACAGGGTGGGGAACAGGTGGCCTCGTCACCCCCGTTCTTCTGCGGCTCCCCGCCAAGCCGGGCGGCAAACCCGGTGGTCCAAGATGCCCGTTTCGGCGAGGACCGGCCGCCGGCGCCTATCGCCACCCTCCCGGTCCAATCCGGCTCGCCGATGTCGCCGCGGAAAGGCTGTGTCCGTGCCAAATTTGGCCTGATGCCGGCCGCCGTGAGAGTCGAGGGTTTTGATTGCCTCAATCGCGATCGCCGGAGCCACAGCATCACAGCTGTGGCATAAAAGCCTTGCACATATTTATAACACAAACCCCAAGTGCTCTATTTCCGTGGGAGCACTTGAGAGACAAAAAAGGGGAAAAGATTGAGGAATATTAACATCAACAATCCACAACTACATTTAGATGCTAATCCAAGAGGAGTTAATCGAGAGTTTAGTTTTGAGAGGGAATGTGGAAAAGTGGTTTCTTCTCCTACTGTACATTTGCCCAGCTATCTATCTATTTTTTTTCTTTTTGTAATTAAAGTTTTTATGTAGATACAGAATAAGGAGGGAGGGAGGGAGAGAGAGAGAGAGAGAGAGTGAGGCGGCAAGCCAATCTTTGTGTTTTATTTTAGTCCCCACATTGGATTCTAGTCATTATGGCCTTGTTTTTCATATCTAAGTTTCGGGGTGGAATCTGTATAAAAGAATGTTAGGAAGTGGGTCGGTCATTTTGGGTCATGGCATGTGTATGTATATATTTTAAATATAAAGTTTGGATCTTATCATCCGTAAAGGGTCTTATTTGCCCCTTTCCATTACTCTCCTTTGCCCTTGACCATGGCATGTGGGTGTCGATAAAGAGGAACGATTCTATCTGTGTGCTCGTTTGGCTTGTTGCAGCGAAGTGCTATGGGAATCTTACATGGTTTGTGCAAAAGTTTTGAGAGATCCCGGAATTGTTCTACAAAGGCTGCTACATACGTCCGCTATGATGTAATCAATATACGAAGTTGGGGTCTATTTGAGAGAAAAAAGAAGAAGAGAGGAGGTAAAGAAATCAGGCATCAAGTTGGCTCCCGGTTAGATGGCTGATGTTGTTGCAAGGGGAATGCTTGAAAGGTTCCGTGAGGTATCTGTTCTGTAAATAATATCGTGTGAACGGCTATAAAAAGGGGGTCTCAGATGCGCTTGACTGTTGTGATTTGACACTTGCCGACAAGGCTCTGTGACAGGTGGACAACATTTGGCGTGCGTCAAACCTTGCCCCTTGGGTGCTTTGAAAGGGCAACCGGCGAGCGACATTGCTTTTTTCTCTAAAAATTTTTCCTGTTGGAAGATACTTGGGAACTCAATTATAGGACATCTTTGGGAGTTGATCACACTGTTATCAAAATTTTTTAACCAATATGCACAGACCGAGTCCGTAAGTAGATGGTATGTCAATGGAAAAGGATGAATCATGTTAGCTGTTTATTTCTCGTTTCCTATTACCAGTGCTTATATTTTTTTAGTTGCAAAAAAACGCTTTAAGACCCATCGTTGTATGAACTAAAAAAGAGAAATATAAGTGAAAAAGCTTCCATCCCGACATGGCAATTAAGAATCGACGCTTTAGTTGAAGTTCTGAGGGCCATCCTCTTTGTGAGAATTTTTTGCACTACTGCCGAGAAAAAAGAAGGATGGAAATCCATTCCAACATGTCATACAAGAATCGACGCCTTACTTGAATCCTAATGGTGATTTCATGATCTACGCCAACCCTCCGACATGGAATGAGAATTTTTCTGTATGGGCACCATAGCTTTTTATTTTGGAGAGGTCATGTGGGCGGTCAGGCGTTGCACTTGCAAATATTCAATGGTGATTTTGGGAATAAAGCCAACACCCTCATATCGCATGGAATGGGCACCTTTTTTCGTTGGCCCCACGGCTTTGCATTTTGCGAAAGTGTTGTGCAGCTAATGCATAATGTTTGGGAAATATCTTTAGAAATGGTTGCCGGTAGGTTTGCCATATTTAAATGATGGCATCAAGTAAAGATTACTCTACAATTCAGTGAAATGTCATAGTCAATATCTTGTTAATTCTTATGATGACAAATTATTAATCTTCTCGGATTAATTATTCTATCTCGGTTAGTCTTTTTAATTTTGAGCAACACTCGTAATATAATTTCCCTGCCTTGTTTCCTCGGAGTGAATTTTCCAAACAAGGTTGTTGTTATTTGGAGCCTCCTCACACGGCGAGCGTCTGTGAAGTCAGAAAGAAATTGCGATTCCAAATTAGTCAATCTTAAGCTCTCCGTCATGATAAATTATACTCGATACCGCGTTCAAAGACTATGACATGCACCATGCCAATGTGCTTATCTTTTTTCTAGGGAGCCAATCACTAAGACAAGAAGATATTATTGCGAAGATTCTGTGCACTAGCATGATCATGCATTGAGCCGATCACATCTGTTGATACCTATGATGGAACACCGAGATTCATACTTGATGAATGAGGCTCATGGAAACCAACGGTCATTATTGGCTACATGCACGGCCATGTGGTGCATACAGTGTAGATAATAGTTTCTCGGATACGCGCATATGATGAATAATGCCTCTAAAAAGGAGATGAAGTGGCTGGCATGATGTATGACAACGTGATGTAGGGTATAATGGTATAATTTTTCCATAGTTGCATGTCCCACAGCAAAATGGTAGGTGAGATATCTGGAGGGAATTGAGATGGTGAAGGGATGCTCAACGCAAAATTGAACAGGTGGTTGCATTGAAGTTTCTTGAGTTGACTCAGCTAGTCAAAAGCTTACATAGTTTTGTCGCTTTCATCTCTCCTTGTTTTTTTACATATTTAGCATCCATACTATACTATGATAAGAGGATGATATTACTGTTTTCCGAAATTTCTATTGAAGCAAGCGATGGTACTCAAAGTCAAAAATACTCACTCTCCTTTTCCTGAAAGAGGTTCAGTTCATAGATAGAGCTTATATTTTTTTTTTCTACCGAACGCCTTGGACGGTGCATAAGAGTATTTCCATACTTGTGGTGATTCATCTCTCTCTCTCTCTCTCTCTCTCTCTCTCTCCGAGTATGTGTGTGTGCGCGTTCAATGGTTTCAGGTTGCACGCCAGCTGAAGCCTGCACCGTTTTCTGCAGCATATTATGTCTGGTTTGTCCACATCCATGCCCGCCTAGTGGCGCCATGTCTGCTCTGCATCATGACGCATGCTCGCATTGTGGACTTGTTCAGCCATCTTTATTTTCTTTGGATGATTAATGACTTGTTCAGCTGTCGAAATGCTGACAGGCCAAACTTTTCAAAAGGCTGATTTCTCTGCATCCCAACGATGTAATCCCGATTATAAATCAGTCTGCGGCTGTAGCATTCGGAGAAAGAATCAACTAGAGCCTAGCCTCTCCCCTGCTGTTAGTTGTGACCGCTAGGACATCATCCAACACACGACATATGATGTTTTTATGATATCATTTCTCCTCATTATATTGGATTGATTTGGACATTTCCATTTCTTATCTTCAAAACCAAGCTTTTGATCATTGAAGTCTCTTGCACGAAGGTCCTTTCATGCGATGCGAACTATGCTTACCGTTTCCAATTCCACAAAACAAAAGGATAATTATTAGTCTTCCAAGAAGCATACAAAAAAAGGTGACTTTCGTTGAGAGGATATTTTGTGTTGGATTAATGGCGTCAAAAATGTACTCGTAAGAAGATAAGCATCCAATCATTTTTCTAAAACAGTCTTACTACCCGCCATCAAAGGAACAGGAAAAATAATTCCATATCTTTCATGGGCAAAATAAACCATCAATACGGTCGCATCAGTCTCTTGCTTACCGTCCGCGAGTGCTATCCAACCAAAGTGCTCGTTTTGTCGGGCGCAGACCCAACTTGCGGAAAAGTCTCGGATTCGGATGGGATTCGCCGAAACCGGGCACCGGCGTGCCTCTCTTGGTGCGAGTCCCGAACCTATCACTGTAGCTTTCAGCCTTGGGCGCCCCTCCGTGTTCCAACGAAGTTCCAACCCCACACGTCTCGTATTTATCTTTTTATCACCAACTCCCATCCTCGCAACGACCTGCTTGGCTTTCAACTTTAAGCGAGGCCGCCGCATGGGAAGGATGGGTTGAAACGGAAACGACACGACGCATGTGGTCCAGCCTACAGGCCTCCTCGATTCCCATGGCGTAAATGTCTCCATCCAATGCTATTGTATCCGGTGATAAGTTCAAAGTTTACGGCGCAGTAGAAAATTAGGGGAATTGGCATAAGAAGTTTTTGGTGGATAGTTTTGATTCCATCGTTTGGTAAGATGATTGGTGAGATGGATGGTTAATCAGGAACCTGGTCGATTTTAGCTAATAGTTTAGTTATGTAATTTTAGCAAATTCAATATTTATTTTTCCCTTTGCAAGTGTGAGGAATCATCCTCATTTTTTGGTTAGGCATTTCTCGGAATTCACTTTCTAGAAGAGTTAGTTAAATTTATGTTACTTATAGATCGTAGGTAGTCACTTTGGAGTATGCATTATTACTAGAGGATTATTGTCTGTGAAGTGTTTGATCATCAACTATTATAGCTTAGGATCCATTTTCTCATAATTAATTGATATTTATATGTCACTACAATAGATGACGGAAAAGGCTTGAAGACTGACCATACATAAGCTGCTTGTGGAGCTTGAAACCATAGTTTCTTTTATAACTTGTTTGGATTGAAATAGAGAGAAGAGCAAACGAGGTGGGAAAGTCAGAATCGTTGTTTTGGATCTACAACATGGAAGAGAAATCAATTTTCTCTGGTTTGGTTAAAAATTTATGATGGAAAGAGAATTAGAAAAATTTAAAATCTCTTATCTAGGCAGTCTGCGAGGAAAGAAGAGAAGACCGTCAAAGAGAAGTGGTTTCCCTCCGAGCCCCTCGTTCCGGACACTTTTTGGATACATAAGGGATAATAAAAAAGACAAAAGCGAGAAAGGAAAGGAGTAGGGATAAAATCGAAGAAAGACAGAGAACTAAAGGCACGTTTGATTCGTGGAAAAAGATGGAAAAAAGGTATGGTCAACAAAGAAATAAAGAAAAGCTCTTTTGTTTGGTTAAAGTTTTCAAAAAAAAAAAAAAAAAAAAAGTAACATTCTTATTTGAATAAGACTTCAATATTTTATCAATAAATAAAATATGAAAAAAACTACTTTTCCGCCAGTAGAAAATTGAAGTCCTTTTTTTCCAAAACTACCCTAAGCCATCAAAATCCATTAAAAAGACTTCTTCTTTATTAAGAGTATATTAGGTATTTCATGTAATTTTTTTAAAAGAGTATATACTTAACCATACATAAGCCACTCTAAAATCTGCTAATTTTTCATAGTCAATCTAACATGCTAAAATCATTTTCTCACGTATCAGACTCGTAGGAATTAATTTTTCAGAAAAAAATATTTCAATGAGAAAAAATTTTGCCCGTAACCAAACGAGTCCTAAAGAAAAAACAAAAAAAGAAAGAAAAATCTTTAAATCTCTCCATTCTCGGAGAGAGAGAAACAAGGAATTTAGAGAGAACTATCTTCTCTTTTATCTTTACTCCCTTTTGTCTTGATTTGCTATCCAAAGGATGGATTTTCAATTTTTCTACTTTTTTCTTTTTATATTTTAACAAAAGTGAGAAAATAGTTTTTTGGATCCCAGCTATATGATTAGCCACATAAGCAGCCATCGAATCAGCTACATTATTAGCTTTTCTATAGATATGTGATACTTCAAAAGAGAATAATGTACACATCATTTGCTAGCAATCCTATAGGAGGAGATGAGGTATGGCTACAAAAGATGGTAAATTTGGGAGCCATATGATAACAGCCGAAGAGTCTCCCTGTGAACAAGAGGCCCACAATATCTAAGTAGCAAAAGTCAATCCCACCCATATGGTACGCACTTTTATTGGAGGAACTATAATATTAAAGATTTTAACACCACCAACAGCTAATAGAGCACCACTAGCATTCCTAATAACAAATGTTGCTTCATCAAAAGCACCTCTCTCCTAATACGTCACTTTCATTTAGCTGAACTTTTTAAGTAGAGGCTCGCGAACATAGCCTTGAAAAATTTGCCTAGGAAATGCTTTGAGGTGGGACCCGCTTGCTTCCAAGCTATGGTCTCAACTGACTAGGTTACAGTTTGATCCTGGCGCCCAAACCCTAAGGTACTTAGGTAGGACTGTTGATGGCCTGGAATTCACAAAAATCCTATATTTCAAGGGAGCCAATTTGAAGGTTACGGGTCAGATTTTAATATCATCGCCATCTGATCTTGATGGTCGGCAAAGCCTAAGATCAACCATATACGAGTTTGATCAGTGTAAATCACAGGATTCCATCAAACACATAGGCAAGCCAAACGGGTTGTAGGCTCAAGGAACGTATCTCGTGCACCAACCATCAAAATTTGCAAGAAAATCCACTATTTTTTTAATTTCTAATGAATAATACATTTTATCAAGAAAAACTTTGTTTTATTATTGGAACATTACAATCGTAACCCACATGACAACTATAAAAGCATATATTTATATACAACGATGCTTACTACATGTCTGCAGTTACTGTGCATAGCACATGATGAACAAATAAAGTTCAAAGGTTTGTCCCACTTTGCAATACGCAAATCAACAAATGTGACATGTACTTGTAAAAATAAAAATAAAGTAGATTTTTACTGCAAAATTTCTTTTTCTTTTGGTTTACCGAAGGGTGGAGACCGTGCTAAAGAGAGTGGACAAACAAACAGTTCATTAACATTAGAAGAAGATTCTTTTCTACGCACTTTTGATGCTTGTCATGTTGCCATTCAAGATGTAATCAGATGTAACAAATTATATTTTAAATGTAGCAGAAATGTCTCGCATAATGTACAGAGACCAATCAATTCACCTTCTTCGTTACCCTCGCAGCTTTGTATAAAAGACATCCTCCCAGTATCACTCATTTCAGGTTCGGTGAGACTTTGGATGGAGAATTTAATTTTCTTTAGAGAAATCTATTCATCTTTGTTCCTCTTTAATGTCATTCATAAAGGGAAGAAGCTACTTAAAAACAAAGTGCTTTGTCGTGCCCCATTCATAAGTATGGGCTGCTATTGAAGAGGAAAGGGATGGGAAACAGGGGAGGGGGGAGGAGCCAACTCAAAAGAGCAACCAAAAGCAAACTTCTACCCTATCTTTTTGTCATCAGTCCTGTAGTGGAGCTTTTAGAAAAGGTTTAGCAAAGAATCAGGACATTGAGGGGGGAAAAGAATAGGAAATTGAACAATGATATGATAATTTTTGTTCCTTTAACACCAGTTTTCTTTGAGGAAAACTATTTTTACCTTTACCATTTTCTCGAGACTAAGGTAGAGATAATCCCTTATTTTGCTTGTTTACAAGTTAGTTTTTTATCTAAACAATTCTTATTTTAGATAAGAGCCAACACTTAAAAATTTGATGTACACTGTATGATATATCTATATATCAACCTACATTATGAATTGACTAATGTTAGCTAATCTACATCTCCCAGAATATTTAGCCTACTGTGCATCGTATCAAGTGTTGTGTTGTTAAGATTTGAATTATAACTTCAGACAAACTAAACATATGATATTAAATATTAATATAAACAATCTGAGCAGATAAGTACATCAACTGGGTATTTCAAGAGCTCCAGTAACATACAAGATCAACTCTAAACTGGCATCAAAACACTGAAAGTTAGGTCTGGCAGTGCATCACATAGTATAATCTTTTATTTTTGTAGGCCACAGGTGAGCCCTCCTTTTTTTCTCTTTTCTCTGGGGGTGGGGTGCAGGGAAGAGGATGGGGGGACCTTTTAACAAACATCTCACATGCCATGAGTACTGTAGCATGCACTGCATAGCCAATACAGGTGATATTAATACAATTTCTTTGACAAGATAAGTACTTAAATAGGGATTTGAGATGCACGATAACAAATAAAAAGCAATGTTAAACTAACATCCAGGCAATCCAGTAAGACTGAGAAATGAGGGCTGGCATTAAGAATCGCCCTCTAATTACAGGGTCCCCTAGGGCGACTCAGGCAACAATTCACATTCTCTTGCCCCCAATTCATATTCTCTTCTTCATCTTTTTTCTTTCTGTTTTTTTGAGCAATTCTTCTTTTTCTTTTGTCATCTGGTTTAATGTTAGTTTAGCATTTTTTGCCATCCATATGCTGCTCAAGTTACTAGGCACAAGTACATGGAGGTAAGGGTGTCACCAAGAGAGGCCCTCACATTTCTTGAAGCAAGAGGACCAACTACTTGATGTCTTGGTGTAAGAACCCCAACACAGTGGCACCCCACGCTTCTTCAAATATCAATCTGAACCTTTTAACTGTGCCAGAATAGAAATCAAGTAGTAGAACAGTACTTGCAATGGGACTTGATAATCGAGTAACATGCAAGCATGCATGAGAAAATTTAGCACAGCTTCATTGGCTACATTACCAAAACATCATATGGAAACCCTATGACATAAACTTCCCAATTTCATGATCGGATTAATTTGCTTTTCGGTGTCTGACTTAATATTGATTCACACACACATATTGACATACTATTTGTTTTCATGTCATTTCATTTGATCTCCTGCTATTTTTTGGCCACCAATAACAAAATGGCATGGAAGGAAACAACATATATATATTTATAGAACAGAAAACTGAGTTTCTCTTCGGTCTTTACTCACCTTGCTAACCTAATCTCTAGATTTCAAGTAGAAGAACTTAGCGTAAAACAAGCATTTCTCATCTAAATTACATAATAATTAGGAAAACAAACTGAATTGCACGAGAAAAAGGGAAAAGAAAGATAGGTGAAATACCGCTTGAAATTTGGGTCGCGGAGCTGCCGGACCCTTAGGCAGGCGCAGGGGCGCAGCGCGGGGCGGTAGACTCACCGCGTGGGCTCGAGACCACGAGAGCTTCCGGCTCCGGCTCCGCGTTGAGATCGAGGCACCGCGGGGTCGCGTGTTCCGTCACCCTCTCCGCCGACGCCTCCTCCGCCTCTAAGCGACCCTTTCCACCGTCATCGTTGCCGGCGCCGGGCCCCGCAAAGTCCTCCCGCGCGAACGCCGGGCTCCACCGCCCGGCGCCCCGCTTGGATCCATCCGCCACCTCCCTAGGCCGGCCGGCCCCGCCGCCATCCATGTCGACGGCTAAGCACCGCGACGCGTCGCGCATACGGCGGAGGATCGCGAAAAATTCCTCCACCTCCTCGTCCGTCACCGCCTGATCGGCCTCAGCGCCCCGGGATCTCGTCCGGCGGTCGTCACCGACACCGTCGTCCGCCCGCTTCCGCTTCCCGGACTCCATCTCACGGACGCCTGACGACGTCTTCGTTGCGGTGCCGCTGGAAAGGGGTGGTCTGAACTATGAAGTGGTTGGCGTCCCTTCGCGTCTTTCACACACACCCTTTCTTTGGAGGAGGTGAAAGGAGGGCATTGAAATTTTTCCCTAGTCCAATGATTCCAATCTATCGAAGGAATATAGAAACATAAAAAAAGAGAAAGGAAGCACCTCATGCACCCCAAGTGGGTTGGTGATGGGATAAATGGCTGACGTAAGAAGAGCAAAATGTCATAACATGGCGATTTTATTAAAATAAAAAAAAATCCATGCTTCGAATCTAATATGACGTTGCAAAATGGGCCAGATACGACTGGATCATACGTAATGCCAACCAGATCCAATTTCATGCCATTATTTTAGATCCGGATGTAACCTATTATTTAATTGAGTTTCTAGAAAAAATTCTAGACCGGACAATCATTCAATTCGACATATGACTTGAATCCAACCAAATATATTTTACTCGGGCTGGACCAGACTGAGTAAGATTTTCTGTTCAAGTTAAACATTGAGCTGTTCGATCGTAGCTAAACTATAATAATTGATAATTAATATAACATTATTTAAAAGTAAAAAAAAAGCCAAGCGAAACTCCAAGTCTTGTTAAAAACAATTTTAATTTCATTCAAATATTTTATTATTCTTAATTTAACAGACTAAATTTTTTAATAATTAATATATATATATATATATATATATATAGCAAACCATGAAAGCATTTCAAATAAGAATTTACCAAAATAAATAAAAAAATATGAATGTTTAATGTTGTATTTATTAATGATTAAATGTTTTATTTTATCACAATCCTTTGGTGGTATGATTGGTTTGTGTGCGGGGTTTGTTCTCACAAGGTTGTGAGTTCGAGTCCTTCTTCCCGGACTGTGCAAGCCTTGCACGAACGTAAAAGCAAGTGCTTTTACGACCGTGCAAAAGGGGGGTGTGTTCTTGAGGGATGCGAACTCGCGTCCACGCGAAGAATCGCGCCCCACAGGCATAAGTTCCATAGAGGTCTATAAATAGACGACCTCTACAGATTAGAATTTTAATTTTTAGACAAAAAACAAAGGATTCCTAATTTCTTTTCTTTCTCTACTCTCTCTTCCTCCAGTTAAAATATTTCTTTCAAAAATGTTTAAAGGGCTTGTTGCATATTGATTCTGGGTTCGAAGCCTTCTTTGATCCGTGCAAATCATCGAGGCAGAAGGAACGAGAGGCTGTTGTATCTCAAGAGTAGAACGTCATCCAAGCCTAGTGCACTATAAGGCGGCGAAATCTACTTCAAGAAAAGTGACCAACATACCACGCCTCAGCATCTCGGGTTTCATTTTTCTACTTTTTTTTTTAAGCCTATTACTGTCTATTATTTATTGAAGTAGAATAGTTTAGTTTTATTTCTTCTTCAAATTTATTATCAACAATCTTGAAGTAGATTTTTCCTACGTATAATAGGCTAGTAATTAGAGTTATCCTAAGGGCCAATGCAAGTGACCCGGTTCCTCCGAAAAGTTTAATGGAACTAATTTTAAGCGTTGGAGAAGGAAAATGGAAATCTTCTTAACCACGCTTGGATTATTTTTCATAATTTTTGACTCTCCTTCAAATGAGGATGAGAATGAACCGGCTAGGACTTGTAATTTAGAGGAATTTAAGAAGAAAGACTACCTGTGTAGGGGTAGAATTTTGTCCTATCTTTCTGATCTCCGTTTTGATGTCTATTGCACTCTGAAAACCTCTAAAGAGATTTGGGATGATCTTAATAAAAAATATGGTATCCAAGATGCCGGAATGGACAAGTATACTGCTAGTCAATTCCTGTCTTATAAGATGGTAGACACCAAGCCCATAGTTGACCAAGCTCATGAGCTAACAGTGATTTATCATGAATTAGGCTTAAGGGGAATGGGTATAACTGAGAGCCTTCAAGTTGCTTGTACCATTGACAAGCTTCCACCTTCTTGGAAAGATTTTGGGTTGTCCCTAAAACATAAGACCGAGGAAATGAGCATGAAAACCCTACTATCTGCCATTAGGATCCAAGAGCAACATCTTGAGAAAGACAATGAGAAAATCATGAACCCTGAGTTTCTAACTAAGGTGAACTTTGTAGAAGGCCAGAATAAAACCTATAGGTTCAAAAACTCCAAATTTGAAAAGGGTGGACCTAAGAACAAAGGAAAATCCATAAAGCCAAAATACCATATCAATAAAAATGATCGGAGGCCGATTTGCTACAATTGTGAAAAATCCAGTCATATAGCACGAGTATGCCGGATGAAGAAGAAGAAGTATCAAAACTATGAACATGCACCTCCTCAACCTGCCAATCCACAAACCAACATGGTGTTATCCAGTACTGGTCCTACTAGTACTGATGATCGATATGTAACTTTAAGTCCAGAGTTAAATTTGGCAATTCATTCTACCGATTGGTTAGTGGATACAGGTGTAAATATTCATATCTGTACTGATCGTATCCTTTTTACTATTTATCAGGTCTGGAGCGGCCTAACAGTGACTATGGGGAGTTCTACCTCGGCACGAGTACTTGAAACTGGGAAAGTACTTCTAAGACTTACATCTGGGAATGTGCTTTCTCTATTTAATGTGTACCATGTGCCTGAAGGAAGGAGGAATCTGATCAGTGGATCTCTTCTGATAAGGAGTGGCTATTCTTTGTTATTTCAATCTAAGAAAGTGATTATAACAAAGAATGGAACATTTGTAGGCAAAGGCTATAAGTGTGATAGCTTATATGTAATTAATAAAATGAATGATGTACCTTTGGATATTCTTTCTTATAGCAATAATAAAGTTATTCTTTCAATATGTTCTTCATTTCTTTGGCATGCTAGATTAGGACATGTGAATAATAATACTATTAAAAGAATGATTAGTTCTGGTTTATTGCCTAATGTTTCATTAGATGAAAAAGAAAAGTATCTAATTTGTGTTCAGTCTAAGCAACCTAGAAAACCATTTAAAATGGAAATAGAAATTCCACCTTATTAGAATTAATTCGTTCAGATGTATGTGAACTAAATGGAACTTTGACTAAGGGGGGAAGAAGGTATTTCATAACCTTCATAGATGATTATTCTAAGTATTGTCAAGTTTATTTGATGAAAACTAAAGATGAAGTAATTGATATATTTAAGTTTTATAAATCTTTAGTAGAAAATCAACTTGACAAGAGAATAAAGATTTTTAGGTCAGATAGAGGAGGAGAATACACCTCTAATGACTTGAATGAATTCTGTAGAGTTAATGGAATTCTACATGAAGTAACACCTCCCTATTCACCTCAGTCTAATGGAGTGGCTGAAAGGAAAAATAGACTTTGCAAGATATGGTAAGATCTTTGCTTCCCAACTCAGGTTTACCTGAGGTTTGGTAGAGGGAAGCAGTGCTTACAGCATGTTTCCTGCTTAATAGGGTTCCATTTAAAAGTTTTAATGAATCTCCTTATGAACTTTGGAAAGGAAGAAAACCTAACCTAAACTTTCTAAAAGTTTGGGGTTGTTTGGCTAAGGTTAATATTCCTTTAATTAAGAAAAGAAAATTAGGACCTAATACTTTTGATGCTATATTTCTTGGTTATCTCTTAATAGTGTTACTTATAGATTCTTAGTCATTAGTTCTGACATTAATCACATAGATAAGAACACGATAATTGAATCTAAAGATGCTTCTTTCTTTGAAGACATTTTCTTTTAAGGATAAAATAGAAAAGCATATAATAGATAGATCTAATAATGAATCTTGTAATTCACCTTCTAATGAAAATGAAAATGAACTTATTGATGTTAATGAACTTGGTAGAAGCAAAAGAATTTGAAAAAAGAAAGATTTTGGATCTGATTTCTATACCTTTATGGTTGAAGATGATCCTAAAACATATAAAGATGCTATGAACTCATTAGATTCTATATTTTGGAAGGAAGCTATTAATAGTGAAATAAATTCACTTATGACTAATGAAACATGGTTTCTAACTGATTTACCATCTGGTAGTAAGGCTATAGGTTGTAAATGGATCTTTAAGAAGAAATTAAGACCTGATGGTTCAATTGGAAAATATAAAGCAAGATTAGTTGCTAAGGGCTTTACTCAAAAAGAAGGTATTGACTACTTTGATAGGTATTCTCCTGTGACTAGGATAACCACTATCCGTACTTTAATTGCACTCGCTTCAATCCATAATTTGATAATCCATCATATGGATGTCAAGACTGTCTTCCTCAATGGTAGTTTAGAGGAAGAGATTTATATGGATCGGCCAGAGGGATATGTGGCTCAGGGATAGGAAAGAAAAGTTTGTAGGTTAGTCAAATCCCTTTATGATTTAAAACAAGCTCCTAAGCAATGGCATAGAACATTTGATAAAAATAATTGTTTCTTATGGCTTTAAAGTAAATAAATCCGATAAATGCTTATATTCTAAGTTAGAAAATGATTCATGTGTTATCTTGTATTTATATATTGATGATATCTTAATATTTGGTACTGATATGAATATTGTAACTGATATCAAGAATTTTTTATCTAATAATTTTGATATGAAAGATTTAGGTCAGACAGAGGTAATGCTTGGTAATAGGATTACCAGAATACCTAATGGCATAATCTTTGATCAATCACAATATATTGAGAAAATTTTGAAAAAATTTGATAAGTACAACTGTAAACCAGTGAGTACACCTTATGAGCATGGTTTGTACTTGAAGTGCAACAAAGGTGATCCAGTGGCCAAAGAAAAATATGCTCAGATTATTGGGACACTGATGTATATTGCAAATACAAATAGACCTAACATTTCCTATGCTATAGGAAAGCTCAGTAGGTTTAATAGTTGTCCTAGTCTTAGTCACTGGGAAGCACTGGACAGAGTACTTAGATACTTGAGAGGTCCATGTCTTATGGTTTACATTACTCAAGATTTTCCGATGTACTTGAAGGATACAGTAATGCTAGTTGGATCACTGATTCAGTGAACCGAAAAGAAACTAGTGGATACATATTCATGTTGGGTGGTGCAGCTGTTGCTTGGAGATCATCCAAACAAACTGTGATCACCAGATCCACTATGAAGGCTGAGATTATTGCCTTAGATTCTGAATCTCAAAAAATAGAATGGTTTAAGAATCTTATGTCAGAAATTCCTATTATGGAAAAGCCTATGCCTGCTATCTCTTTGTTATGTGACAATGAAGCTGCAATTAATACTTGTAGAAATATTGAATATAACAAGAGAAACAGAAGACACATTAGTGTGAGACATAAGACAATTAGATACCTAATTAAAAATGGTATCGTGACTTTGGAATTTGTTAGATCTGAAGATAACCTAGCAGATCCTTTGACTAAAGGACTAGCTAGAAGCAAAGTTATAGAAACATCAAGGGGGATGGGACTGAAACCCATAAGGAATTATTGACAATGGCAACCGAACCTATTCTAACTGGAGATCCCAAGATGAAAGGTTCAACGGAAAAAAAAACAAGTTGTTTAATGATTAGTTAGCACTATTATTAAAATGACTTTATGTCATTTGGTCTCTCCCTATGATGTGAGTGCTAAACACATCAGAGGTATACGGAAGAGTTTAAAACTCTGAATGAGTCCGAGTCTATGACAAGGTGCTGTGCTGCGAGCACCCTTGGAGGATTCACCTATGTGAGTGTAACTATATGGCCGCAGTCTATGAGGATAAGGGTTTAACCCCTAGAGCGCTCATGAAATTGAGATATTGATGCATGAGGCTGAAAAGCACCACCTATGATGAACCTAGTATTTGCATTTGTCATGGGTGAAGTATATGAAAATTTGAACCAAAGGATTTGGTTCAAAGCTTTTTGACTACCACTATTCCTTTCAGATGAAAGTATACTTTCACTAGGTAAAGGTTCAAAGCCGCCAGCTACCTTTATTGAAGTTGCAACATGAAAAGCCCGGTATGACTATTTTTATAAAATTTTGAAAATATTTTAATCAGGTGGAGGATTGTTGTATTTATTAATGATTAAATGTTTTATTTTATCACAATCCTTTGGTGGTACGATTAGTTTGTGTGTGGTTTGTTCTCACAAGGTTGTGAGTTCGAGTCCTTCTTCCCGGACAGTGCAAGCCTTGCACGAACGTAAAAGCAAGTGCTTTTACGACCGTGCAAAAGGGGGGCGTGTTCTTAAGGGACGCGAACTCGCGTCCACGCGAAGGATCGCGACCGCGAGAACGCGTCCACGCAAAGAGTCGCGCCCCACAGGCATAAGTTCCATCGAGGTATATAAATAGACGACCTCTATTAAATTTTAATTTTTAGACAAAAAACAAAGGATTCCTAATTCCTTTTCTTTCTCTACTCTCTTCCTACCAGTTAAAATATTTCTTTCAAAATTGTTTAACGAGCTTGCTGCATATTGATTCTGGGTTCAAAGCCTTCCTTGATCTGTGCAAATCATCGAGGCAGAAGAAACGAGAGGCTGTTGTATCTCAGGAGTAGAACGCCTTCCAAGCCTAGTGCACTGTAAGGCGGCGAAATCTACTTCAAGGAAAGTGACCAACATACCACGCCTCAGCAACTCGGATTCCATTTTTCTACTTTTATTTTTTTTTAATTTTTGTTTTAGCCTATTACTTTCTATTATTTATTGAAGTAGAATAGTTTAGTTTTATTTTTGCTTCAAATTTATTATCAACATTTAAATATATAATTAAATAAAAATATATGAGAGATGTTAGTTGTCGTGATGAAAAATAAGAATTAATTTAAATGAGAGTTTAAGTCAACAAATTAGAAAAGATATTGAGAATAGAGAAGAAGAAAGTTTATATGATTGAAGTTCTTAGATTGGTTCATGTCAAGTTTGCATCAGGTCAGACCTCTTTTTTGATACAATTAGACCTATATAGTATATAAATCGGATTAGATTAGGTCAGATTAAAAAATATAAGATTTAGAGACGATTCAAAATTTAGGTTGGGTTCAATTTTTGAATCAAACCCAACTAACATGTTTTTTGAATGCTGATCAGATCAAGTTTTATCAAATTGGGATTATTGTTAAAATCCTTGCGTAATTGGTGGTTGGCTATCGTTGAAATTGTGGCATACCTTGAATGTTAGAATTAGATGTTGGTGATGGGGGAAATCTTGACATCTTAACCCCGACTTAAATCGACCCTCTTGACTTCGGTCTAAATCGAGGTGCCACTTTGCTTGAGGAAATAAAAATTAGAAGTTACGACAACATTACCGTTAATGCATGATCGATGTGATTGCCGTCGTGCGCTATTCGCGCGGGATGGCAGCTACATTGTTAACGGGTAGCCGACCATTACCATATAGTTAAGGCACATTGTGTCTAATCAGGTAATGGATTCGTATTCTACTCTATACAAAGGGCTAGCCCGGAGGATCCCAAAGTAAGCTCATTTTCGAGATTCCACTCTACAAATTTTCACCCTTTGACATTGTTGCTCTAGTATTCTGAGTTAAGCATCAGAGAGTCCCCTACCAGAAACTTTTTGGCAGACAGACTGCTTACAGATTGGATTCTTGGCGACGAGTTTTTACTCACCTTAGTCTCGCCTGATTTCACCTCTTTTCAATTCTCACCGATCTCAAAGCATGTTAAAAAGCTTTCCGACCTCGGCTCAGAATTTAGTGATAATAGATTAGCGCTAGAGGAAGGGTATTTACACCAACATCTGAAGGAGGGAAAAATCATTATCATGAGGTCACGAAGGAGCCACAAAACTATGCTCCAATTGAGCCGATGAGCTCAAACCAGCTTGAGTCGAGGTAGCTGCCTCAGATGAGGATGAACAAGGGGTCGAAGCAGCGGCTGATGACTAACCAAGGATGATCCCCTCCGGACGAGTTGACCTGACAGGTGATAGAATTTCGACCTTAAGATCAGGCTTCGCTCCTTCTGCCTAAGGTTCCAACACATCAGGTGTAGAAGCCTCGATTTTTGCATTAAGAGGCACTGAGCTGGATCCTCCCTTCATCCTCTTCTTCTAAGGAGCTATAACCCCAAACACTGCTGCAGCTCTCTTGTGCATGACTTCTCGGATCAACGCCAAGACTGTCTTTATGGCTACAATAGCTAAATGATCAAAGTGGATGTTAGAAAATTTAACCTTGTGGCGAGGTAAAAAAATAAAAATTTTAAAGAATTTTATCCTAAAGGTCGGCTAAGCTCGGACCAACATTGATCATTGTCTTCTTGGACAATAGTTTTTGCATCGGAGGAATTTTCAAATTAAGAAAAGTGTCCAAGGATCCTTAATTGTCACCGAACAATCGTAGAGGTCGGTTCAAAGACCTCCAAGGTGTTCTCTATAGGGTCTCAAACTGCCATGGCTTCTTGAAAGAAGCAAAGAAAAATCTTCTCTTCCATTCGTGAGTATAACAGGGAGCATCTCAGATCAATTGGAGGCCTTTCCGAGGAGAAATATACCACCAATTGCTTTTCCGAGGATGCCTTTTTAGAGTACGGCATCCTCAAAAACTGAGGCTCAAAATTGTGAAGAAAGCAAAGGGTAAAAAAACCTACGAGGACCTACCAGAAGTTTGGAATATATTGGGTCGAGATGAGGTTATAAACCCTAATCAACTGGACAAGGAAAGGATGGAGAGGTATTAAAGCCCGTCCCTGAAAGTTTCTTCGTACGGGCCAAGTTGAGAAGGAAAAGGTTTTGTCGCCCAATCCTCGAGATAGGCGAGCTCAAAAGTGACCTCGGTATGGACAAAGTATTGAGCTCAGAGCATGTCCATCTCCTCTTTGGTCAGGACCGACTATTCGTATTCTAGGCTGATGTGAACTTCGGGCCCAACCTCACTTGGAGGTGAGGAGTGTCGAGCTCAAGGACATTGGCTGGACGACCAACTCTCCGATGAGACCTCGATCTCAACCTCGCCCATGGTAGAGAAAATAGAAAAATTGAAGGGGAAAAAGGAAAGAAAAAATCTAACTAGCCAAATAGGGAAACCCATCGGTTATCGTCGAAAGAAAGTGGGGAGGACGTCGGAAGGAGTGCAAAGAAGAACTTTGCCGAAGAAGCGACAAGAAGAAAGCTCAAGTTGATGGAAAGATTTGCAAAAGAAGCAAGAAGTGCGATATAAAGGAAGGAGTTATCCTCATAAAAGGGTACGAACAACTCTGATTAAAGCAATAGTTCGACTTCTCGAGTTAATTCAACCACATGTCACCTCAGGATGTGGTGTGAACAATTTTTCCTACATTGTATTTTTCCTCACCTTCTCTTTTAAGCTCCGCATATTCATTTTTAAAACTAGATTTCTTCAAATATAGCTGATCAGTGACCGGACAAAAATAAGAAAGATTTTTTAAGAACAATTTTTTTCTAATCTTAGGCGGAGGCAAGAATGATCGTGCAAATAGTATTTGAGCAAGTATTCAGGGGGAGCCGTCCGCAGACTGCGACATTTTCATTGATTTCCCCAACTACCACGTGCCGTTCTCACGTGATTTTGTGGGAAAGGTTCGCGCGGAAGAAACCATTCCCACAAAAATTCTGTTTGCTGTTTGAGTCAGAACAGGCAGGTTTCACCTCGATTCGGTGGCTCGCCGGCTAGCGACTCTCGCCGAGAAAACCCATCCGCGACGAGAAGTGTGAACCGGGTGACGTGCGACTGATCCGCGGACGCCGTCACGATGACGCCGATGAGAGACGCCACTCGACAGGTGGGCCCCGCATTAGAACTCACCCGAAACACACCTTGGGCCACGAGGACGGTCGGTCAAGGCCTCATTAAAATAGCCCACCCCACCAAACGCCAATCGTCAAAAAAAAAACAGACATACTCTGTTACAATGACCACCGGGGCCCAACCTGAAGCGGTTGGCCTGTTGGAGTCGGTGGTGTCGGCCCCACGAAATTGCTTGCATCCGTTGTGGTGGGCCCTCAAGACAAATCCACGCGTCGCATCTCGAACGGCTCATGCAGATCTGAGTGCATATCATCGAGTGCACGTACGGTAGATTATCTTCTACACTGTCGGAAAGAATAATGGCATCATACTTCTCTGTTTATTAATTATATGCTTTATTTTCCATTGTAATATTCGGCCGCTAGGCGACGTTACACGCACCATCTCTGGGACCTTTAATTATTCGCCGTACTTACAAATGCTAGTTTTTTTTATTGTACAGCCTCCTTGGACTCTTGGAGGTACTTCCCATTGGCCTCTCCATTATTTTGAATAATAATTTGCAATTAGATATAAAAAATTATTATTCATTTGAGCATTGCAGTTGTGGGACGGGCATGTTCGTTGCTTCGCTATTAGGTAGTACGTCATCGATGAATTGCCCCTCTAATCTATTCAATCAACTGGGTCTCAGATTATGAGCTAAGAGTTATAAGATACTAGGATAATCTATGAGGTTTACCAAAATTTCTGTTAAAACTTGTTAGTGACGCTCCCAATTAATTTCCGTTAAAATCTTTATTTTGTAATGGCCAAACTGTCTTCTGATGTTTGAGAACCCTACCAATTTGCGCTGTCCATGTGTACGACCCCACCAGTACGCACAAAATTCAACGTGATGGTTGCTGCAACAGCACATCTTGACCCTTATCTAAATAAGCTATAGATATTGGAAATTATATAACTCATAGCTCATTTGGATATTTATATTGGTCTGCTTAGCCCCCATCTCTTTAAGATCTGCATAAGCCCAACTTAAATCCTGACTTATGGATCTGTTGGTCTGCAAGAAAAGCAAAAATAAAAGAGCATGGTGGTCCTTTTTTTTTCCCCTTTTTACATGATTTTTGTGGAGAAATTTTGAGTTGATATAAGCCATAGTTATATAGGTGGCCCAATCCATGAGTTTGGTAAGAAATTCAGTCTAATCTTGCCAGATTAGCAAGATAGGCCTCTAATACTCATAATTTTTGGTTCCAGCATTGAATAGTGTCTTCAATTCTAATTTTGTAATATTCTTTCTGATCCATGCTGTTATCACCCAGATTTTTTGCCAATTTTTCTCTGAAGTGATCCTAGTCAAATATCTCTCACCCCCACAAAACTAAATTCTATCTAAATACTCTTCAATTCAACCAGTTCAATAACCCTTGATCCTTTGCTCGGACTATTTTTTATACTTAATATTTAACATATTTTTATTTTATAATTTAGTCAAATTATCCTATATTCAAATTTTATAACAGCCACATGCATTTTCATTTGCATTCTAACTAGTTGTCATGAAATATACATATCCTGATAAGCTATTTACATATCATAATAGTTTTTCAATATTGAAGAAGGGAGCAAGTTTTACATTTATTATTTATGATTATGAGATTTAATCAAAATTTTTAAAAATGGCAATCAAAAATTATTGTTTTCTCACCATAATTGTATGTTAAATTTTAGAAATACATTTATAAAACAAGGTGTCAAAATCAACACGATGTATTGCAGTAGAATCATGAAAGACAACACATAATACATCATATACGAATTATATGTATTGATATCATATTGCTTGTGCCACTGGGGCTGCTTTATCCAAATTAAGGATTATTTAGCAATATTCAGATTAATGATCCAAAGAAAATATTCTAATGATCATCGATGCCTTCCAAAAGCAAAGCAAATGAATACTTGGAGCTATAGTTGTGAATACTTGTAGCTATACATGTTGATTCATCTGCTTCTAACTTCAGAGATAGCTGCAATTTTTATTTATGGATTTATTCTCCTGAGGTGCTGAACAAAACGAGGGAATTTAGATATGAGTATTGAAACTCCCTGCGACCTTTGGGATGGATGAAGAAACAAAAACTGTCGCTTTTGAAGAAGCTAAAGCTCTTACCAAGAAAAGAAAGAAGCTAACATTGACCCGTACGTATAATGCCACAGAGGCGTAACATGGCTCACCACCACGCTGAAAACACCTGTATCTCAAGTAGAACAACGGTGTGCCGGCTGAAACCGGCGAACATATTATATGCTTGAATTAAAAGTAACTTTTTTTAGCAATTCAATGAATGTATCTAATGTGCGCCCCAATCACCACCTCCAGTTTCCACCTCTACTTTGTTTCCACTTGCACAGTGGTCAAAAGGTCAGAAGACTTTTTTGTCACTTTAAGTTCCAATGAAATAAACATCTATAATGAAGACTACGATGCAAAATGTGGTCAAATAATAATGTCAAACTGTCATAAAAATATTATAAAATAAAAAATGGTACGTAGGCTTGTTGTTCATAGAATGCAAGCCAATTATGCTTGTCCAACTGGTCATATCCCTCGATTTAACAATCGAGGATTTTGGAATTTGAATTTTAAAGGGAGCATTCTCAAGTATTTAGATCCAGATAATTATAATCGAGAACATCTTTGCTCTTTTTTTCTCTCTGGAAATAGGAAATACAGGAAGAAGAATGTAAGTGAATCAGAAAAGGTATAATGGAAGCAATTTAAGATTGTAGCTGGTCATAAGTAAAATGTTTGACGGCTTATACCTTATTGCATGTGATCTGACCTCATTAATTATAAATTGAGATATTTTCTAAAGAGAATATGTAAGAGAAATCGAGTAGTTGGAAAAATTGGAATCTATAAATCTAAAAATATCAAGATTTTCAACGAACTTATTCAAACATTTCTTAAATTACTTAAAACATCAGCCATATTCTACTTCATTCGGCACATAAATGTACTCCAACTCTTTTGCTGGTTAATTAAGTCAGATAGAGCTCTATGGTGATTTTAACTCGTCCTACGTTTCGACAGTCCCATGCCATTAAGATGTTGAACGTGAAGAACCTGGAATCAATGTAACATACGTCACTTGAATTAGGTTAAATAAAACGAAATTAAACGTTTACAACTTTATGTAATTCAAAACAACAGCCAATTACCAGCAAAAATGTTAAAAACAAAAGATATCAACAACGGTCCAATTTTTTTCTGCAAACATGCTGCAGACTCCAAGCGCTTCCATCTACCATGAACACTCTTTAAAACAGAGGTGGAAAAAGAAAAAGCGAAAAAATAAAAAACTGATTTTTACGCATCCGCGATGGCGGTCAAAGTACCACCTGTCGCACACCGCATCGAGTCCACACGTCAACGAGATGATCTAAGACGCGACGTGCGCGGTAGCATCACCGGTTGGGCTCGCGAGATCCAGCCCTTCGGGTGCCGGGTCGGCGTTCAGATCGAGGCGCCCCGGGATCGCGTTCTCCGCGACCCTTTCCTCGGCCGTTGCCTCCCCACCGGTTGCCAGCTCCTCCGCTCCCCTCCTCCTCCGGTCATCCCTAAAGTTGCTCCCAACCTCGAAGTCCTCTCTCTCGAACCTTGGCCGCCACCTCGACTGCCCCTCCGCCGCTACCCTCCGCCGGATGCCAGCGCCGCCGCTACCCTCCCTAACGGGGAAGCACCTCGCCGCCTCCCGCACCCGTCGAAGGATGGCGTAGAACTCCTCCACCTCGTCGTCGGTCACCGACCGATCCCTCTCGTCCTCCGCTCGCGCCCGAGTCCTCCTCTTCTCCTCTTCGCCGTCTCCGGGCCGTTTCCTCGTCGCCGTCTCCATTTTAGTCGGTGCCGTTAGTTCACGGCGTACGCTCCTTCTCTCCAATTTCTGGGTCTCCTGCTGCAAGGTTGATCTTCGGCTTCGGGTGGGTCGGGCCAGAAATACCCAACAGCGACGGTGCGGACAACAACAGGCCACCGTGATGACGTCGGCTGCTGGGGGAGGGATGACGTTGTCTCATGACGTCAGGCCCTCAATGATGGCACCCATTGGATTGGGACCCCAGTTTCCTTTCCCGTTGCTTCCTGCTTTTGGTGCTGGATCTGGTTGGCGCGAGATCTCTCCACCGGCGATATAACATCTGGGCCGTTGATTGGTGTTTGTTGAATCAAAATGCTGTCCGTTTGATTGGTGGATCGTGAATCAGTCACCGGGAAGAGATATGACGATATATTCTAATGACATCAAGTGTGCCATCATGGCGTACTGCTTTGCTATCCCCTCCGTCTACACCTGCCACGTGGTCCACCAGCGTAGCATCAATTTCCTGATTATGTCAAAGGATTGGAAGGTGAATAAACGATGTTTGAATTATGAGTTTTGCGTGTTATAATGGGTTACTTTGACAAGGCGTAACATCTTCCGTGCCTCCCTCTGGGAAAGCATGCAGTAGTAAACTGCGTGAAGTTCATAGAAATATCAGGAATCCACGATTATTGATGCAATTCCACCATCCTAATGAATTACATGCGTGCTTCCTGATTTGCATTCAAATGCAAGTCTGAAGGCAAACGTGGTGAAATTTTTGATAGACTTTATACCCTTTTAACACCTCTCTACCATTGGAATCTACCAAGTGTTAGGTTCAGTGAAAGAGAGGGAGAGCATCTCTACCCATTGGAATCTTTTGAATGTTTGAAATCTACCAAATGTTAGGTTTGCATAGAAAAAGAGAGAATGCGCCAAATGTTAGGTTTGCATAGAGAAAGAGAAAGAGAGAGAGAGTAAGAAAGAGATAGATGGGGGGGGGGGGTGGGAGAGAATGCGCCAAATGTCAGATTTGCGCATAGAGAGAGGAGGGGGTGGGAAAGACTGCGCCAGCTTTTTGAATTTAGAACTAGTAATTAGATCTAACCGGATAAGATATGAATACGATCGGATATATGATAGATGAAAAAATATCAAACCGAACATATCATATTTATTAAACGGTCAAAAATCCAAATTCAAAATATACTATCCGATTAAACAATAATCTAACTCGATCTACAATAAATTGAAATAAGTTAAACAATTAAATATTGTCACTCCTATTTTTGGTCCCTCAATCTTAATTTTGATGTGTGAACATTATCCATTTTGGGGGTAAATTACCCATCATCATCATCGTATAAATACACTAGGTGGATGTGGTGCCCCGGGGGGGGGGGTGTGCGGCCATCTTCGGCGCGTCAGCTCAACCATGGGGAGCAGTCTTTGTGTGGGAATTTGGAGGACTTCAATGCGAAGCCTATGGGCTAAAGAACCTAGGATTCCATTGCAAGGTCCCGGATATTTCCCGAAGGATGCTTCTCCCCGAAGCATTATCTTCTCCTGTCCCCCACTATACCTTACCGACTAATTCCATCATTGTCATCAATAAATTTTTCACGTCACAGCAGGTTCCAGACTTCGCCCATTACCAAAGTTGATACATCAGTGCCCCCCGTTTGATGGGTATTGGGTGTCGACTATCAAGTCCACTCACCGTATTTATTTATTGATTTATTTTGTATATCTTGAAGGACTTCAATATATTTGAAGTCAAATCAAGAAGAGTTTTCTAGATTGCTTTGGATATAATTCAATAGATGATCACTCCAAAGGCAAATCAAGATAACTTTGGTTATTGTTTTGCCTAGAAAAGGAGGGAGGTGGACGAAGAGGAGGTTCACTTTGCTACGGATCAAAGTGCGTTACATGCAAGCTAGCCTCGATGATATATATAATTTAGTAGATGACTGTAATGAAGCCAGCTACGTACATGCGTCGTTCGATTTGATGTTATGGAAGTACTTTAGATTGTCTCCTTTGGTGATAAGCGGCTGACAGCATGTGGCCGGCTGTTGGATCGATGTAGACACAATAATATGGCCTCGACTATTTCCCTCCTTCGAGAGAGCGTCTCATGCAGATTTTTCATGAAATTTATAAAAGTATAAAATTTCTAATATGATGATGTGATATTTACGAACCACAAAATGCCTTCAATGCGTGTGACAAGTTAAACTAATTTCTCATTTTATTTTTCTTAAATAAAAGTGAAGTTTTCATGTGGCAATGAACTTAAACCCAATCCAAAGAATATGTGCAACGTACCATAACATCAGAAATCTAACTTAGAGAATCACGCAGCCATTGGAGCCTTCCCGTTGCTCCTTTTGGATTGACACCATGCAATGTGACCAAGAAAGGAAAGTTAAGAAAGTTCAATCACAGCTGCGTGATTTTTGGGTAAGATTATTAGGTTACAAAACTATTGTCATCTGAAAATATGACAAACTCATCACAATATATAGTCCAAAATTACCATTTTAAATGATGATTCATACGTACCTGTATAGTATTTGTGGACCAGAAACTAATCAAGTAAATTGATTTTTTGTCAGGGTGGAGCATACATTCTAACCATCTAAGTACGTAACAAAATGCATTTCTTAGGTTCCTATCTTCTTGGACAAGGTATAGGTACTGGCATACCATACAATGAACTACCCACAATCCCTTCTTTTGATACCTAAATCCTGCTTGACCATGTTTTAATGATTTGGAGGCATGGAGGGCGCCAATCAATCCGCTTGGTCCACAATAGTAAAACATGGAGCTCCAATCTGCTATGGAGAGTTGTGGATATGCACACAAAGAAAAGAGATTGATCCTGGCTCCGGTCGGGCCTTCTTCGATGCTTAAGTCAAACAGGCCTGAGAATTACAATGAAAAATAGTAAGAGAAGAAAAAGCATTAGAGTAGAGTGATCTCTCTAGATTGTTAGGCTTTGAGTGCTTAGCTTGAATTACTCAACCTAAAGTGCTCCGCATGGGAGCTCGGCCTGGAGAGTTTGGTCTAAAATGTTCGGCCTAAAAGCTCGACCTAGAGTGCTCACCCTATAAGCTTAGCTTGGAGTTTTTGACCTAGGAGATCGACATGGAGTGCTCGGCCAGAAAGCTCAGCGTGGAATACTCGGCCAGAAAGCTCGGCCTAGTGCTCATTTTAAGAGCTCAACCTAAGGTGCTCGATTTGGGGGCTCGACCTAAGGTGCTCGGCTTAAGAACTCAGCCTGGAGCGCGGCATGGAAGCTTGGCCTGGAGTGTCTGGCCAGAGTGCTTGGCCTAAGAACTCGACTTGGGAGCTCAATCCAGAGTGCTCAACCTAGGAGCTCGGTCTAGAGTGCTCAATGTGGGAGTTCGATATTGAAGCTTGGCTTGGAATGCTTGGCTTGAAGTGCTCGCTCTGGAGTCCTTGGCATGAGAGCTTGGCCTGGAGTGCTCAACATGAGAGCTCGACCTAAAGTGCTCGGCATTGAAGCTCAGCCTGGAGTGCTCGGCATTGAAGCTCAGTTTGGAGTGCTCAGCTTGAGAGCTTGGCTTGGTGGACGACGGTTGGTATGGAAGGGCGGCTTCCAAGGACTCATGTCCTGATCTCCAAAGACGCGGATCTTGTATACATAGTGCTTGGATCTCGGGTGGCACGGAAAGGCGGCCTCACAAGACATGCATCCTAGTCTCCAAGAATGTGCATTTTGTCTGAAGAGGAGATTGCATGGAAGGATGACCGTGGAAGAGCAGTTGAGCTCAGAGATAGCCATAAGAGCTTGAGAGCCTCTTCTTGGGTGCTTCTGGCCATCTATGATTGGACCTTTTGGTCGTTCCTCCCTCCTTTTGGAGTTTCTTGATGTTGTTGACATAGATAAGGGAGCATGGATCTATTATACTTTAGAGGTAAGAATCAAGGGATTGTCGTAACTACCTTTCTTATCTGTATTCAAATTTATTATAATCTCCTTCCTTGTTTGAACTTCAGCAAGAATTCATTTTTTTTTTTGAATTCAAATCTTTTCAAAATAGTTGCAAAGAGATAAGCGATTAGATTTAGGCCACATCACCTTTCATAGAGATAAGCAACATCCCATAGCACTCATGGGCCAAGCCAGATTGTTAAGCAACAAGGTGACTCCAAAAACTCAAACTTATAGGAAAAATTTTAGGATGATAGAAAAATTAGAGGTAATTAAATAAATAATTAAACTACAAGGATTCAAAACCTCCAACAAATTCTTTGATACTAAAAATTTAAGCTTATAGAAAAATGATCCACTACAGACTTAATAGCTCCATCTAGCCCATGCTACAGTCATGGAGTCTAATTGGCCTTGCAAGCGAACCGGTTCCATTAAAAAAAAGAAGAAGAAAGAGAGCATCCGTAGCAATATTGGTACTTTGAACTTAATATTGAGATTGGAGTTAAGGAGGTTACCCGTGTGCTTGAAATGGATTGCTGCCTGTTGGACTTCTTCCATCACCGGAGACCTGGTCAAGATAGCTCCCTCAGCTAATGAAACAGTCTGAACCCGGCTCATTCCTGTGCCTGGATAACAGCTTGTACGGGCTACATTACAATTCGATGTTTATAAGGTCAAATAGTGGAGAAGTTTCAAGTCCATTCAGGGCCATTATTTCTGCAAGAACTTGGTTTATCCATTAGAAGTATAGTCCAGTCGTTTAGTGTAACAATCTACAACCTCGTCCAAAAATATTAGCCAAAATAATATTATATGAATTCTTTGACCCTATATAAGGTCCAAAATCTACCTAATGCATAGCCAATGTGGAACTAAATACATGCTCATCCTCCATTTAAGCCCAGGCGTCCTCACCAGGTTAAGAGTCTAAAACTGTTCAAATGTTAGCCCTCCAGTTTAAACCTTGGCGTCCTCATTAAGCTAAGAATCTAAATCTATTCAAATCCAATCATAAATAGTATGATCAACATGTAGTTAGTCCTAATGAACCAATGTTGCAGTATTCCCTATCTACATGGCTTTAGGTTGGATGCTCTAATTCTATTTTATATAATTCTGAAGGATCTCATTCAAAAATACTAGTCAAAAAATATTATTTAATTTTTTTTAATTATATATAAATATTTAAAATATATTTCGTGCATAGCTAGTACATCATGACATGCAAAAGCAATCTATACAGAGAAATTTTCGTACGTCAACTAACTCAGATTTTAGAAGCTAAATTTTAGTTCGATAGAGACTCCGTAGCAAACACGATAAGTCACCGTTTGAGCGCAAGACGCCGACGGTTGCAAGCATTGGAAAGCGTCAAGCCCCAATGTTCTCATAAGTACTACTGCTTTGTCTTCTTCTTGGATAATTTTCTGACTCATTCTCATGTAAATAAAATACTAGATATTTCAAGAAAAATAATGTCTTGCAAATATAAATATTTTATGGTATCGTTATGAGAAAATCCTATTTACTGTTCCTGTAGGTGGTGTTTTAACTATTTCTTTCGGTTTCAGCCTTTTACATCTTTATTTGTGTATGAATAAATACCCACATATTAATCACCTTTAATTCCCAATTTTTATTATTTGCATATGAACAAATTTCTCTGTATTTTATATACCAGAATTCCAGATCTTCGTACTTAGTTGAAATTAGTTTGATGGTTGGACTTGTGATTATGGTGTTAGGAATCTTGATGACAACAAGCTACAACCAAATTTTATACCTGATTTTAGTTCTATCTCTTGGCATGGATTTAACTCATCCGGAAAAGTTTTTGGTAATAATTTTGAAAGCGAGATGTTTTTACTTTTGGCAAAAAGCACGATGCGCATCGTGATAAAAAAAACATTTTATCTGCCACGACCAACCTTTGACAAGATTTAGAATATAATAAAATACACTTGACAAATGCCCTGAAGGCTCTAGCTATTTGCTAATAAATATCTTTAGTGGAGGAAAAAAAGAGAGATAAAAATGGATTTGGACTTTTCTCTCCTTCCTTGATTGGACTGGATAGGATGCCTATTAGGCTCAATCACAGCCATTGTGCCATACATAGATGGATGTAATTGATAAATCGGCTCTCTCCAATCCAACCAGGTTTGGGGTGGATCCCAACTCCCAGCACAGGAATACCCTCAGCTTACCAGTCTCATGAACCTTCTCATTGTGGCCTAGTGGTTGCCTTCATAAGGCCAAAACCGCACCATTTAGTCTCGTGGCCAACTTTCCTTGTAGATGCAGGTGGGGAGGTATTAAAAAAGAATTTTCTACAGTAATTGTGGGGAAATGAATTATCAAATTGAATTTCTTTCAAAAAGAAAAATAGAATTGTATTAATAATGAATGGGGAGGTATTCCTGAATATATTTATTATTCACATACCATTTTAGAAGAGCAATAACAAGAAAGTAGAATTAAATTATGTATAGAAGGGCCTATGCCACACCTTCGTCGCGAAGAGAATCATGTCTTTGATGGGGTCCCTTAAATTTATGAGATCTCTCCTTTCTCGTCAAATATCTGAATTCTTTCCTCCTCCTTTGAAATTCAAAAACTTAAAAATTTGTTTCATTCATAGTCTGAGAAGACCGATTATATGGTTCTTTCTTCCTTGGGGCATGGGTTTATGTGCTTTTAGAGACAATTTGTGGATGACGACGAGTGCCAGGAGATAAACTTTGGTAGCTGAGAACCTACGAATGAAATGAAGGCCCATCATAGAGAGAAGACTCCTATTTACAAGCCCATCCCTCAGAATCTGGACTTCGAGCCCATGACAGACAAAAGATTCATAGATGTGAGATGAGAGCAAATTTATCGAAGTCATGAATCCTGATGAAGGTAGGACTTGAATCCACGTCTTCGGTATCTATATCAAAAGTGTTTCATAACATAACCAGCTAGTTATAATTTAAGTCCCTGAATGGCAGATGTCATCAGCTGAACTTATGTATCCTGAATTTGGAGCAAGCAGCGAATGCTTTTTGCCATTTTGGAATGTAATTTCTCGTGGCTGTTCACCAGACTGCTCAAAAAGAAAAAATAATCAACAGTCGGTTCAGAGAAATTTTGATGCTCGTTGGATTGTTTCAATCCAAGATATGGTACTATCTCTTGCCCACATTATTTAATTTCCCCAATTACACGAGCAATAGCAATATAAACATGGATTCCTTTCAGCTAGACTCAAAAAGTTGATCAATTCATAAAGCTGTTTCTGCCATTAATACCTGCCTTGCTACAGTCATGATACTTACTTTGATGGTTTTGCTTGATTTCATGTTAGACCATAAATTCTCAGATTTTAACTCGATTCTCAGGGCTCATAGGGAGTGTTTGCTATGACGGGAGAATATAGCTGACATCTAAACTACTTAAAGATATTTCGCGAAAACTACATCTACACTAGTTGAGTTTCTCCCGTACTCCCATCTATTATGGTTGTTTTATAAATCTAGTTTGCCTTTTTTTTTGTTGTGACGATATTCACCAAGGCAGGCATGTGAAGTCACGGATCTTGATACATGGCCAATAGTTGATCAAAACCAGGTTAGTTTTCAACTTATCATGGGTATTCTACAACCTCTCTCAGTTCATAGAGTTAGAAGAATCGACACATTTACTTCTGTTCTCTGCTGCCGCATATTAAGTGTCTGGAGATGCAGTGATTTCTTTCTAGCTTTGATGAACTTCCTACAACCATAGGCATGCGCTGCAGGTGACCTTAATTTCTCTTGAAAGGCTTTCACCGCTGACACAGGAAACTCATGGCCTCTTTTTTTTTTTCAATAGGTCAAACAGATCGTACACTTTTGAAATGAATGTATCTAATAAACAATAAAAATAAGAGATGGTTCAGGAGTGGAGGAATGGTCTCATAGCTGTTCCAAAAAAAACCGAGCATCAAAGGATACAACCCAATCAGTAGCTCTATTTATCTTCATGTATGCATGAGCTGCCCGAAATATTGTGCAATTCTTTATCAACTTGAAGATGTCCAGTAGTAACGAATGCCTACAGTCCTTCCTGGCTTGACCCTAGATCCATCCAATAACTGTAACAGAATTCCCTTCAAGTCGAATACACCCCGCCCTTGAAATGAGCCTTGCAAAGGTAACGCCTTTTTATTTAGCCCTCAGCTTCGCACCAAGCACGAAAATGTCGAAAATGCAAGTACCTCCTACCGCACCAATCCAGAATTAGGACCTCTGATCGCAAAGCTAACTCCGCCTCCACTACCGCCATCCGATACACTACCATTGAAGTTAACTTTGATAAAATTCGGATGTGGGGGCTCCCAACAGATGAAAATCATCTGAATCGTTGCAAGAGCTGAACGAAGTCTTAGATATCCCTTGCTATCACGGTATCTCCAGTGGTGGGATACTGATTAATCTCGGTAGCATGAAGTAGGGCTCTCTCGGCAATAACCCTCGATTGTTGGCATCTCCTTTTTCAGTGTAACAGCCCTGCAGCTTTTAAGGCATTAGCTTGGCTACAAGTGAATTAGATTAACATAATTTTGGTCCAAAATGAATGTTCTATATTTGATTAAGAACTAACCTTCAAGATTTTCAATTATGCACTTAGACACACGCACCCAAGTTTTTTCAAAAAAAATGGAGGAGGAGGGGGGATTCAGTTTTTATTGTTGATGATATATTATTTACCATTTTTAATAAATCTTCTATGGAATATATCATGGAAAATACATTTTGATTGTTATATTAGAAAGAATAGAAGAATTTGGAGAAAGAATAGAAAATTTTGGAAATAAAAATAGAGGTTGCACATTGCCACCATTGTGTTGTATTGTATTTATAGATGCATGCTTACATACAAATACTGATGGAAATAGATACATACTTACGTAAGAATACAAATGAGAAGTTTGATCCAATAGATTTGGGTTTAAATATAAATTTCAAATTCAAATTTAAAATACAACAGAAATGATAATTTTGCATCACCCAAGATTGAGGGAAGATGATTACATGGCTGATGTTTAAAATTCAAATTTAAATTTGCAATGCACTAGAAATGATAATCATGTTAGCATATCTCGTAATTGCGTGTATCAAGTCTGTTATCAATGGCTAATGTTTGAAATTTAAAATCAAATTTAAAATGTATATTGGTATATCTCATAATTGAGGCTGGCATGAATCAAATCTGCTATCAATATTCTTACATAACATATTTAAATATAATTAGCTTACAATTCATATGTAGTTCTTATAATTTACGTTTGTCCTATTTTTGACATATTTCGATCTAGGAAATCTAATGCATCAATAGAATGAGTTATAAAACTGAAGTAAATCGAGATGAATGAATCCAAAATATTATCCTAATAAAAATACAAAGAGGAAGTGAAAATGCTTAATGAGAATTTTGACAATTCCATTCTTCAAATGGTTATCATTTTATGTTTAGTTGTTACACACTTAGCATTTAATATTTAGTCCAACACACACCTATTATAATGCTTGCATGTATTTATGCATGTTTAACATATATTTTTTATGTGCATCATTTTTTCTGTAAAAAAATGGATTTATTAAACCAATCTAGTAAAAATACATCCACGAAAATCAAAAAATAAAATATACAAAAAATCTAAAAAAAAATTTGACGCAACAGTCCAAAAGGTAATTCCTATATGATTAGCACCTTATAAGACAAAAGAGAAGCAGCCATCCTCTAACAATCGAGTAATAATTAAAGGGCTGAAAATGGTCTCGAGCCAGCCCAACTTCAGGCCGGGCTTCGAGCTAAGCCCGAAAAAAATTCAGGCCGAGTTTGGGCTTAAATATAGAGTCCATTTGTTTCTCTGGCCGGGCTCAAATATGTCACGGCCTGGCCCGAGTCTAAGCCCGAACAAGGCCTGAACTGAAGCCCAAATTTAGGCAAAAATTAATTTTTATATATATTATTATTTAGAGAGAATAATGAAAAAGTAAATGACAAATTAAAATAGATTTAGCTGAAAATTATGTATTATGTATCAGTTACTTGTATTATACGAGAGAGCCTAAAATTTAATTAGCTCATTTAGTTACGAAGCAATATTATGAATATTAAACTTCAATTGGGTTTTGGCCCAAATGGCTAATTCAGGCTAGCCCAATCAGGTTTGGGCCGCGTTTGGGTTGGGCTCGGTCTTAGATTATCCAAAAAAATTTGAGTTTAAACCTAGCTCGACCAACTTCTAGCCCTAAATGATTAATGGGAACTAATTTCAATTGACTGGAAGGCACTCTAATCACAGTCAACGAGTCACCTTCAAATAAAATCACCACAAGCTTTAGTCCTTTCCGCAACTCAGCCATTGGTTCTGCCATCTAAAACAATCGGGCTTCCACAACTGCTCCACCATAATCATCCTTATTCAGAACACTGTCATGCGAGGAAATAGAAAGTGGTGGGCTCCTAAAGGCCTGTTTGGGGGAGCTTTTGAAGGGCCAAAAAGCACTTTCTGGCCCTCCAAATATACTTTTAGGTAAAAAAGAGTGTTTGGTAAAATTTGGAAAAACTGTTTCAGCTTTTGCGGAAAGCTGAAAACAGCTTTTTGGCATGGCTGCTGCCTCTTCGGCAAGGGCGGCCATGGCTGCCGCCTCTCCGGCAGGCGCCGCGGCCCGCCGTCCCGGCCCCTTCCCAAGGCCCCCCCTCCCTCGCGGTCGCCGCGGCCTGCCGTCCCGGCCCCCTCCCCCCGCGGTCGCCGCGGCCCGCCGTCCCAGCCTCCTCCCGAGCCTCCCTCCCCCCGCGGTCGCCGCGGCCTGCCGTCCCGGCCTCCTCCCGAGCCCCCCTCCCCCCGCTGTCATCGGGGCCCGCCGTCCCACTCCCCTCCCGAGCCCCCCTCCTGCGGCCCGGCCCCCTTCCGACGCCACCGGCCTCGCAGGAGAAGAAGGAAAGAGAGGAAGGAATGAGAAGAAGGGAAGAAAAAAAAAGGAAAGAAAAAAGAAGAAAAAGAAAAGAAAAAAAAGGGAAGAAAAAAAAAGGAAAGAAAAAGAAAATAAAGAAAATAAATAAATAAATATGTATATAAATGAACGAATAAATAAATAAATAAATAAATAAATAAAAATATTAGTAATTATTTAACTAATTTTTTCATCTAGCTAGAAAATTTGTTAGAGAAATAAATGGTCATCAAAAGAGTGAAAAAATAATTTATACTAATAATTAAAATATTTTATACATTTATTATTGTATTATACTATAAATATAATATAATATAATATAATGTTATGTTAAATAATTTAATATTATATTAATTATTATCCTATAGTATACAATGTTATAGTACTATATTATAATAATATTATATTATATTATATTACATTAATATTATACTATATCATATATTTATGTATTAATATATATTATATATTATTATGTACTATTGTATAATACTAGTAATGTCCTTTATGATCATTTTGTCATACAAAAGTACTTTCTCAGTTTGTTTACCAAACAAATGTTAAAGCGCCACAGCACTTTAGAAATGTAGTTACCAAACAGTAAACAACTTTTTATAAAAGCTCTACTTCGAACATCTCTACTTCGAACAGCTCTACTTCCAACAGCTTTCCAAACAGAGCCTAAGAAAAATAATCATGCGAGGAGATCCGGAATTTGCGACACTATGTACACTGTTCTAAGCGCAGATCTACATGTACGGGCATACAAGTACAAAGACTAAACAAATAAACATTATAAACAACTATCGAAATCAAGTGGTGAGAATTTAACTTTCGGTCAGGGAAAGATTAATTGTAAAACTGCTGTCAAACAAATGATTTTGTTATCAATCACCCTTTGGCTGTCCAATCTAACCTAACCCATTTGCAGCTGGCTAGTTGCTGCTATTTAGTTTGAGTCGAGCAACCTGGTCTTTTTAAGAATTATCTAGCAAGTACAAGTGCAAGTAGATATTCTTTCATAAAAAAGAAGAAGAGGAAGGTGTTGCCAGATATCAAAATATCTATTTTATAGTTTATTTATAGACTAGCTATCAAAGTCATAGTTCTCGCAGAACATTCTTGCAAGCGTGTATTCCTTATTAAATAGTAGGCTTTCATCCGAATCCTTAGGATAGTGGGTTGAGTGCTGGCGTGGCAATTTATTTCTCCATGGCAAACACCGATGTTCGGATTGTTGCCAACAAAAGCGCCCTTATTTCACATTTTCGGTGTTCAAATTTTTCAAGGAAATTTAGCGCAATCTCGGCACCATGCGGCAGTCACGCAAACTTTATTTGACCAATATAATTGCATCGCTGCCTACCCACACTACTTGCTTAAAGCGACCAAGCAGTGGCATGTACCATGTACTTACGGCGAACGATTTGTCTTGACCTAGAGTTGTATCTTTCTGGCGAAAGAATGGATTCACTATGTACCATTTGATCATCCACCACATACATGTGAAAGCACTCCGAAATCTATCATTGATCTATCTGTACATATCTCAAAGCAAGTAGTGGATAATTTACCGTGAATTCATACTAAAGAAAGGGTAAATCATTCTCTTATGCGAATGGCACAACCCAAGATTGACCAAAAATACTCTTCAGCAGGACCAACACAACTAAATCCTCCTTTACGATTCCAGCACTATAGTTTGCTAAAAAAAAATTTACTGAAATATTTTTCTGCGATGCTGATACATGGATATATGATGTCAAGAAATGTAATTTTTGCATGTTTGCTTGATTAAGAAAAAAATGACATGTTTTAGAGTGGTTTGTATTTAGTTAAGCATTTACTTCTCTAAGAAAGTTGCGTAAAATATTTGTAATATTTTCAATAAATTTTTTTTTATTCTCCTTTATCTAAAAACTTAAAGTTATATTTGGGAAAAAAATAATTTTTAGTCAATAAAAATTAGTTTTTTCATATCGCATATCAATTATTTTTTACAAAATATTAAATTTTTATTTCTATAAAAAATTATTTTTATATTTTTTTTTAAAAAAAAAGTATAAGATTTTTTTTCCCGCTTGCCACACCTTCCACCATTCCCATCCCACGAGCCGAACGGCTCCCAAGTCCTCAGTGGCCTTCAGCTTTTAACTCGGACCCATCCACAGCAAAGCGAAGGGTCCCTTTTCCTTTGCCGTGGTCCTTCTTGTTTGTCCACTAAGTCCCTTTTAAATTTTAATCAGTACAACATCCCCACCGAAAGCGCGCTCTACAGTGTCGACAAACCCCTCGTTGTCCTTCCCTAATCATATCATAATCTTTTAATAATCACCCTCATATAAGCTAAACTGTCCAAACTAATCCACATCGAAATCATCCAGATCCTATGAAAACTAATTAAAAAATAGAAAAGTACACCTCGAGTCGCGCCTTCCCAGGACCAAACGGACGGTCGGGATAAAAAATGTTCGCCGTCTCAGGGTGGGGACACGTACTGAGTGGATCACGTGGCAGGGATTAATAAAGATAAAGCATAGGCTGAGGGATTGGAGCAGGAGATTCCACACGTGTCCCATGAGCAATGGAGAACAACGCCGTCGCTTCCCAATAGAGATGTGCACGGTTCTGATCGGCTCAATTGAAAATTATTCTTAAAGTTGAACCAACCTAAATTAATTTTCTAAAACCTAGAGCGAAACCAAACCGATTTTATACAAAATCTATTTCAAACCGATTCAAAAAATTTAATTCAGTTTAAATTGGTTTATCGAATCTCTTGCAACATCATGATCTACTCAAAAAATGGAGCTTCCCCTCTGACAAGATGAAAAGGGCCGGGGGGAGATAAAGAAAGGATGTCACACTCAAACATCTATCATCAATAAAAATCGAATCTTTTATTAAATAGATGCCATACTCATACAAAATAAAATGAGGATCTACGAAATATCCAATAGAGAACAAAGAATAAAAAGTGGATCCAATGCTATCCTAAAAAAACACTTACATCAAAATAATAACTGAATCTTCAATCAAAGATTCAAAAAAAATAATTCGATATTCACCTTAAAACCAAGGAAGTCAACCTCTGACGTGAGATCACTCGATTGTAAAGAGCATCTACAAAATAGTTTCTTTTCTACTTCTCGTTCCACATCCTTTTCAGCTCTTCTGGATCATACTCTCCGTCACCCTCCTGAGCCAGTGCTGCTCATTTGGTCATGCACTGGATCATGGGATTGAGAGAAAGGCAAGCGCATGGAAAGGGGCGGTTGGGGTTTTTTCCTTTGACGAAAAAGGGGCAGCTAACGTTAAAATGAAGTGGACAACTGGTGGTAGGATATAAAAGAGCTGTTGATGTTTCTTAAGAACTTGTTTGTTCCGTAAAAAAAAATTTTTTTATTGAAATGTTTTTTCTAAGAATATAATTTTTGAAAATATGATGTCTTGAAAAATAATTTTGATATATGTATTTGATTATGAAAAAGTGGTATATTCCAAAGTAGTTTATATTTGATTAAGCATCTACTTTCCAAAGAAAATTATATAAAATATCTATTATGCTCATAATAAAGAGAAAGATCTTACTCATGGATTTTGATGGCTTGAAAAAAAAAAAGAACCCCAATTGCCAGCCATTGAGAAAGTAGCTTTTTTTATGTCCTCTATGGATTAATTTGGTTTGAAGCCGACTTTTTGTAGGAACATGAACTGAAACCGAGCTGATTTTTTTTAGATCTAATAGATTCAAACCCATAACAAATTGAATGTAGAAAAATCTGAACCAAATCAAACTAAAATAATCAGTTTGGAGCGGCTTTGCAGTTTGATTGGTTTTCTTGCACACCCCTGTTTCCAAGAGAGTCGTGGCTTCTTTCTTCTTTAGGTAGTAACAGCTGGGTACGTTCATAACAAGATGCATCTAATAGAAAAGTGCAGCCTAATACGGGCCAAACGTAAAGCTCATAAAGGCTTTTACTAGGTTAGGACCAGTTGAATGATGGACCACTTAGATCCAATATCTTATCTACTAGGTTAGGACCATGCAAGGCTTGCTCGGTTTAGTGTATGGGACAAATCGATTTCTCGTGTCACGTAAAGCTTGTTTCCCAAGAAGAGTGAAACATTTACGCAAGGGACAGATATTGGACTATCACAATACTATGAGAAATTGCCCCAACGCCTGCAATTAGGATGCTGTTCCCTTTTCTCCTGCGCATCATCCGGGCGTTTTTAAGTTTCTCGGCACGATTGATGGTAATTCATGCGAGAGAAAAAGTAGATGACAAGCTCATGTATATAAAATCACAATTTGTTGAGTCATTATTTTCGATTCTATCATTCACAATATATTGCGAAGCAAATTACAACCATGTTTGTCTTTATGGTAAATCTAAAATATTACTAGTTTCCCCAAACGAAACAGAATTATGTGACAAGAAAATGTTATTTTAGACTCTTATCAATAATATGATTGTGTAGATATGCTAGCAAAACAACTTTCTTTTCCTCCTTCTTGCTTGCTATGAAATAAAGTTTTAAGCAAAAAAAATGCTTAATGTGAAGGTCCTGTTTGGGTATCCCTCGAAAGATACTGGGTTGATTGATGGAGTAACGAATTCTTATCTTTTAAAGATAATTAATTACTTTTGAGAAATAATTTACCTAACTGCGGCCGTCGCATCTCCTCCAACGGTCGACCTTCTCCGAAGAATGTGCAGCGTCCAAACAGACTTGCACGCTTTTAGACTTGGAAATTGGTCTACGAAGAACCAGAAACCAACCAAAATCTATCGAAAATCATGCATCTGGAATCACTTCACTATCATAAGAACTCAAAACGAGCCTTGATTGAAGGCATTTCTTTCATTTTATTAATGAAGGTGAGTTGAGGCTATAAAGCCATAATTCAAGGCAGGAATATATAACGCTCCTTTCCTTCTTCCATCAGTCATAAATTCTTGGCTCGATGCATCCCAAAGGCCCTTTAGAAATGGTTTTTTGTTTGCTAGCCTTTTTCTGTCTGCTAATTTGGATGTGATGGACCCTCGATCCTCCAAGATACACTAGGAGGGGTTCCTTCTCTTCAAGCGGGGCCCCATGGAACACCATCACATGCAAAGGCTTCACATGCGACGGATGAGGCGAAGCAGACATCTCAGAGAGCGGCATATGCCCGTTTGAGCCTCTATATCTGCTGCACTTCCCACTGCTCCCTCCCCACCACCTAACACTTATTACAGTGCCCAAACCCCTCTAGTACTCTCGCGCATCCCTCACTACCTCTCTGTACTCAGGAAGGAAGGGGAGGATGCTTCCTTCCTTCGCCGCTCTCCATCACCTCTGGCTATGCTATTTCACCTTCCTCTCCCTTCATCTCTGTGCTAGAGCCCTCCCTCAACAGGTTGGGCATGGCTACCGTTTGGTCTCCATAGAAGAGAACCCCAGCGGAGGAGGGCTGGTAGGATATCTCCAAGTGAAGCAGAGCACCACAACTTATGGCCCTGATATCCCCCATCTGAGGCTCTTTGTCAAGTAAGCAAAAAAAAAGAAGGAAAATGAACTCTATATTCTTGAAAAAGTGAACAAAAGATTGTATTCTTGTTCGGTAGATATGGTATCCCAGTAAGTTTATGTTAAGTATAATATATGAACTTTTTATTATTCTGCTGGCTTTTTTTGGGATAAAAGCTTGTTGGCTTTTTTTTTTTTGGGAGGATGCTCATTTTATAAGAATGCTGCTGGTAATGGATTTTCTTTACATTATCAGTTGTCTACTATATTTTAGAAGAAACCCTTTGTTTCCTATGGGGGCTTTTAATAAACTCCAGGTTTATTTACTGGCATATATTTTAATGGCTACGGTTCTTTTCTCCAGCTATTGATTCTGGCAAGTTTATATGAGGAAGCCATGATTACATTCTTTCTTAAAATACCTAAAATACATTCTATTTTAAATGGGGTTTGAAAAACTCTGAGTCTGCTATTTCTTCAGAAGAGCACGGATGTGTATTTTTTTTTTCTTTTTTGTATGAAATTCGTATTAGATTGCTATTTGGTTTCTTTCTAACAAATGGATTTGCTGTAGCTTCTATTCAATTGCAAAAGCTTTTTTTTCTTTATCTAATGCATGGATTTCGGATACATCTAAAGGTTAGAGCTATTCTGCCTTTATGGGCGTGCTATACTTATGACCTAAAATTTTTATTACTGTCTTTCCCCTTTTCGATTGGAAGACGACCATGATAAATATTTGTGTAATCAAGAAAAGCCCATGGGTTTTGAAAAATTTCAGATATATTACCAATAAAAGTCTAATTTCTCCCCCTGGTTTCATAGAAAAAAGGGGAAAAAAATTAAGAATGCAGAGGGATCTTTGATTTGCTATTTGTTCCAAGTTCCAGGGTATGTTATGTGTTCTGTTCTAAAAAAATTATATGAATTTACACTCATGAAGCTTCTTTGGTCCTTTGTTGATAACTTATAGGCATGAAACCCAAGATCGCTTGAGAGTTCATATAACTGATGCAGAAAAGGAAAGATGGGAAGTCCCATACAACTTGCTCCCAAGGGAGCAACCCCCAGCTTCAGGGAGTTCCTATGGGAAATCTTCAAGCAGTCCCTTCACAGCTTCAGAGTATGCGGGCGATGAATTAGTCTTCTGTTACACAGCTGACCCATTTGTTTTTGCAGTAAGGAGAAAATCCAATGGGCAATCCCTCTTTAATTCAAGCTATGGGACTATGGTATTCAAGGACCAATACCTTGAGATCTCCACTCAATTGCCGAAGACTGCTGCTCTCTATGGTCTTGGTGAAAACACTCAGCCTGGCGGGATCCGGCTGCGGCCGAAAGACCCCTACACCCTATACACGACTGATATATCAGCCATTAATCTTAATACTGACCTCTATGGATCTCACCCTGTCTATATGGACTTGAGGAACGAAGGAGAAGCCTCTGCTCATGCCGTGTTGTTGCTCAACAGCAATGGAATGGATGTTTTCTATCGAGGGGCCTCTCTCACATACAAGGTCATTGGAGGAGTATTTGATTTCTACTTCTTCGCAGGACCGACGCCTTTGGCAGTTGTGGAGCAATACACTTCATTGATCGGTCGCCCTGCTCCCATGCCCTATTGGGCACTAGGTAAATTTCTTTCTTCACCCATTTTTCTTCCATCCTTTGAACCAAGCTTTTCATTTGTGTTGCTACATTATTCTTATTGCTCAAGTAGATACATCTAATGAGATATTAGAAAGCTTGTTGGTAATGGTAATTGGTCGATCCATTCACTATTTCATTTTTTTCAGCTTTACAAGCACAAGGGGTATTATGATTAGTGAGTTGTTGGCACTCACTAAGGTAGCTGTTGGCATTTATTTTTAACAACATATAGGTCACTTCACTACCAATGTAAGTTAGGGGATTGGCATGCTTCCTGTGAAACTAGTGTTTTTTTTTTTTTTGAATTGAAATGGAGGAAGGGAAATGCTTCTCCCAACTTTTGTGTGAAATTAGTGGTGATGATTTTTCTGGTGTTTGAGCTAGTGATGGTTAAGTTCATACCAATGCTTCTTGTAAAATGTTAATGAAGGAATTAATCTTGGGACTGCAGGTTTTTTTAGTAATAATTTTGTTGTTTTTCTTTAAAAAATGTTGAGATACCTTTCTGCTAAACCCTATTCCATTTAACCCATCCTGGAAGTTCCCACTTCTTTATTCCTATTAATTGCAGTTGGTTACTATGGGTAAGATGGAAATAGAAGTATTTTATTCCTAGATCCATAGCCACTGTCTTTTTACCTTGGAACCAAGTTCCTTTCCATTCCCCTTTAAATAGCCACCATTATTTAAAAGAAAAGAAGAAAAAGAGTCCTACCTTATATGCAAATAAGATAGATCCAGTCAATTATACACTCCCATTGGTCTTGTTTTTAGTCTTGTTTTTTTGTCCTGGACTCCTATATATAAACAAAATTAAGGGACCAGGTTACTCATTATATACTTGATGTTTCATTTTATCATTAATCCGTTAAACAATCATTTTTGTAATTAAGAAGCTATCATTTAGTTTCTTTAATGGCTTCTTAGGCTCAGAACAAGCATCATTGGTTGATGCTTGAAAAAGTATACCAAAAGGGATCATGATGTTTAGGGATTACCAAGCAAAGACTATTTAACTAAGTTCGCTCACAACTGAGTGTTGCCCAACTAGCTTTAGTGGAGGTTCATAAATAAGAAAAGGAGCTATAGTGCAGCTAATGATGAGGGTCGGTAATGGTTGGTAATGTTGCTTCCTCTACTTTGCAGGATTCCACCAATGCAGGTGGGGCTATCACAACCTCTCTGTCGTGGAAGCGGTCGTGGAGGGCTACAAAAATGCCCACATACCGCTTGATGTGATCTGGAATGATGATGATCATATGGATGCAGCTAAGGATTTCACACTGGACCCTGTCAACTACCCTCGTCCTAAGCTCCTGGCCTTCCTCGACAAAATCCACTCTCAAGGCATGAAGTACATAGTCCTGATCGACCCTGGAATTGCTGTAAACTCCACTTATGGTGTCTTTCAGAGGGGAATGGCCAAGGATATCTTCATCAAGTATGAAGCCGAGCCCTACCTAGCACAAGTTTGGCCTGGGCCTGTCTACTTCCCTGATTTCCTGTACTCAGGAACAGTCTCCTGGTGGGTTGATGAGATTGCACGGTTCCACAAGCTTGTGCCTGTCGATGGCCTCTGGATCGATATGAATGAAGCTTCAAACTTCTGCACTGGAAAATGTGAGATCCCAAAAGATCATTTGTGCCCTGTTCCAGACTCCACGACACCTTGGGAATGTTGCTTAGACTGTAAGAACATAACAAATACCAGATGGGATGACCCACCTTACAAGATCAATGCATCAGGGATGCAAGCCCCATTGGGCTACAAGACTATAGCAGCAAGTGCAATGCATCATGATGGCATACTGGAGTATAATGCACACAGCATCTATGGTTTCTCCCAAGCCGTTGCTACTCACGAGGCGCTTCAAGGCCTCGAGGGGAAGCGCCCCTTCATACTCTCACGCTCTTCCTTTGTGGGATCGGGAGCCTATGCTGCGCATTGGACAGGTGATAACAAAGGCACATGGGATGATCTCCGATATTCAATATCAACCATGTTAAATTTTGGTATCTTCGGTATGCCGATGGTTGGCTCAGACATTTGCGGGTTCTACCCGCAGCCTACGGAGGAACTCTGCAATCGATGGATCGAGCTGGGTGCATTTTATCCCTTCTCAAGGGACCATGCCAACTTTGCCTCACCCCGGCAAGAGCTCTACCAGTGGGACTCAGTCGCCAAGTCTGCTAGAAATGCCTTGGGACTAAGGTACAAGCTGCTTCCATATCTCTACACATTGAACTACGAAGCTCACGTCAGTGGCGCCCCGATTGCAAGGCCGGTCTTTTTCTCATTCCTTAATTTCACTGCGAGCTATGGCCTGAGCACTCAGTTCTTGCTAGGGAGCAGTGTCATGGTGTCCCCCGTCCTGAAGCAGGGAGCATCGTCAGTTGAAGCGTTGTTCCCCCCTGGTACTTGGTATAGTTTGTTCGACTTCACCAAGGCCGTGGTGTCGCAGGACGAGCGTTACGTAACGCTCGATGCGCCGCTGAACGAGGTTAACGTGCATGTCTACCAGAACACCATACTTCCCATGCAGCGTGGAGGAATGATCTCCAAGGAGGCGAGGACCACCCCATTTACTCTAGTGGTTACCTTCCCTCTTGGAGCCACCCAAGGTGATTCAAAGGGAAATGTCTACGTGGATGACGATGAGCGCCCGGAGATGAAACTTGTGGAGGGCGAGGCAACATATGTCGATTTCTATGCCAGCGTCCGTGAGAAGAGAGTGACAGTGTGGTCTGAGGTGAAGATGGGGAAATTTAGTTTGGAGAAGGGGTTGATGATTGAAAAGGTGAGCGTATTGGGACTACAGGGAGGCACCGGAAAGGGGCTGGCGATTGAGGTGGATGGGCAACCTCTCAATGATATCTCTAATGTTTATTTCAGGGAGTCTCCTGCAGTGCATGTGGAGAAGCTGGAGGTTGGGAATAAGAGGAACAGTATGATGGTTGAGATTGGGGGGCTGGCATTGCCGCTGGGGAAAAAGTTCTCCATGTCCTGGGTAATGGGGATCGAGGGATGAGTTTAGGATTTCACGAGACTTGTTTCATGGTAATTTTTATGCTGCTCTCTTTCCTTTCAATTCTCTTATTTCCTTTTGTTTTCTGAGATTAAGTGAAGGATAATCCACTAAAGAGCCGAGAAAAATCTCTCGTTGCTGCTTTATTCTAAATTTGCTGAAAACAATCCTCCAACTTTCTGATGTTAAACTTTGGGTTTAGTTGCTGCCTTTTCATGTCTACGAAGAGATAGCTTTAATTTTATCAATCCCGACAAATTGCATCTTTTTGAGCCTGATCCGCTGCATGTGTCGGTAATGCAGTTGTTCATTCCACTTTGATGAGGCAGATCCAGTCCTCGTCTAACAAAATAATTTACTTTGTCCTTTTACTAAGATTCTCCTACAGAGAAGCAATTGTAGACACAAACTCTTATGCAGGACAATGAGCAGCCGGGGCGGATGGCATCTATATAATTGTGCACCACTACAGCAAGCTTCCTGTAAATCTGACTTCTTGCTGCGCCCACCCTTACCCTTGCATGGCACTCAGTTAACCATGGGAATGGGTGTTGAAAATTATTGAAAATTGATGACATAGAATCCAACAATATCCGTCCCGAGCTCTACAAGGATCTTTATCCATGATAAAGAGTCCTTCGGACATCTTTTTAGAGTGTATCAGCTTGCACCTAGCGCAGAAGCTTTTATTTAGAAACTGGATCACTTCTGAAGAAAATGCTCCACTTTGCAAAGTAAAGGAAAAATAAAATAGTTTTTTCTGCGCGAAATCATCATAGGTTTTTAATGTTTTAAGCATCCTTCTTGAAATTTCTATCCAGACTTTACTAGAATGTTTAAATGTTCTCTTGATGGTCAGATGATGCATGATGCGTCTAGATGTACGGTTTGTGTTGCTATTCTTATAATTTGGAGAAATACAACTAAGTTTTCAGAAATGGATGGTAACAAATTGATGACAGCAACTTTTTTTTTTCTTTTTAGAGGAATGATCGCAGCAATCTAATTTTTGTACTTGAATGAACAAGATGTGGATATGAAGGTATGTCCTCATTTCAGATATTCCATTATGAACCTTGACACGAATATAAACAGACAACAAAAAAGCCATCTGGATATGCACCTACAAAGAAGAGCAAACGCCCAACAAAGAACCCTCCCAGGTATATCCAAGCTTCTACGTATCCTCCTTTGCCACAGGGCTTGGGCTAAGAGCTCCGTCCTGTAGTAAACAAAGCCTAACTTCTTATGTATAGACCTCCTAGTTCTGTTTATTGCACCACTTGGCCATCAATCATGACACCAAGCACATACTCTTCTTCTTTTTTTACTTGGAGATAAAATTCGCATGCCACCAAACCCAGTCAACTGAACTAAGCCCGGTTTATTAAGACTTCTAAAATACTCACGGGCAAAATCTGGTTATGTAATCATCTATGCCTTCTAATATAGGCTCTATTTGGAGGAGCTGTTGGCAGTAGAGCTTTTGAAAGTAGAACTATTGTAAGTAGAGCTTTCTGAAGTAGAGCTTTTATAAAAAGCTGTTTATTGTTTGGTAATTACATTTCTAAAGTGTTGTGGTACTTTAACGTGTATGTGGTAAACAAACTGAGAAAGTACTTTTGTACGACAAAATTACAATAAAGGACATTATATAGAATTATACAATAGAGCATAATAAAATATAACATATATTATTATATAAATATATGATATAATATAATATTACTGTAATATAATATAATATTATTATAATATAGTAATATAACATTGTATACTATAGCATAATAGTTTAATATAATATTAAATTATTTAGTATAACATATCAATATATTATGATATAATATAATATAATATTATATTTATAGTATAATATAATGTTAAAAACCTTCTTATTGTATTAAAAACATGGGTTTGTAAAACCAAAAAAAATGCAATTTAGTGTAGCAAACCTTTGAGAGATGATGACAAATTTTATCGGCAAAAGAAGAGGGTTTGTCATCATCTCTCAAAGGTTTGCTACACTAAATTGCATTTCCTTTGGTTTTACAAATCCATGTTTCAGTTTCTTGTAAAACATTTCTTGTAAGTCCCCACATACCATGTCTGGAAAAGAAAAATATCTCAAATGACTGTTTCGAACCTTCCTCTTTACAAATCAAATTAACCAAAAAGTTCTTTGAAAAAATATCTTCAACCAACTGAGATTAAGAAAAAATGAATCTTTAACATGACAACAATCTGGATGCACAAAATACTATTTATGAATTTTACGATATTCCTGTTAATGCAATTCATGCCGAGTACTTCATGAGCTAGCTTTCTGCAGTAAATTCCCTGATAGTGATGACCATGAAACGACAAGCAGTAAATATCCCATTCCAGCACTATGTTGTAGTAATTCTCCCCCCTGACCCTCAACTGCAGCATTAAGTCCTCTGCGAATTTATTCCAGCTCTGACAAGTACGCGTGGGTCTTCGGTTGAAGCTCTGGAATTGAGTAAATGCGAAGGGCACGACTCCTTGGTGCCGTGAATCTCGCATCAAAAGTTAGCAGGCTTGTACATTTATGCAAACAGCTACCTTGTGGTACAAAGCTCGTAATTATCTCTTGCATGGTTGGATCACCGGAAACCTGGCATGCAAGATCGTCCTTAAATTGGAGCGGGCCAAATTCGGTGGTTTGGACTTTGGACTGTCTCGTTTTGCAGCTTTATTTTCGATCTTTCCTTGACTAAGGAATATCAAACCACAATGTCTTTGTAAATGCTTCTCTCCAATTTGGAGTTGAATTGGAGAATCCAACCTTCCATCACCATGATCTATGTATGATGTGACAATCACGACTATTTGAGTCATGGAGTCTTATACAGCATGTCCACTCAATTATAACAGCCACACAATAAATGAATAGTCATGGTTAAGGGACTTAATCTTGTCCAATTCAATTCCAAATTGAAAAAGGAGCTTGACTCATTTATAAAACATTTAAGTTTTTGTAATGCATGCCTAATGTTTTCTGAATGTTATGGATAAAGTTTTTCCTTGTGCTATTCACAAACCAAGCCAAATAAAGCTACTTTTATTTGCAAAAACCCTGCATGTTTTTGGTTGCTATGTCTGTTGAACAAAATAACTCTATACACAAATAATCTTCATGGGTTTATAATGTAGGGGCTAGAGTTGGGTTAGGTTGGATCAGGGTATGCTTGTCCCAGACCCAACACGGTTCAATGCTTTAGTCTTGATTTTAGTAGACTTGGACCTAATCTATTGGTTGACTAGTTTTGGACCATGGAACATATTTTAAACCCCATGGGTCTATATTCAAATTCTGGTCGCGACCTAGTTGGGTCCATATTTGAAGTCTAACATTAACCATTATCGTATAGCTAAAGTATATCAATTAATAATAAAATCATTGAAATTTTTAGGTAAAACTAAAAAGCCAACTTAAACATAAATTTTGATTAAAAACTATTTTAATTTGATCCAAACAAACAAACATACCTATGGAACAAGTCTACAAACTATGATGTAATATATAGACACACACCCTTATACTTGAGAAGAACATTGTAAATATGAATCTTCTAAAACAAATAATAAATATTTAAGTATGATTATGTGAAAGTAGGTGAGAGGAGATGGGGTTGTAGACATAAATAATGAAGGATTGATTTAGATAAGGTTCATTGCATGAATTGAAATATAATTAGGGTGAGAAATAAGGGGTCATATATATTTTGAATTTTAGGGTTTGGTTATATCGGGTTTGAATCTAGTCGGGCTTGGTTTTGTTGACCCAAATTAGACTCAGGTATTCTATGAGGCAAATCAAATTACATCAGAAAAATAAAACTCAAACCTAGTCCAATTTCCAAATTAGATCCAACTAGTAATCATGACTCACCCACAAGTCTTCAAAAATGAATGGAGTCTGATCTAATTGCATTAGAACTAGGTCGAGTCATAGGCTGACCTGATCTATTTGCAAACTTGTATTTTTGTGAACTAGAATACCTAACAGATTTTCATGACTCATCCATCAGCATATCTTACTTAGTTGTAAGTAATACAAACTTTGAGAACGTTTTTCACCCAGAGCTCCACTCCATGTCGGAAACAATGAGTGCTCTCCATTCTTGGGCATAGCAACTTTGAGAAATTATATCGAGTAATGCATGCACCATATGGCCGTGCATTATACCAATTAGATCGTCTCATTCTTATAGGCTTCATTCATCGTAGTTGTTGGCCCATAGTGCGACGCCACATTGATGCATCCGGTGCAGGGTAGGATATAATTTTGCCAGCAACTTCACGTTCTATTTTGCGCTTCTCAAGCTCGGGTGGTACGAAGTCCAGCTTCCTACGGTCACATTTTTTATCTTCTCGCGGTAGGCAACGGCCAAGCCCATGTACGCAGCAGCACATTACGTCCAAGCCCAGAAAGAATACGTAGAATAGTTACCAGGCCACAGGGTCCAGTTGAGCTCAACTTGGAGACCCAACTCCAATCTAGTCCGTTCGATGACCCAAACCGGACGAGCTGGATCATAGAATCCACCAATCAAACACATTCGCCTGTGCGAAAATCAAATTTGAGATAATAGTTGAAGCAACGCACGCCAGCTTCCAAGTCGCAATTTCTTTGGGCCCCAACCAGCAAATTTATCTGAAATCAATTATTTTTCTCTTCTGACGTTCTCCACCTTTCTACTTTGTGCTCCAGCTGGAATGACAAGGGGTGATACCATATATTTATTCATAGATGATTATGCAATTATGTGTCAACAACATATGAAGTTAAGCTTATAATAGATAAAGCGAGTGCGTTTATTCGTGATGGTGTTAAAGCTGAAAGATATCCTTTGGATCAGAAAGCATTTCTCAGCCCAGGCTAGGATCAAAGCTCCAAGGTTTGTGAACCGGAATGTCGCCAGCACTCAGCAGCAATGGAATTGATTGAGCTCGAGAACCATGGATCCACAGCTCGCTCTATAAGAACTCCGAAGTTTGAACCGAAAGCCTCATGCTTCTAATAATGTCATCAAGACTCCACAATGTAGCAGCCATAGGTTTTACCACCATCACTCAAATGAAATCAGAGATTAAATTAAGGTTTTGGAGTCAAAGGTACAAGCATACGTTCCACTAGGTTGATCCACCTGCAAATATTCCTTTTTTTTTTCGACAACCCGGATCGCACATGGTTGGTACGGCAACTTGGCTCAGTCCTAGCTGGGTTCCAGCTATTTTTTTATTTTTTTTTTACAGCGCGTCCCGGTGGAAACAATTAACCTGGCCTCCACTGGGTTCCAAATTCCAAAACCCTCGGCGCCAACCATGCCGCAGGCCCCACTTGTACCATCCCGAAACCGCGCAAGCTTTAACTTCCCGGGGGCTCCTCCTCCACGCCTCCAGTGCCGTGCGGGCCACGCCAGTTGGTTTCAATAGCTCGAGGCTCGTGGGCCCCACGTACCCCACGCCTGTCCTCCACGTACCTTTCTTTTCTTGTCAGCTTTGCCAAAGAAAACCAACGCTTAAATGGATGGGTCACGGTTTTTCCGTGAGCCTCCCCCTCTCTCTCTCTCTCTCTCTCTCTCTCTCTCTCTCTCAATCTTTTCCTCGGGTTATGCGTGATCTACTCACCGCCGAGTTGGTTTACCGCCCGCTCGATCCGCGCTCCGCGCACCATTTGTTAATCTTACCTTCTCTCGGTCTGCCAATTTCTGAGAGAGTTTTTTTTTTTTTTCATGAAAACCTCGGAAAAATTTAAGTTTTTATAAATATCTTTTTAAAACTTTTATATTTATTTTTATATTTTTATAAAATATTTTTTTTACAAATATTTTTAATATAACCGTTTTATTAATATTTTTAATAAAAATTATATTTATTTTAATTAAAAATAAAATAAAATTTTAAAATTATTTTTTTATCCTTGATCAATTGCACGATGAAATTGAAGTTATGGAAGTCTTGGTCCTGCAATATTTTAGTTTCGATCAATTGCATGATGAAAATAACGGATAACATTGTCTATTGCTCTCTGAGGAAGAAATGAGAGGTCCAATCGTCGCTTTTCTTTTCCATTTTTTTTTGTTTTAAAAAGAGCACCATAAACTCGGTGCATCCCAGTTATCATTGACGCTAGGAAGGTTGTGATTTCTGACGCCAGCGTCTCTTGAAGCATATATCAAAATCATCATCTAAGGTGATATATATTTACCATGCATTAATGGGAGTAGGAAAAGTATTGTTTGGTTGCTAGCAGCAGCCAAGTTGACGCGACCTAGTTTCTCTCACTTTTTAGCAAATTTGTGGATGTTGATGAGTTTTCCCAATAAATTCTGTCTCTAGAGTCAAATAGATTTATTTACATGACTCATAATCTAAAAAAAACAAAAAAACAAAAAATATCAAGAAAACAAAATAAAAATTTGTTCATACCCATGGAGTAAAAGCCTAATAATGGTATCAGGTAGAATTTTACTAGTTTGTCCCAAGATCATGGGGGAAAAAAATCCTTGCCGGCAGATTTGTTTCCAATCATCAAGACAATGTTTCTTTCAAGTAACTCATAATTTGTTTATAAAATATGGGATCCGATATATTGAAAGGCAAGCTTTCTTTTGATTTGTAATAGCAGAATTTGTTGATAGGATAAATGTAGCAATTTAGCACTTTGACATGAGATGGATGTCAGATCATTGTCAAGCACAAACCATATCTTCCTCAAAGAAGAAAAATACTCTATTGATGATATTTTGAGAACAGTCAATAATCTAGACCTAAGGGAACACAATACCTAGCGCACAATGAAGTCAAGATGTTGTTAGCCCGTATGCTTGTGTGTTTCCACATAATTCATTTCTTGAAATTACATAAACAAACTAATATTATTTTAGATTTAACATAAGAAAAAAATGTTTTTTAGATAAAGAACCTTCAGACCGTACAATGAGAAAATTGTTTTTTTTAAAACAAATATCCTAACAACTTTTGTCCAAGTATCCTAAATTTCTAAATTCAGTCATTTGTTACAGCTACAAAAATTTCAGCAGCTTTGTAGACCGTCACCATCAGGTACCCAATAACTCAATAAACAATATTATTCCGATAATAATATTTGATTTACAAAAATGACTAATGATTTCATAAAATATAACTATATTATGTTGCAAAATTGATTTTGAAGAGTTCAACATATTTAAAAGTAAAATCTTAAAATGACTCGCAAGATTGAGCAGTCTAGTCGACAAGCAAACTAGCTGATCGGCATGAGCAAGTTGGGTAGCAAAAGTTTTAGAAAGGTACCAGCTTGAATCATTTTTTTTTTTTTTGTGCTGAAACAAAAATATCATACATAATATGTGCGGATACGATCAAAAAAATCAAAAAGTAATATATTCCGACTTTTCTATCCATAGGTAATCTTCCAAGTGATTGGCAATAAAAGAAGTCATCCAATCTACATCTTTATTGGTCTTTCCAAACACATGCTTCACTTGAATTATCAACTCATTACAGCCTATGCCTATTGACCTTTCTACCCTTCGCTTTCATAAGGTTATCATCGAGTGGTCTTGCTGTGCTGCAAACAAGGCGGACTCTACAATCACCCATCTGTCACGACGTTCCATGTTGCCCGTTACGTGTATCCAATAGAATTCAACTCCACGAGGAGTCGCCGCAAAACATCCACTCGCGCATCCAACCAAGAAGGCCACCACTACTTCTCATCCACCTTGTCGTGCCGACATATCTTCCTTCTTTTTTTATGGCCCATGAATAATGGACGTATCCACTAATTATAGATGCTCTTTTCTATAGATCAATCATTAAAATGAGTGCTTGATGGATGAAGCACGCATTAACATCATGTTCCGATCTCATCATGAATATATGAAAGACTTATCTTAATAAGGAAAAGAGGGTTTATAGCATCATTATAATAATTAAAAAGACTTTGAAACACCTAAGAACATACTTAACCCACTCAAATGCCTTAGTCTTAGATTAGATCTATCTCATGTCCCTCGCGTCTCGTGCTCCGCTTTTGACGGCATGGATTCGGTAAAAGCCAACGGAGGACAGGAGAGGATCTGCCTGTCTTCGCTAACCGGTTGGGCGAAAAAAACATGAAGGGGGACTAGCTGGCGGCGTGGTGCACGTCCCATGTCGGCAAGAGGTTTCTGGCCGTCAGATGTCTGGTACTGGTCCACGATTGATTTGATTTGATGTTCCCCCTGACCTTGCCGTGGAGGATTGGAATGTTCCTCTGGCCTCGTTGTATGCTCCCCCCATCGTTATCACCAGCCAGCGGTCGATGGACGGCCTTTGATGTGACTTGGAAATATCAGATAAGCATTACTGGTGTTCGTTTTCTCGGCCGGGAGGACTGGAAAAGTATGGCGAGCCCCTCGGGCCAACTTTGATGCTGGTCGCCTACTTGATTGATCTAATTTTCGCATCATCGTCCCTTCGATAGTTGCATCCAATTAACTTCATTTTGTCCCACGGATGGACCACGGCGTTGGACATGATTGGTGTGGTTGCGTGCATCACGGGACTACAAAAAGTTAGGGAAATTTGCATGGTTGGATGCCAGCACATACATTAAATTCGGCCATGCGCCAGGACAAACTTGGACAATGACATGCACAAGTGCGTGTATTATTTACTGGAAGAAAAAGAAGATTGAATAGTGAAGCAAAAAAAAAAAAAAGATTGAATATTACTTGCCAAATGGAGCCGTGGATTTTATTAAATAGTACAAGAATGGAATTAAAATAATACTTTATTCCAAATAATACTTTATTCCAAATAATACTTTTTCGGTAGTTGAAGTAGGGACTCGTCGCTTGTTTTCACGACGGACTTGGAGCAATTAAAGTCTAGGTACCGACACTGGCAGGTTGCGTGCTACTTGCCCGCTAACTAACTGGGACGTCACCTTCTGTCGTTAGCTTACCGATTGATTGCGACATATATCCAATTAACACTGTGCAAATTTTAACTTCTTTACTCCTAATGTATCTTATTTTACATAATCATTCTTAATTTGTCGCTCACATTCCATAACAATCGCATTCGCATATATCACTTGATTACAACAATATATACAAAAGGAAAAACAACTGCACCGGAAAATGTTCAAGATAAAAGAATAAAAAAAATTTATTTTGCTTTGAGATCTATGTAAATAAATATGTAACAGAGTTTTAAGTATTTTAAAATTTGTAGGGTATGTGATCAAATGATTCAAATTTGACTCTACATAATTCGTCGTCAATATATCGTAGAAAAAAAATCATGTTTCTTTCAACAAAATATCTAAGGAAGAATCATCTCATGACCAAAATAAATATAAATCTATGCAACCAAGTTTCACCCCCCCCCCCCCCCCCCCAAAAAAAAAAAAAAAAAAAAAAAGGAATTTATGTAAATGATTTTTTAACTTAAACCATAATATTCCAAAACGCAAGCTTCTACTTTAATTTAACTAGACCCATAAATTAAAATGGCTGGTTCAGCATAAGCAAACATTTGCGGAGATACAACGGAAACATGGTCCTGTAGCTATAAAAGACACCGAACACCTTCCCTCCTCTATCTACTCTGTCCCATTCCAAACTTCTTCCTCCTGGAATCCTCCGCTCCTCCTGTTTTGGAACGGGATGAAACGAAACAGGGCAGAGCTCGCGCCCTCCAAAACCGCCGAAACCCCTGCGAAAACCCAGCGCCGCTCAAAGGATCCGATCCCGAAGGGGATGGGCACAATGAGGGCGAGGGCTGGGGCGGCGCCACCGGAGAAGCCCCGCAAGGGCAGCGGACCAGAGAAGAGGCCGTCCACCCCCGCAGCCACCGCCGTGTACTCCTCTCCCAGCAGCACGGCGATGGCGCAGGAAGGGGAGGAGGAGAGGCCTCTTGGATGGGACGAGTTCGGGGGATGGTGGTGGTGGGGCGTGGAGGAGGAGATGCTCCTGGGATGGTTCCCCTTCGTGGAGGAGGACTTCCTCTGCTCCGAGAACAGGGGAGGATCAGGGCTTTTCTGGGAGGAGGAGGACCACGATATCTGGCAGCTTCAAGACATTCACGAGATCCCCAACCAAGCCAAATGAGACAAGAAAGATGGTGGTTTGGAAGGAAAAAGAGAGAGAAAGAGAGAGAAATACCAAGAATGGCGAAGTTTTAGAGAGTAGGAGAAAGCATAGAAACAAGGGATAAAGGTCGTAGTTTTGTTTATTTTCTTCTTTCATTTGTTTTCTTTGTGCAAAGGCAGAACCTTCTGAGTAGAATACACTGAGAAATGTTTCAAACTTAGTTTAAGTAAGTTAATCTTCATTTTGAAAGGCTTGATGAAGAAGGCAACACATCGAGTTCAGCTCTCTTATCTCTCCCTCTGCGCTGATATGCTGGTATTTCTTGAGCCTTTGTTTATTCTTGGGTTCCAATTTGTGATCTCTGGTTATATGCTTGCTACTGCTTTTCTTATTTCCCTCTTTCTTGGATTGAGCAGCCATTTATTCCAAGGAAAAAGGAGGCCCATATAATTTATTAGATGACGAAATTATGTTCAAGTGGAAAAGAGGTGGGGTACAAAATGTAAGAATGTGGTCAAGAGGAAGAGCAATGCGCAAGAGGCGCAAGGCTATTCCACAGCGTCATATGGTTGGCTTTCAATCGACTTCCTGTCAGATAGTGGCTTGCAAGAGTAAAATTTTGCTAGGTTGAATAGATAGAAGAATTCTTTGGCATTTCTTTCTCGTCATATCTTTCAATATAAGGCTGATCCCCAGCCCTCCCTAACGATTGATGTTATTTTTTCCACCACCTTTGATGGGCTAGCCTCGTAGGATCAGCTGGATTTTGATGGTGCTCCTTAGGCCGCATGCAAAAGGGCATTTAATTAATAGGTTCCATTTAGTTGCCATTTAATCCGAAGGATTATTACAATGTCGCTCGGAAGGAGATGAGTGCTACCATTCTTCGTTTCCTCTCTTGGCTAGGGTTACGTATGGCCGCTATTGATTCCACTTTTTGTTGCGAAAGTTAAACTCTAGTTTGTTAGGAGGGCTCTCAAGCTTTTGAATGGAGGTAATTCTGGATGAATTGCTGTGCGTGATGGTCGTGGTTTGGTAACTATATTTTGTTCCTCTATCCCCACTCCGATCGATAGGCCATATTGTTATGTTACCTTTGCTCATCTTATACCTAGGTTTTCTCAAGTCGCATTCGTCTCTCTTTTGTCGACTCTTCTTATGCCCTTAGAAAAAGGGCCATCTTGGATGATATTAGACACATCCGTGTGGTTGCCTTAGTTGGATTTGGATTGTTATGGCATTGTCTTTCAACTATTTGATCGATATAATTCGTTACTCGACCTACGATCCACATTATCAAAGGATTTTTTCCACTCTTTGTAGGTGTCAAGATGACAATGAGATTAAGCAACCATGTTTTCTCCCTTTGAAGTTTGGACACGTTAGTATAATCTCAAAATTAGGCAATCTTGTCAGATTTAGGGCCTAAAGAATCCTTGTGTGGGATTAGATTAAAGGCCTCTGCCTCATTCGCTACCCAACATTGGTAGAAAAATTTTTCCTGCTTCGAATAGTTGTATGGTTGCATGGAAGTCCATCTGAAGCATGATCTGGTGGTAAGTTGTGTATGACCTTTCTTTCCACGTTTTTGGATGTTCTTTGTGTTTAGACCAACATCATAGCCTTTTGTATAGACAAAATAAAAAATAAAATCCTCTCTCTCTCTCTCTCTCTCTCTCTCTCTCTCTCTCTCTCTCTCTCTCTCTCTCTGTGTGTGAGAAATTGTCAAATGTGAACATTTTGACGACAAAAAATTGTTTTCGTGAGCATAAATTATTGAAGTGTTGAGAGCCAACAGGCAAGAAACTGATCAGTTGTCGTACCTGAGCAATTTTGTTTGAAATCTATTTCGTTTGATTCAAGGGGAAAAGAAAGAACTATTAGTAAGATGTACCAAACATTAATTTTATCATTTAGTACGCAAGGGCTAGTCTCGAAGCTTGATAGCTGCTAGAATTATAAAGTTATCCTGTTTTTGTTGAGAACTACCGAATAAAGCAAAATGAGACCTCGTCGAACACGTATTCTCTAAAAATGCCTAGAGTTGCCCGTTTTTACCTTTTATCCCATGTTATTTAGTGAAGATATCAAAATGTTCCTTTATTAGCAAAAAGTAAGCTCAAAATAAATGTGTTTATCGTTGTCCATTGAAAGGCAAAAGGTTCTGTTGCTAGGATACTCAACTATTACTGGAAACTGAATCTGGGGGTGACCACTGACTGAGAAGCAGGAGCTCCGGCGGGTGGTGCGTCGGCAGGCTACATCCTCCGGAGGACCTGCAAGAAGCCGGTGGCCGGAATTTCCAGCGCCGACCCTTCGATGCTTAAGTTCGAGGAGGCTTTTGTGGAGAAGGAGAAAGTTTGTATGTAAAGTTCAAAGTCAGAAGTCAAAAAAATCTCCTCTTGAGGGGAAGAAGTTCTCCTTTTTATAGGAGAGGTATCAAGGTTACCTACGATGTGACTGGGCGAATTTATGGGTTACCGTCATGATTGGGCGTGATCGTATGAATTAATGAGTTGCCATGGGTGACTGGATGGGATTGAGTGAGTCAACGAGTTGCCGTGGATGGCCTGAGATTTTGGGTTGGTTCGAGGTCCGTAGAGATCGTACGCATTTAATTGTTGACAGTCGCTCAGACGAAGATCGTAGGATTGAACCTCGGATGATGAGGAGAGGAACTTGATTCCCGGTGGAGTGGAGAGGTTTGCTTCATCCTTTGACTAAGTCTTCTTCGGACTTAAGGTCGATCGGGCTCAGCTTAGCCGAGATCAAGGCTGCAAGGTTGTAAGCTCTGAGGTCGGGCGCGCTGAGGTCGGGCGCCTTGAGGGTTGCTGCCGTTGCGCCTGTCATCACGTGCCGGCGATGGATCCACGTGTTTTGGGGCAATCCATTTCCCCCCCCAACACTACCCCCGACTTCCGAGTTCGAGCCGATTACGAGCTCGGGCGAAGGAAGTAAGTGTCTTTATCACGTTGGTGGGACCAGGTAGCTTTAAATTGCTCCGCCGTTCCGCATGCTTCGGGACATCTTTAATGAGGGCACGAGGCAGTTTTGAGCCGCAGGTTCATGATGAGGCTCTGGGATGCGACGGGACGCCGCCTCGATTCTACTTTTAAAGCATCGATCTCGGTTGATACGCCGCTTCAATTTTCTGGGCCGATACGTGGCACGATCTAGATAGAAGGCGGGATCCGGCTCTATTGATCTGGGCCGTCAGGGGGGATCTATATAAACTTTGATCTGGCCCTAAAAATTCTCATTTGGCCGCCGCAGCTGTTGCCTTCCTCCTTTTTCATTTTCTTCCCCCTTTTTCTTCCAGTCGTTGCTCAGTCTTTTCCGGCGGTGCCCCAAGGTGTTTCCTCTGTTGGTGTGAGCTCGGGCTCGGGATCATCAGGCAGAGTGCACTCTACAATAAAGTCAGCGAGCACTTGAACCATGACTGCCAGCCTCGGGTGATATTTCAGGTCGAATTTGCTGAGCTCGACCGCCCACTTTGCGATCCTCCCCGCACGATCCGACCATTGCATGACTTGCTTTATAGGCTAGTCGGTTAATATGGCCATGGTATGGGTCTGGAAACTCCTCGGCTACTGCTCGTTGTCATTCCGGTACGAAACTCCGTTTCTTCTGCCTTACGGGCTTGTAGGTTGGTCTCACCTGGAGTCGGTGGAATATTACCTCGAAATCTATTCCCGACATATCCGTGGGCGATCAGGCGAAGACATCAATGTTGGACTGGAGGAACTAGATCAATCGGCCCCGCTCGCGAGAGCTCGGGCCGGAGCCAATCTGCACGGTTAGCTCTGGGCGGTCTCTTCTCCAGGAGATTTGGGTGAGGAGCTCACCAGGTTCTGCCCGTTCCCTCCGAGGCTTGTCCTGCACTTTCAGGGTTTCAATGGGTAGCGCCTGGTCCGAAGCTTGAGCTGGCATCTCGATTGATTGTTCTGCTCGGCTCGGTGCTTTGGCCGGTTGCTTTGCTTTAAGGATCGCCATGTAACATTGCTTGGCCATCATCTGGTCCGCACGAATCTCGCCTACTCCTTGCTCGGTAGGGAACCGCATGAGCAGATGGTACGTCGAGACCACGGCTCGGAGAGCATTGAGCCCTAGTTGTCTAAGAATGGCGTAGTGAACCGAAGGCAGGCGAACCATAAAAAAGTCCGTCCTCAAGGTGCTCTTCCGAGGGGCGATCCCGATCGTGACAAGCAGGCTGATCACACCTTCAACCGGGACTGAGTCTCCAGTGAATCCAACCAGTGGAGCATTCATTCTCCATAGTTGGTTTTCTGTCATCCCCATTTTTTGGAAGGCAACATAATACAAAATATTTGCCGAGCTTCCATTATCAACCAAAACACGCTTTACATCAAACTTGTTCATGACCATGGAGATAACCACAGTATCATCATGAGGAGTCTCAACTCCTTTTAAATCCTCATCCGAGAACGAGATGGCTTCAGAGGTGCGTTGACGCTTCGAAGGGTTCCTTCTCCCGATCAGTTCTCCAACCGAGCTTTCTTCGGCCGGGCCTCTTACTATAGTGTTGATGGTGCCAGCGATGGGCCTGTTATTATTTGGATCTCCGAGCGGCGCAACATTTTCTACCGGCCTCCTTTCATCATGCCAGTTTTGCACGAATCAGTTGAGCACCTCACGACGAATGAGTGCCTCGATCTCGTCTCGGAGTTGAAAGCCCTCCTCAGTGTCGTGGTCGTGGTCTCGGTGGAAGCGACAGTACTTTCTGGAGTGGCGGGGATCTCGGTCGAGGCTGCGCCCGCTGTTGAGATGAACTCCTCAAACAAGGAAGGTTCTTCTGTTGACGGAGAGACCGACTTCTCGGGCGGCCGCACTCCTCGCGGCGCCTTCTCTGCTTTTTTAAGGCCTGCTCGGCCGCGCCCCACCTGGAGGCGATGGCCTCCTCGGCCTTTGCATACTTCCGAGCTCGGGCCAGCATCTCGGTAAAGTCAGCGGAAAAATTCTTCTCAATGGAGAAGAGGAACCTGTAGGACCGATCTCCTGTCTTCAGCGCGGACATAGCAATCGACTGATCGAGCTCGCGGACCTCCTAGGTTACAGCAGTGAAACGGTTGATGTTGTCTTTAAGGGACTCTCCCTCATTTTTCTTGACGTCGGCTGGCAACAAAGTTGGTGGCGAACTGCCTGCCGAGCTGTTCAAAGGAGGACACAGTGCTAGGCTTCCTTCCGGAGAACCAAAGCTGGGCCGTTCCTTAGAGTGTTGCAGGGAAGGCCTTGCAGAGCACTGCCTCCGAGGACCCTTGCAGTGCCATGAAGGCCCGGTAGCTCTCCAAGTGGTCAAGGAGGTCGCTAGTCCCATTGTAGGGCTCTACTTGGGGCATTTTGAACCTTGGTGGGACCAGTTCATTCTCGATCTGGCGGGAGAAAGGTGACTTGGTGGTGAACTCAAAGCTACACTCGCGTCTTGCCTTTTGGCTGTAGAACGCCTCAATTTGCTGCTCGAGTTTCACGATCTTCCTGTCAAGTTCCCCGCCCTGGAGGACTGCCACGGTGGTCTGCTCCGGTGCTGGTTGACCTGGGGCTGACTCGGCCTTCGAGGGATGTGGCCGTCTGCCCTGATTCCTTCCTACCGGCTCTCTCAGGAAAGACGCCCGGGTTGAATCCTAGTAGCCGCGTCATTCTCCATTGTTGACCCTCGCGGAGTCATGGGGATTTTGGCTTTGGAGAACCAGTTCGTTCTGAGGGAGCACCGATTGGATCTGAACCTGTGGAGGCGGCATAGGAGGGGCCTCCACGCGTTGCAGGCCTTGGACTGCCGCAGCCAAAGCTTGAACTTGCTACACCAGGGTGTTGTGTAGTTCCAGTTGGACTTAAGGGACTGAATCCGCCGGAGGCCTTGGTGGTGAGTTCTAGACTGAGTGTCCAGGACTTGATGCGCGATGCCAGAAGGCGTTAGAGGCTCCTTTGCTCCTTAGTTTCATAGTCACGACTCGGGCCCTTCCTCTAGCACCAACTGTTGCTCGAAACTGGACCCGGAGGCGACCACTAGCTGAGAAGGAGGAGCTCTGGCGGGTGGTGCGTCGGCGGGCTGCGTCCTCCGGGAGACCTGCAAGAAGCCGATGGCCGGAGTTTTCGGCGCCAGCCCTCCAATGCTTAAGTTAGAGGGGGGTTTTGTGGAGAAAGAGAGAGTTTGTATGTAAAGTTCCAAGTCAGAAGTCAAAAAAATCTCCCCTTGAGAGGAAGAAGTTTCCCTTTTTATAGGAGGGGTACCAGGGTTACCTGCGATGTGACTGGGGGAATTTATGGGTTACCGTCATGATTGGGCGTAATCGTATGAATTAATGAGTTGTCGTAGGTGACTGAACGGGATAGAGTGAGTCAACGAGTTGCCGTAGATGGCCTGAGATTTTGGGCTGGCTGGAGGTCCGTGGAAATCGTGCGCATTTAATTATTGACAGTCGCTTAGGCGGAGATCGCGGGATTGGACCCTGGATGAGGGGGAGAGGGGCTTGATTCCCGGTGGAGTGGAGAGGTTTGCTTCATCCTTTGACTGGGTCTTCTTCGGACTTAAGGTCGATCGGGCTCAGCTTAGCTGAGATCAAGGCTGCAAGGCTGTGAGGGGCCTTGTTCAGGTCGGGCGCGCTGAGGTCGAGCGCCTTGAGGGTTGGTGCCATTGCGCCCATCATCACGTGCCGGCAATGCATCCATGTGTTTTGGGGCAATCCATTTTTTCCCCAAGTGATTCCATACCGAGCGAGGAGTAGGCGAGGTTCGTGGGGACCAGATGATGGCCAAGCAATGTTACATGGCGACCCTTAAAGCAAAGCAACCGACTAAAGCACCGAGCCGAGCAGAATAATCAATCGAGATGCCAACTCAAGCTTCGGACCAGGCGCTACCTATTGAAACCCTGGAAGTGCGGGACAAGCCTCGGAAGGAACGGGCAGAACCTGGTCAGCTCCTCATCCAAATCCCCTCGAGTAGAGACCGCCCAGAGCTAACTGTGCAGATTGGCTCCGGCCTGAGCTCTCGTGAGTGGGGCCGATTGATCCAGTTCCTCCAGTCCAACATGGATATCTTCGCCTGGTCGCCCACGGATATGCCGGAAATAGATTCCGAGGTCATGGTTCACCGACTCCATGTGAGATCAACCTACAAGCCCGTAAGGCAGAAGAAACGGAGTTCCGCACCGAAACGACATCGAGCAGCAGCCGAGGAGATCGACAAGCTTTTTGAGGCTGGCTTCATCCGAGAAGTCTCCTACTCAGATTGGCTCGCCAACGTAGTCCTCGTGAAGAAAACTAATGGAAAGTGGCGCATGTGCATCAACTACACCGACCTGAACAAGGCCTGCCCAAAGGACAGTTTTTTCTTTCCCAAGATCGACCAGCTTGTCGACTCCACCTTGAGACACCAGCTGCTGACCCTAATGGACGCCTTCTCGGGGTACAATCAGATCCGAATGACACCTGAGGATGAAGAGAAGACAACCTTCATCACCGACAAGAGCCTCTACTGCTATAAAGTGATGCCGTTCGGGTTGAATAATGCCGGAGCGACATATCAAAGGCTGGTCAGCCTGGTCTTTAAAGACCAAATAGGCCGAAACATGGATGTCTATATAGACGACATGCTGGTGAAGAGCCCGACGGCAGAACACCACATCATCGATCTTGATGAAGCATTCTCCATCCTCAGGAAGTACCAAATGAAGCTCAACCCCACCAAGCATTGAGAGCCAATAGGCAAGAAATGGACCAGCTGTCATACCTGAGCAATTTTGTTTGAAATCTATTTCGTTTGAAATCTATTTCGTTTGATTCAAAGGGAAAAGAAAGAACTATTAGTAAGATGTACCAAACATTAATTTTATCATTTAGTACGCAAGGGCTAGTCTGGAGGCTTGATAGCTGTTAGAATTATAAAGTTATACCGTTTTTGTTAAGAACTACCGAATAAAGCAAAATGAGACATCGTCGATCACGTATTCTCTAAAATGCCTAGAGTTCCCCATTTTTACCTTTTATCCCATGTTATTTAGTGAAGATATCGAAATGTTCCTTTATTAGCAAAAAGTAAGCTTAAAATAAATGTGTTTATCGTTGTCCATGGGAAGGCAAAAGGTTCTGTCGCTAGGATACTCAACAATAATAAAAATATTTATCTCACTTTATCCTATCCTATTCTGAAATTAAATACATATCAGGGATAACAATGATTTATCCTAGGATTGTTCCATCTTATGTTCCAACCAGCCCTACAGCTATCTATATACTTCAATACATGCTGAATACGAAATGTGAACTTTGCGATATTGGACCTCTGAGGTTATTCCTTCTTCAAAGGCACTCAGAGGAAAATATTAAGACTGAGAGTATGTTTGGGTATTTTTATAAAATTAGGCCGAAAATTCTATAAAATTCATGGATTCAGCTGTCCATTTAAATAGAGCCTCGCATTAACTAAAAACCTTCTAACTCAAATCCTGTGAGAAGAAAAGATGTCTTTTTTTTTCTTCATAGAGCCCAAAGGCTAAGGCGTTTGGACAAACTTTTAGACTAATTTCATAGAAATATCTAAATAGGCTCGGATTGCGATATGCTCTCTGAGTCTTTTGAGTAGTATTGTTAATCTCAAGATTTTGCTCTAAATACAGGTAAGATATCGCCCGAGTACTGAAAAATCCTGAGTTTGAGTCTCGCCACAGCTTTCTTTCGGAAAAAAAGGGGGCGAAAAGAAAATCTCGTGCTATTCTAGGTAAGATATAAATGGGCATGACTCGGTCCTAGTCTTGTAAAGGAGGAAGAAGACCGTGCAAGGCTGATTGCGCGGCAGTTTCATCCATCCGGCGCTAGCCAAGGGATGCTTTATACGGATAGACTTTTACGCTGCCGTGCCATGCAGTGAGATCTTTGACGCCAACTCACTAGAAACTTCCAGAAGGCAATAATCACGGCTTGCTCGATCGCTAGGTGGAAATCGGAATGGGCCGGCAGCAAGCTGCAACCCGCGACTGTCTCAGATTCAAGCTTTTGATATGAGAGAGCATTAGATGGGTAACAATTTCAAGGATTCCACTTCTGCAGGGAAAAAGTATTCCATCGAAGTAGAGCCTCGACATCAGCAGCAGCAGCACATAAAGAAGGTTGGAGGCAAACCCTCAAAAGAAGGAAACTCGAACACCATGTGCCACATCTTTTCATGCAGCAACAATTCCTCCCGAGGAACCAGAGAGCTAAACCAGTTAGAATGACGAGCCGTCCCTGCCTCTCCCTACAACAACCAATCATAAATCCTAATCAAACGAAGTATATAGGGCCTTATTATTATTATTTTTTTTTAGAGAGAGATGTTTCAGGCCCTATTTAGAGGGGCTACTGGTGGTAGAGTTTTTGAAAATAGAATCGTTGAAAGTAAAAATTTTATAAAAAGCTGTTTGTTGTTTGGTAACTACATTTTTAAAGTGTTGTGGTACTTTAATATTTATTTGGTAAATAAACTAAGAAATTACTCTTGTATGACAAAATTATCATAAAGAATATTGCATGGTATTATATAACATAGCATAATAAAATATAGCATATATTAATACATAAATATATAATATAGTATAATATTACTATAATGTAATATAATATTATTATAATATAGTAACATAACATTGTATACTATAGTATAATAATTTAATATAATATTAAATTATTTAACATAACATATCAATGTATTATGATATAATGTAATATAATATTATATTTATAGTATAATATAATAATAAATATACAAAATATTTTAATTATTAGCCTATATTAATTTTTTATAATATAATATAATGTTAAATTATTTAACATAATATATTAACAAGAATACCGTTTCTTGCACGTATGGGAGATCTATGGCTAGGATTCTTTGTTAGAGCTCCAGCAGATTTTTAGATTTATAAAGAGACAAAGTATATAATTATTATAATTTATTATGGATATTTTGGTCAGAAAAATAACTTTCCGATAAAGCTCAAAACAGCTTTTCGGAAAGCTCCAAAATAGAGCTTCTTCCAAAAAGTTGTTTTTAGCTTTCTAGAAAAGCTAAAACAACTTTGCGAAATTTTTACCAAACATTATTTTTCATCCAAAAATACTTTTGGAGGATCAGAAAGTACTTTTTAGTCCTTTATAAGCTCCTCCAAATGGGGCCTTAAGCCAGTAAGCTAAGGTGATAGTTTTTGAATCTCACTTTGTTATTTTTTTTTTCCTTCCTCTCATAAGCAGTTTCACTTAAAACCTAAGTATAGAGGGGGCCTTAAGTCAGTAAGCTAAGGTGATGGTTTTTGAATCTCACCATGTTATTTTTTTTTTCCTCCTCTCATAAGCAGTTTCACTCAAAACCTAAGTATAGAGGCGAGGGGGCAGAACGGTGCCTTCAAACTCAGCACTCTGTTTTGGGTTTTTTCGTTTACCCCCTGCATTTCTCCCGCAAGTGCTATAAATATAAAAGAATGGGCTTACAAGTTAAGCAGTTTCACTCGGAGCTTTTGAAGGCAAGGCCGCAAGGACACCCTCGACACAGCACATCAAGTTCACGGTCATCCACGTCGGGTGTTTACATCCATCTTGGCCGTAGTGCTCTTGCTATTCAGGTGCTTGTCTTTATGGTTTGATATGGCAACCTTTCCTAGGTATCTTCATTCTTTGTAAGCCTTGGCTAAACCCATAATGAATTCTGCATTTCTAAAAGCTTCATTCTGACCTACTGCTCATCTGATTCGGCTTTTCCATTCCGAAGCTTGCTTGGTGTCGTCCGTCCCATGCGACAATTTCTTCTGCTTGTGGTTTTCGAGCTTGAGAGCAAAAAATAGGAAATCTATTAATTAGGATCACTTGAGTTAAATATTTGTATATCTGGTGCAACTATTTGACTATGGCCTATACATGTGATTCTCTTTTGTGTAAATTGTTGGTTTGAATAACGAAATGGAAAGATCTTTTCCTTTTTTTCCCTTCGGTGAAGTAGCAGTTTGTGCTATTTCTGTTATAATCCTGTAGATCATTATTAAGAATCCGTCCAAAAGTGGGGGGCCACTGGTTGTGCTGGTCCCGGCTAATGTTGGTTTTCCGGCGCATGTTTCTGAATAACTTAGGAAGAATTATTCGGTGGACCAGATTTATCATAGACTTGGAATGAAATCATCATGATGAGAGTTGCTTTCGATATAAAAATAAGAAAGTGGAGGTAAAAGAAATTAAATTCATCCTAGGTCCATCTAATAATTTCTCATGGGGTATGTTTGATTTCTTGAAAAAGCTCAACAAAAACTGAGAAATTTTAGAAAATTGAGTTTTTTTTTCCTTGCTTCCTACGCTAGTTTGTTGTGTAGCCAAGCATGCCCTTAGCAAGTTGTTCACTAAATAATAATAATAATAATAATAATAAAAGTCTTAACAGGTCTATCCAAGCCCACTTAAGCCTAATCTTACGAGTCCACCCCCAGCCCTCCCCACAAATTGAAGGACCATTCCTAGCCCGATCTTTCTAATGTTGGTGTCCAATAGCGGTTACAGTCAAAAAATTAAAAAAAGTACAGTAACAGCTATATTGCCAAACCAAATAAGATTAAGCATCCTTGTCGCCTGGAAAGAACTCTAACGAGACTGCATGTATATGGCAATGGAGAACCTAAGTTTTCACCCAAAAAAAAAAAATGTTGAAGAACCTAAGCGAAGCAAAATGTTTCAAGGGTTTAAAGTTTGACTCCGAATCCGACCTTTGTGTGGACCGAGCCAAGTGGAAGCCCATCTTAAAGTAGACCTCCCTCCCTGGCCCATTAGGCCGTGATAGTTACTTTGGCAACTGGTGCAATAGATGAACTGCTCTGCTTTATTGAGTTTTTGCGGATTGCTGCACTGTATTTAATTAATCATCCATATCAAACATTTGCTCTAAAGACCGTTCCTAGATGTATCTTAATGTGCGAACGACCATTCATCGTCAATCTTCCATAGAGATTGAACAGACAACCACACTCCGTCCTCAAAGGAAAGCTATCTAATTTGATTGGAAGCATTGGTGCCCAACTTTCTGGGCTCAGACTGGTTGAACGTGTCCACCCTTAAAGCCATGTACTTTGGCCAAACATCAGAAACCATCTTTTCTCCTGGGCACCATTTTCCACTGTCCCATCCTGGAAGGCAGGAACCGTTCTGACACGACAACCTGGGCATATGTCCCAAGCTTGGAGGTCTCTATTCATGGCCCACCAATCTCTCTCCCTCTCTCTAAGTCATGGGCATTGCCATGATGCAGATGGTGTGGAAATTCCAATGGCTGAAACAAAGTATGCACTTCTTCTGAGGCCAAGGAATGGCCACACATATTCTAGCTTGATATGGCTTGGTCGCCCCTCCGGCTGGTGCTGGAGATAAAGCTCCAAAAAAAAAAAGTTCGCGGAGATTTTTTAATCTCTGCACGCAATGTCAGCGGCCAACGGCCAATGCATATGAATCACTCCTTGAAAGTGTACAAGAGAACATTATTATCCAAGGGAAAAGTAGAGGTGCATGATTCCAATTCATATGCATGAAGGAAGGGAGAATTGCCTGCAGATGCCAACATCATGAGATAGATTTTGTTTTTTTTTTTGGATTGTAGGGGAGGCTGCAAGCCACCCAAGATTCTTGGATGGAGGTGTGTTTTCCCCACGAAAAAAATCGCCGTTTTCCTGCCCCGTCTGTGATTTGGAGAGTAATATCGTGAGATAGATGAACGCAAGCAAGAGGCCCACGTAATTGTTGGATATTTTCAAAATAATAAAGGAAATAACGTTTTGTTTAAATCCCAACCAATCATCCGTTGGTTGGCTGGCCCTTCTCCCAGAGGGCATGAGTTCAAGGCTTTTCGGATTTTGAAACAGTTTATGAAAAAAAATCAAATAAAATGATTTAAATTTTGAAACTCAAATTTCTTAGTATTTTTAACATTTTTTAATAAAAAATATCTATGTGCCGTATTCGAGAAGAAAATGTTCATTGGGATGTCATAGATGGAGAAAGGCTGATCTGTAAATAGCTAATTAAATCTCCATATCAGAAGACAACAAATACATCATTATTATCAGATAAACCTTTTTTGTAGATAATGGTGAATGCTCATTAGTTTGACCCATTAGTGCAAAATATGATCAAATATTGGGCTTCATTATATCCTAAAAGATTGTTGCATAGCCATATGCATAAGTGATTGATTGGGACAAATAAAGCCTTAAAAAAAGTAGCAGTGCTATACGCCTTGAAAATATTCATTTCTTAAGCTTTCCATTTTTCTTCCCCCTTTGCCTTGACCAATAGTAATGCATGAAAATTTAATTTTGATATTCCATCAAAAGTTTTCTAGCCAGAGCGTTCTGGTAAGATTCATAATTTCATGAACTTGCTTATCTTAAAATTTTGAATTATATTAAGAAAATAATATAATATTTTTGCCTGGCTCAAAATTATTGAGACCCGAACGTTAGACCAAGTGCAATTTCGTGCACCAACCTCTTTTTTTCTAGTGTCACTCTCAATAATAATGCGAAGCCAACATTATATTTAGCTTCCAAATATATCTCAAATATAATAGAACCAATAAGAATCCAATTTTATCATCCATTAAATGCAACCAATACTAGTTCAGTACATCTAAATCTAAACATAAATACCAAATGCATAATCTTCAATATTCAAAAAGACATTGATAACAAATTCATAATCAATTTAAAATATTAAAATTCTTCTACAAAATCGCTTTACTAATCCTATTCGTCTAGAAAGAGAAAAATAAAAATAGAGGTATATGAGTAACATAGCTCAGTAAGTAAACTTTTCACTACCTTACTAGATCAAGTATTAAATTTTTGCATGTCAATGCATCATTAAAGAAAAAACAAATATTACAAAATAAAGCATTTCATAGTATATTATATTAAAACAAGACATAAGGCCAATCATGCATACATAAATTATTCGTATTTTATAAACATGGTTTCTGGTGTATAGCATAAATAAAATTATAAATTATTTATTATTTAACCATATCATTGATCAAATTACTACTCTTAGACTAAATGCTAAGGTCACTATTATACATGTGACAAGGTTGTAATCGACAAACACTAACTACTATTACCCGCTGGTAGAGTCGTATGCCAACTACTATTATCTGCTGGTAAGGTTGTATGAAACTGAATATCGATCTACCCCACTTTTACCGATCCTACATAGCTATCTGAGAGCCTTTTTACCATAGTTCTTAAGATAATTTTTCTTAAGTTATACTTCATGAATCATATTTTCTTAAATCATATAAATAAAACACTAAATGGTTTTATAGAGTTCATGTCCCAATAAAATAAACATTTAATAGTAGAATAATTATGAAATTATTCTATTCATAACAAAAATACAAATTTCATAAATATAGAGTTCATAGTTCATAAATAGTGCTTGACGGTAAAATAATCATGTAACCATTATTTCGTAATAAATCATGACTTTCACAATGTTGTATGCTTGATCTTTGATTTTAAAAAAACATGATATCATCAATATTTAATATTATTTTTATATTTTCATAATTTCTACTTATCTCTTTTGTCTTAGACCTTCAAACTTTACTAGGCAATTTAGTTAACCTTATTAAAAATAATAAAATAAAATTAATTTTTGTTTGATAATTTTAATCGAATAATAAGAAACAAGGATGATTAGTCGGATGATAACGCTCGACAATTTTGGATGGATCAGGCCTGAGTGATTCGATCAATAAATCATAGGGTATGGACTCAATCAGGGCTAAAATTAGTCAACATGGTTCATAAATAAAGATTTCAAGGACATTCAATAGAGCCGAAGTGACCAATCAAATAGACGGTCCAAGCACCAAGGCAGTTTAGGAACTCTTTCCGGGGGTCAACTTGGGTTTATAAATCAGGTCGACATGACTCTATACTGGGATCCATAGATCTTCTAGAGATAGAAAGTAGAGAGAGGAGAGGGAAAGAGAGAAGACTCTCTTCTTCCTTCTTAAATCAGGGGAGATCCTATTTGTCCCTCTCCTCTTTGGATCAGAGGGTGTGGCAGCCATGGTGGCCAACCCCAATGATGGTGGCCATGGGCGACCCGTTGGCCGCTGCCTCACCGGTAATGGTGGCTGGCTAACATGAGGAAGAAGGGAAGATTCCAAATAAAATGGAAGATGATCTATGGCAACTCGGCTTGAACCATGGCTAGGGGTCCTAGACGGTGGCAAAACCCGGCTGAATCCAGCGGCAGGTGGCGGCGGAACTTGGTAGAAGGACGTCGAAATAGGGAACCCATGTTTCGAAAGGTATTCTGGCGATTTTCTGGGTTAAATCAACGTTAATGAAAGCCAAGACGGCGAAGAAGAAGGAGAAGAGGATGAAAAATTCTTACCTTGGCCCGGTGAAGCATCCGATGGCTCTTTCTGGTGAGGAATCGAGGAAGAAAGCCCGGGAAGAGGGCTCAGAGTCGGAGGCTATTCTTGACGATTCCAGTGGAGGAAATCTAAGGAGGAGAAGAATTATATAGCCAAGTTTTTAGAGTTCGAGTCAAACTCGAATTGTCTTAGATAACTCTGATTGCCGCCAGAATCAGAGAAGGAAGGAGACTCCGATCGGGAGTCTTCTCCTCCATCCATCACAACAAGAGGGCTCGCTCCAATTGGACCTAGCGTCTTCGGGCCGGCCCACAGGTCCAAATCAAGTGCGGGCTGGTCAGTAGATCAAGCCCTCACATCTAGTAAACCGGATTCCTTGAACTAGTCAAGAGTAGATACATCCGTATGAATCAGAAAATAAAATATCTAACAATTGAGAAGCAATATCTATCAGATTTCACGTGATCGGCAATATATATCACCACTCAATCTGCAATATTATTAGCTTCCTTATAGGTTTTCATTCAGCTCCTTTGAGCATTAGAACGGCTTTTGACATCTTGGCCTGCGGCTGCTACCAGCTCATGCATCAACAGACCTACTCTTTTTTTTATTGCTTGGGATAGATATTTTTATCCCAAATGTATAGCAATCGCAGATGGTCTCCCTCTCTCACACACCCACATACGCACAATAGGATGGGGGGAGGGCTACCAAATGCACGAAATACTTTAAACACTGCATGAAGATCCAAGCAATCACAAACACGTCAATTTTTTTTTTTTTTTTTTGCTAAAGCAAAAGGGGTAGAGGGGAGGAAGGGACAAGCCCACCCCCGCGTAGCAGCCCCCACTGGGCCCCCGCCCCGCCAGGAGAATGTTCGATGCGGGCAGAAATGGCCGTGTGTTGGGCACCCCGACCGATTTTACTCATACCCTCCCCACCCGTGGGCCCGGCTCAGCTACTCCTCTGAGCTCTGGCTCGAGTCCTACGTGTGAGTACGTCACACCCGGCACCACCCCGGCTACTAGCGGTTCAAGAGCGGTCCTACACCACAAGTCCAAGCAGTAGCCAAAGTAGTGAGCTCCGGTCCACAATTTAATCGTCGCCGCAGCGATTCGAACTTGAGACCTTGTGGTTAGAATTGCTGCCCAGTACCACTAGGCTACCACCTTGGTGGCACAAACACGTCATTCAGTGTCTAAAAACGAAGCTAAGTTGTGTATCATTCTATGTAGGTAATACATTATTTTTCATATATAAATGACTATAATGACCAAATTTACAATTTATATTAGATTCATATTAGATAGTATCGTACGTGATGACACTACATTAATTTATTAATATCAAATTATTTTTGTATGACACATTTTTTTATCATGCGTTAATTACACATCATATGATTTAACTTTCTGCCTCACTAATGCATGCCTAGAGCAACAGTTTTTTTTTTTTTTTTTTTTTGACCCACACAAGAAGGTGTTATGTCATTTTCATCGTGTCAGGGGATTCCAATAATTTTCATAGCAAAAGAAGGGAGAAGTGGAACGGGTGGCCCACCAGCTGCACCGCCAACCCCCATTTTGCTGAGCTAGATATGATATGATTCTTATAAATTAAGCACCCCACACAAAAGCAGAATTCGGAGGCAATCAGATTGTTTGTTTTCAATTATATAGTTCTCGTGGCGTGTACTTAATTTCTTCCATGATATTGATTTATATCCAATCAGGAAAATATATATCTATTGGTTTGCAGGTCAAGTAAGAAATATTTCATCCCCGGCAAAACATAGACAGGGCATAATTTGAGTTCTCTCGATCGCTAAAAGTTTCCTCAATGCCCCACATACTCTTGCTCTAAGGATTCATATGAGTGTGTGTTTAGTCCTATAACAATTATTCGTTGGATAGATATTGAGTAATTATATAGGATCAAAGAACCACATAATATTTTTCGGCGAGCCATTTTGGCTAAGGTACTGGGTTGTTAAAATGGTATCAGAGCGGATCTGACTCATAACCATATATGGACTATGGGACATTGTACAACAGATCTATTGGGGCTAACTACGGGCTGATCATGGTACTTGCGATTAGATTTGAATGAATTTAAACCTTTAGTCTGACGAGAATATCAGTGCTTAAATGGAAGAGTATGTAAGAACCCGTGCAGATGTGTATTTAATCTCACAATAGTTATTTATTGCATAGATTTTGGATACTTACATAGGATTAAAAAATACAAACAAATATCTTTCGGCTATTGTTTTTAGATGGGCTTCTCGGTTGTTATACTTGCACTGTATTTAATTTGTCCACAAGCTATTCAACTATTGAATTACGAAATGCTTCGTGAACGTTGTTCCTGCTCTTCTATATTGTTGTTCTTTTCTCTCTAATATTTTTTGCCTTTTTCTTTTTTTAATATTCACTTGCATGCAAGTAATTAGGTCAACAACAATATTTATGGGGAAAGATCGAGTACATGAAGCAATTCGATCATTTCTAGGATCATATGCCAAAATATCATGTTTACTTATAATATTTATTTATTTTGTTAAAATATCAAAATTTGTTATATGAAGTTTGCCGAGTTTTTTTTTTTTATGAATGCTTCCTGATGGGAAAAAAAGTGAACCACCCCAAAAAATACAATTAAAGCACATGAATCTTACGGCAGGCATAATCCTGATAAGCACGGCCCCAACAAGCATTACATCGACAAGCATAACCTCGACAGGCAAGACCTCAACAGGAACTACCTCGACAGGAATGATCTCGGCATGCATGGTCTCGACTGAGCAAAGCCTGATTGACCTCGAGCCGACCCCGACTCCACCAACAGTCAAGCTGGTCAGCCTAAAGAAAGGACCACCAAATCCTCTATATTCGAGATCCAATCACGTAATCTCCGCCACAACGGCTGTCAATATTTGATTCTGCACAATCTCAACCGACGCCAGCTAACTCGAAATCTCGGGCCATCTAAGATAATTCATTTAAACCAAGATTTGCGCAATCACGTCCGATTGCGTGTAACCGCTACACCCCCTCCTATAAAAGGGGGGAAGACTCTAGGGAGATTATCTTCTTTCCGGGCCAGAAAACACCACTCCATTAAAAAATATCTCCAAAGTCCCTCTCTGACTTAAGCATCGGAGGGCTTTCGCCAGATCCCCGACCAAAGGCTTTTTGCAGGTCCGCCGGAGACAGCCGTCCGCCACCGCGCCTGCAGCAGAAGCTCCTCCTCCTCGATTTGCGGTCACCCCCGGATCTATTTTCCAACAACACTTCTTTTATTTTAATTTTTTGGATTTTCTTCCTGATGATTATTCTCGATAATGACAGTGAACAGGGAATCATTTTTTTTTATGAAAATTAATGGTGCGGACACGAATACTGGACTGATTATTTTGCGGGATTATGGTCGTCGCAGGAAGACGGTCCAGCCACTTTCATTGTGGCTGGATTGATTGATGTTTTTCTTTTATTATTATTTATTTTGATAGGATTAGTTTGCATATTGTCTTGTGAGGACCTCTTTCGAATTGTTTTTATTATTGGGACTTATTTGTTATTTGGTGGCCCTATATATATATAGGGCATGCATTTGTTATTTTTTTTAATGAATTATTGCATGAAAATTAATCTTCTTCTTCCTCATCTCCTCTCCTCTTCCTCTTCTTCTTCCCCTCTTTCTCTCCTCTTTCTCTCTGCATTCCAATCCCTACATCCGTCCTGCGTCAGCTTTGGTATCAGAGCAGGGCTGACTTTGCTTCTGTTGCTGAAGTCGAAGGATCCAGTTTATGGACGGACCCCCGCCGATTCTTTTTCGGCCTTTTCCTCACCTGTACTTTGCTAGTTCATTTGCACCGCGAACGCCGGAACGCACGGAAGGTCGTCGCACGGCACGTACTCCGAAGAAGAAGGGTCGTTCCCTTTCTTCATTAGTTTCTTCCCTGTTCATCACCTCACCCACCGAGAAGAAAGAGAAAAACAAAACCCCCCGTCGGTCGACTGTCTTCCGGCGTCAATCCACAGATCGCCTTCGCAAGACGCCGTCGCCGCCCTCTCTTCCCACCGCCGCTGCCGCCGACGCTCTCGCCCTTTCTTTCCCTCCTTCTCTCGGATCTCATGCAGTGAAGAAAGCCACTGTCGCCGGAAAACCCCAAGGCAGCCCGGGAGGCAAATAAGCCGGCCTCCTCGTCAATTTCTCCTCCGATAGTCACTGTGCAAGCATCACCCACCGCATCCGCTTCGCCGCGCCGCCGATTCGCCCTCGGTCGCCGCCGTGCTTCAGCTTGCTGCCACCGACCGTGGCCGGACCAAGTGAAGGTCGTCGCCGCCCGTTCACTGCCGCACCAGCACCCCGCTCCACCGGCGCAACGCCTCCCCGCAACCACCGCCGCGAAATCAGGCGCGACCGTCGGAATCGTCGAGCGCGACCGTCGGATTCGTCGAAGGTGGAAGAAGATCCACAGTGCGGGTAAGGTTTCGACCCGTTAACCCGATATCCATTAACCCGAGTTATTTCAAAAAAAAATATATATATATATAAAAAAAAATTTTGCGGGTCGGACTGTCCTAGTGGGTTGGGTCCGTTAACCCGACAACCCGGCAACCCGACTTGATTCAAAAAAAAAAAAAAAAAAAAGAAAAAAAAAAGAAAAGAAAAGAAGCTGCACGTGACGCGTAAGTCACGCACGTGCTCTTCCCTTTCCCCTTTCTTTATTCTCCCGAACTTCTTCTTCATCTCCGATCACCGCCTCTCGCCGCCTCCGCCTCTCGTCCCACCACCAACGTTCCCGCGGCCTTCCACTGCTCTCTGCGCCACCGCCTTGCCCCACCGCCGCCGCCATCTCCGCTGCTTGCACCACCGCGCCGCGCGCCGCTCACGCCTCCTCCGTACCGCCGCTTGCCGCTGCTATTTACTGCCGCACCGCCGCGCCGTCGGGCTGCTCCCACCGCCGCGCCGCCGCGTTGCCGTTGCCGCAGACCGCCGCCGTCGGGTTCTGACAGCCATCACCGCAGACCGCCCCTGTCGCTTCCCCTGCCAACAGTTGCTCCCAGCCGCTGCTATTTACTGCTGCACCGCCGCGCCGTCGGGCTGCTCCCACCGCCGCGCCGCCGCGTTGCCGTTGCCGCAGACCGCCACCGTCGGGTTCTGACAGCCATCGCCGCAGACCGCCACTGTCGCTTCCCCTGCCAACAGTGCTCCCACCTCCACCCCCGTATCCCGCCCTCCCACCACCGCAACTTTCTGCCTCCCACTGCTGACAGCGCTCCCCGCTCGCTCCCCACCGCCGCTGCCTCGCCTGCTGCTGCACCACAGCGCTGCGCGCCGCCCCTGCCCTTCTTTACTGCCGCTCGCCGCTGCTAAGTCGCCGCCGCGCCGCTGCTACAACTTGCCATCGCCGGTCACCGCGCCATCAGCCATCACGAACTGTCCCGACCAAAGCCGCCATCAGTTTCTCTGATCACCTTTCAAGGAGGTCTCAGTGACCCCTTCTCTGCCACCGGTCGTCATCGAGCTTCTGTTCTACATCTCTGTAGACCACGTCTCTTCTGCGCGCACGAGTCTCTCTCCAGACCAGGTCAGCGCTGTTCTCCCATTTCCTGCAGATTCAATTTGCTCAATTAAGTTGGCATTAATTTTCTTAATTTGTGCGTGGTACTGCGTCTACAAATCCAAAATACACGCGTTCACACACGTTCACAAGACAAACAGAAACCCTAGTAGCAGCACTTTTAATATTAACTGTGGAGCTAGATCAATTCGGGGAAACATACGTGGCTCCGTACCATCTTGCATAGTCCGAAAACCTAGTACTACTGGACTGCATTACTTGTTGGCCTGCGCTTCATAGTAATTTACAGTTTGCTATGACTATTTGCTAGGGAGTAGTTTTAGTTTATATTGAGCATCTACTTTGCAATTGTGAATTCATTTCATGCATTAGGTCTACTTAGGAACCTTTATAGTTGGTCGGCTACTACATTTTGTCATTCATTTTATGCATCTACGTAGTGGTCGTGTCGCATCTTATCTTGAGTTTCCCCTAGACATGGATTCCAAAATTGAAGCCCTTTTAAAAGCTATCCATGACACTAATATTCAAGTCCAAAATACGAATGCCCAAGTCCAAGCAAACAACGCCCAAATTCATGACCTAACCACAATGTCCACCCAGGTTAATGCTCGACTCGATTCAATTGAGGCTTCAATTCAAAGGGTTATTGAATCCCAAAAGGTTAGTACTCCCCATTTACCGGGTCTTGATGAGGATGATACCCTAGAACAAATCCTAGAACAACAAGGTTCGGTTCGGCAGGGCAACTTTGATCATAGGTCTGTTCCAGGTCCCCATTATGCCTACCCTCGCCCTAGAGGACCTGGTCCCATTCCTCCTGTTGATAGAGTTCACCGACATACCGTAGACTCTAGAGAGCCTCGTGACCCTGATGAAGATGTAATGCGAGGCATTAGGGTTGAAGCCCCCACTTTCGATGGTCGTCTTGATCCGAAGGTCTTCTCCGATTGGCTACACGAAATGGATCACTTCTTTGAGTGGTACAATCTGTCGGAGGAGAAAAAGGTCCGATTCGCTAGAATGAAACTCCTTGGTCGAGCCAAGTTGTTTTGGCAAAACACCGAACAACTGTTAACCAGGAGACATCAACCCGCTATTACCGATTGGGTAGAGATGAAAGAAAAATTAAAAGAAAAATACCTTCCATTAAGTTATCAATCTGACCTCTTAGATCGATGGAACAATTTAAGACAAGGTAGTCGCACAGCTAATGAATACATCGCCCAATTTGATGAATTTATGATGCGTAGTAATGTAGCTGAAGATGAACGTATGATCTTGAGCCGATTTCGACGAGGCCTAAATGACGAGCTTCGGAAAGAACTTGTCCTTCGTGAAGTGTCCACCTTAGACCAAGCCTATACATTTGTGCAAAATTATGAACAATTCTCCAAATCTATGTTTGCTAGGCGCCCTGACACCAGGCGGGTCCCCACTAGTGCCCAACCATCTGGACCCAGACCCCCAGTCGGTTCTGTCCCTCCTAAACCCTTTTCTTCTCCACCTATCCAAAACCGAGATAATAAAGGCAAAGGAATTTTAGGTGAACCTCCAAAACCAAGCTCACGAATTCAGTGCTTTAAATGCCAAGGGTTTGGTCACGTTGCCTCCCAATGTGCAAATCCGACCCTAGTTATTGACACACATGAACAGCAGGATGACATAGATAATTTGGAGGAACAAATTTATGAGCCTAATTTAGATGATATTCACGATGTCGAAGACGAAACTGAGGAAGAATCACACACTTTAGGTTGTATCCGACCTACTCCCCAGATAATTGCCCACGAACCTGACCGATCCACTGTGAATGTAGTAAGGTGTGCAATTACCCAGCCTAAAGAGACTGATGACTGGAGACGAACCTCAATTTTCCACACTTACATTAAATGCGGCGAAAAAGACTGTAAAGTTATTATTGATAGCGGGAGCTGCATTAATGCGATATCTTCCAGCATTGTCGCCCGCTTGGGTCTGACCCCTGTGTCCCAACCTCACTCTTATAAGGTCTCCTGGATCGACACGTCGTCCATTCACATTAAGGAACGGTGTCTTGTACCTATTCAAATCCTCTCTTATAAAGACACTGTCTGGTGTGACGTACTCCCAATGGACGTAGGTCATCTGATATTAGGTAGGCCTTGGTTGTTCGATCTCGATGTCACCATCTACGGTCGAACTAACTCTTGCTCCTTTGTATTCCAGGGTAAAAAGATTAAGCTTAATCCTTTACGGCCCAAAACGCTCAATAAGAGTACAGACAAGAGTAAATCAAAGGGGAAGGAACTGCATATCCTTAACCCCACGGAATTTGAGAGGAACATCTTTAAGGACTCTCCGGTGTTTGCCCTGCTAGTTAAAGAACTTCAGCCACATCTTAAAAGCACATTATCGGCTGAATCCCTCGCTATTCTCGAGGAGTTCAAAGAAGTTTTTCCGGAAGACCTTCCAGATCATTTACCCCCTTTGCGTGATATTCAGCACGCCATTGACCTAGTCCCGGGAGCTACCCTTCCTAACCTGCCCCATTATCGGATGAACCCTTCTGATCATGCAGAGCTCCTAAAGCAAATTAACGAGCTTTTACAAAAGGGATTTATTCGAGAGAGTCTAAGTCCTTGTGCCGTACCTGCCCTTCTTACTCCAAAAAAAGATGGGACTTGGCGAATGTGTGTAGACAGTCGGGCTATTAATAGAATCACGGTCAAATACCGTTTTCCTATTCCCCGGCTCGACGATATGCTGGATATGATGGCAGGTGCCTCGATTTTCTCCAAGATTGACTTAAAAAGTGGCTACCATCAAATCCGGATTCGTCCGGGAGATGAATGGAAGACAGCCTTCAAGACAAAAGATGGCCTCTATGAGTGGCTGGTAATGCCTTTCGGCCTCTCAAACGCTCCAAGTACATTTATGCGAGTGATGACTCAAGTACTCCGACCTTTTATGGGCAAATTTTTAGTCGTGTACTTTGATGATATCCTTATTTATAGTCACACTAAGGAGCAACATTTAGGCCATTTAAGGCAAGTTTGTACGACTTTACGCAACGAGAGCCTCTATGCTAACCTTAAGAAGTGTTCATTTTTCACTACTCACGTAAACTTCTTAGGGTATATCGTCTCCTCTGAAGGTTTATCTGCTGATCCTGCGAAAATCACCGCAATTGTTGAATGGCCTGAACCTAAGAATATTACTGACATCCGTAGTTTTCACGGCCTGGCCACATTTTACCGTCGTTTCATTAAGGGCTTCAGTACACTTATGTCACCTATCACTGATTGTCTTAAACGAGGTGATTTTCAGTGGACACGCGCAGCCGCTAAAGCATTTAATGACATTAAGACAAAAATGACGGAAGCGCCAGTTATGCGACTCCCTGATTTTAACAAAGTTTTTGAGGTGGAATGTGATGCATCTGGCTTAGGAATAGGTGGTGTGCTTAGTCAAGAACGTCATCCTATAGCCTATTTTAGTGAAAAGCTGAATGAGGCTAGACAACGATATTCCACCTATGACAAGGAATTTTATGCCATAGTCCAGGCCCTACGGTATTGGCGACATTATCTCCTTCCTAATGAATTTGTTCTCTATTCTGACCATGAAGCACTTCGTTTTCTTAATTCCCAGAAAAAACTTAATCATCGACATGCCAAGTGGGTTCAGTTCCTCCAGGATTACACTTTTGTCCTCAAGCATATGTCCGGTGCTGCGAACAAAGCTGCTGATGCGTTAAGTCGTCGAGTAACTCTGTTGTCCGCCATGTCTGTTTCCATCACCGGTTTTGATAGACTTAAGCTCGATTACTTGTCTTGTCCAGATTTTGGCCAACTCTATAATGCCCTTGCTGATGGACAAGGACCTTTGATTGATGGTGTTTATCTACAAGACGGGTACTTGATCAAAGCTTCCAAGCTCTGCATTCCGCGCACTTCCGTGCGCGATTTCTTGATCTGGGAAGTACATGCCGGTGGTCTCTCTGGACATTTTGGCCGTGATAAGACCATAGAAGAAGTTGAACGTCAATTTTTTTGGCCAAGTTTGAAACGGGATGTTGCTAAAATTGTGGGACAGTGTCGCACGTGTCAACTGGCTAAGCACAAAAAATAAAATACTGGCCTATACACCCCGTTACCTGTCCCAGATCGCCCTTGGCTTGATCTTAGTATCGACTTCGTACTCGGCCTTCCTCGCACATTTCGGAAACATGACTCCATTTTTGTGGTTGTGGATCGTTTTTCTAAAATGGCCCACTTCCTTCCTTGTTCCAAAACTTCTGATGCCTCTCGAGTAGCCAAGATATTTTTTGCTGAGATTGTTAAGTTATACGGTTTACCAAAAACCATTGTCTCCGATAGGGATGTCCGTTTCATGAGCTATTTTTGGAAAACCTTGTGGCATCTGGTTGGCACCAAACTTAAATTTTCTACGGCTTATCATCCTCAAACTGATGGCCAAACCGAAGTCGTCAACCGAAGTCTAGGTAACCTTCTGCGTAGTCTAGTTGGGGATCACAATCGTAACTGGGATTCTATTCTGCCTGTCGCCCAATTTGCATATAATTCATCAGTCAATAGATCTATCGGGATGAGTCCATTCGAAGTGGTCCATGGGTATAAAGCTCGCAAACCTGTAGATCTCCTACCTATGTCCCCCCATATTCGCATTTCTGAGTCTGCACATGCATTTGCACAGCACATTCATAATCTGCATCAGGAAATTAGCAAACGCATTCATATGAGTAATGCTCAATATAAGCTACAAGCTGATTCTCATAAGCGAGATAAATCATTTCAAACTGGGGATTATGTGATGATACGTATTCGGCCTGAGCGGTTTCCATCTGGAACCGTCAAGAAACTGCAGGCTCGTAGTGCTGGGCCCTTTCGGGTATTACAACGCGTGGGTACTAATGCTTACGTTCTTGATCTTCCCTCTGATTTTGGTATTAGCTCCACTTTTAATATTGAGGATTTGGTTGCTTACAAGGGCCCCCTTTCTATTCCTACTGATCCTTTCGCTCCGCCATCACTTGAGCTTGATGATACTCCTCTTCTTGATTCCACCCCATCCCCGACCAATCTAGCTTTACCACCAGCACAAAAAGAACATATTGATGCCATTTTAGATGAGCAGACTGTTTCTACCAGTGATGGGGGTGTTCAGCGTTTTCTGGTTCGTTGGCGAGGACGCCCGGAGTCTGATACTACATGGATTACCCGTGCGGAGTTACAGCGCATTGACCCAGATCTTTTGGAGTACTACCAGAGTCATTCGTCGGGGTCGACTTCTTCTTACCCGGGGGGAGTTGGTGCGGACACGAATACTGGACTGATTATTTTGCGGGATTATGGTCGTCGCAGGAAGACGGTCCAGCCACTTTCATTGTGGCTGGATTGATTGATGTTTTTCTTTTATTATTATTTATTTTGATAGGATTAGTTTGCATATTGTCTTGTGAGGACCTCTTTCGAATTGTTTTTATTATTGGGACTTATTTGTTATTTGGTGGCCCTATATATATATAGGGCATGCATTTGTTATTTTTTTTAATGAATTATTGCATGAAAATTAATCTTCTTCTTCCTCATCTCCTCTCCTCTTCCTCTTCTTCTTCCCCTCTTTCTCTCCTCTTTCTCTCTGCATTCCAATCCCTACATCCGTCCTGCGTCAATTAAGCTATGGTCCAAGTAAGCGAGTTGCCCTTCAAAGTGAAGTCCTAGACAAAAAAGCAAGCATATGCTTCATCTCTCAAAGAGAATCCAATCCGATGGTGGACAAGCAAGAGACATGCCATGTAAAGCAAAAACCTAGTCCTCTTTAGTCTCCTTTTCATCCAAAAAAAAAAAAGAAAAACGACAAAACAAAACAAAACTAGGCCCAGGGGAAAAGGCAGCACTAGGGCTTCACGAGAATAAACAGCAGCAAGGAAATGAGAATCCAAGTCATCATAGGTTGTTTCCGGGCTTTTGCTTTTGTCAACAGGCGGGTTATCTTCAAAGATGATCGATGAGCATCCCTTTCTCGTGGAATGCTTTTATATATATATATATATAAAAGTTATATTAGCTTTTGTTTACTATCCTACTGGTTAGGTCAATATCTTCATAGTGGGTAGCACTGTCATCACGTTTATATTGAGAGAAATGGCGAGAGGAGGATTGAAATAAAGAGAGAGAGCTCAATTTGGTCCTTTACTGTGGGGTAATCTCGTCCCATTTCTCCCAAATGCCAGTTTCTTTCTTTGATGCGATTTGCCGGTATGAGTTGATTTATTATTTTTGATTGATGTATATGTGATCTTTTTATTCTTTTCACCTATCATATTAATTGTGGATAAAGAAAGAATAAGTGAATTCGAAACATTATGTACATCTGCGCAGAAAGTAGAATAGAATTTTTAACACATTGTTTCACGTTTGATGGCCTACTTACCATATAATGCTCTTTCAACATATGTCATGATACATAAAAGAGACTTTTGCGTATATATTTAAGCAAACAGGAGTTATTTACCTCTTCAAAATCATTAAGTGTATGCATGCCACTCATACCACTCATGCATTATGAATTCTTCGAGCTATAGGAAATGATTGTCTTGTAGCATTTAATAAAGTTTGAGACATCCTTGGTTTTTATTGGCCAAATGATTCCCGTAATATTATTCTTCGTGACTAAAAAAAAAAACTTATGATGCGATTCATTGCCCTTGTAAATGGCACATGTTCTGCAACAAGTTTATGGTCATGGTCTTTCTCATGCTTATATTTGTGGTCTTGGCCTTTCTCATTAAGTGCATACATACCCCTCATACCACTCATACATTATGAATTCTTTGAGCTAAAGGAAATGATTGTCTTGTAGGATTTAATAAAGTTTTGAGACATCCTTGGTTTTTATTAGCCAAACGATTCCCCGTAATATTATTCTTCGTGACTAAAAGAAAAACTTATGATGCGATTCATTGCTCTTGTAAATGACAATTGTTCTGCAACAAGTTACATAAATACATTGGATAAGTGGTTACATAAGTATATTCTTAACATTATGTTATCTATTGACTCTTATTTATTTTTTTAAGAAAATTATAATTCCTAGTCAAGAACAAATATAAATTGACAGTCAACCCGGGGGTAGACCTTAATCTCCCTGTTTTGACAGCATTTTCCAAGGCAAGAGAACAAATATAAAAAATAAAAAGAAAGGTATGCAATGAGTAGAAGTCAATGCATTCCAGTCTTTGCAAGTGGGGCTAGTTCATGGATAGAATTCCATGAAGAAGAAATGTTTGATATGATTAGATTTGGATTTGTTTCTGTTTCTTTTTCCGATTCGATCCATGGTATGTCCTCAGCCTTTCATGTCAAAACAGGGGTCTGGAATGTGTCCTCTTCTGGTGGGACTTCACACGCACCAAAAGCTACCATTATTGCAACGAAATTGCTCACCCCATGCGTGTTTGTTGCGAAGACTGAAGACCCAACCTAATGCTTGATTCATTGTTTGGAAGGAGCTTGGAAGAAAGCAAAACGACGAAAGATATTTTCCCGGCTTGAACACGACCCAAGCAATCAAGATACATTACCTCCATCATCATCTAACTTGGTAGTTGGTACCTTCGCGTTTACATTAAACCTAGTCTAAGAATCAAATTGACCTACGAGGTCTGCAATGTTTCAACTAATTTTAGAATATTAAATGTAGTAATGCCTGAACGAATTACATTTCTATGGGAGTAAAGGTTGGTGAAAAGTTAATCCAACGTTAACTCGTTAGAAATCAAATAGAATGAGCATTACAAGAAAATTCTCATGAGGATATAGTGTATTTGTGCTCAACATATCGTAAACGTGACATCATTAGCATAGCACAAATCTTACCTATTCATTTGTTTATCTAGAAAGTTTCAAAATTAGAAATTAGCTATACATTAGCAGGTAACCTTTCTCCAAACTTGCAGTGGAGTTTTCCAAATGACCCTTAGCAAAACATCAATATCGTCCAATATTAAAATAGACCAGAAGGTATGACCTCTAGAGTGGAGTTAGGAGTGTATGTTGGCCATTTACATCAAAGGGGCTTGATATCTCAAAGGAGGGTAGAGAATTGTACAAGAAGTGCTCAAGAATCATATAGTTGCCCACAAAGACTTATTTTTTTCTTCTCAAAGAAAAGAGAAGAAAAGAAAGGTGGCACCTACTAATTGTAGAAATGATCATAAGCTAAGTAACTTGGAGAGGTGGAGGTCATGCGCTTGAGCAGCCACCCCTCGGTAAGTAACATCGAAGATGCTAATCGTTTCTTCGAAATTTCTTTTAGCACTAAAATCTTTTTTTTTCTTTTTCTTTTGAATTCCATTAGGAGCTTCGTTTTTGTCAAGAGGATGTACGAAATCTCAACCATTTTGATGGGCTCGGCAAACCTATAACCTTCAAAGCACCAAATATATAAGAAAGAATAAACGAGAAACAGAAAAAGAACACCTAATCATGAATATGGCCAACAAAGCAAAGTTAGGTTTGTATTTGCTAGATTTCATGGCTTCATCCATTTGTAGCCCTAAGAGTAAAATAATGGAAACTTCACTTTGTTAAAAATTCTCTTTGTCCACTTGGATGCATGGTGGACTGCAAGCTTAATAGAAACACCTCAGACAGTATCTTTAGCCGAGATTAGATCATATATAATATGATTTCCGATCAATGCGCCCATTGGTATTAAAGGCTGTTCGTGCTACATCATATTGTTTATTTAAAGAAGATCACATATTTTAAAGTCATAATATGGATGCAAGTCCACTCGACCGTTCAAAAGCACATTGCATTTTTTTATTGATATTTATTTAATAACATATCCTTTATAATTCTAGTTTGAGGATTCTTAAGTAATCTATCTTGCAATCCTACCAAGTGCCTTCGAATTTGTGGTTGAACAATTTCAACCAGTTTTTGGTCTTCTTCTGGAGCCCACATAATGAGGAAAATGAGGTTATTCTACATTGATTAATCAATACGCCATCCATGTTTAACATTAGTTGCGATAGTTGCATATCTATTCCAAACAAGGATTTGGGCCTTTACCAAACCCATTAGCTTGATAATTTCAGATTGAGGGGGATAAACTTTTAGTTGGTTTTGGATTAGTTCTGACTCCAAAAGCCACGCCAGCCAACCTCATGTTTTGATCTGTTTCTACCCTTATGCCGTGGGTCAGGATAGTTGAGCATGAGCTGTCCTATCTTGACATTAAACATGGGACTAATCATAATACCATTCAAATTTTCTATCAAACTACCCTCTTTGCGAGCAATTACTGTATCACTTGATTTTAATCATGCTGATGTTGGATGATCGCAGACTCATGGGTCCTCTTTGTATTCTCACTTGTATACATCGAGGTGCCACCAGAACTCAAAACACTGCATAAAATGTAAATGCTGACGTGGCCCGAATTCGTCGATTGAGTTGCCGATTAGAGTAGCCAATCGGGCCATTGACCAAAACAGTCGACTGAGCTGCTGACCAAAGCAGCTAACTAGGCTGCTGAACAAAGTATCCATCCATACCGACCAACCAGCAGCAGTAAGCTACGTGTCTCCAATTTAAAGCATATTTGAAACGGTTAAAATATCTTAATAGGATGGTTATAACTTCGTATATTTATAAGGCATATTGTGGGACAATTGCAACTCGTCTCACAGCATTTGGCAATTATTACACGACCATGTAGTTACTGCACGTTCGACAATTATGATGTGCCCGACCATTTCGGATAGCCATCCTACGTCTTTATCCCTATATATAAAACCCTGGGGACCTCTAGGTATGCACACGCTATACTGCTATTGCTTACTCCAGTTAATGCTCTCTCAAATCTCTACTATTCCTTAAAATCTGGCCATCGGAGGGTTTCTCGTCGAATATGTTTCTGCAACCCTAATTGTCTTTTTTATTTTTATGCCGGATTCTTCTATCTCCATGTTGGTCCTTAAACTTCAAGCAAGACAATGTGTCCGAGTAGAACCAAACGCTATTCATGTCCCAAGTAAAAATTATCCAATCTTGTCAGGCTAGATTTTGGTGGCAACAAATAGCTTTGCTCAAGTATAGCCTGGTTCCAAGTAAATTACAAGGTCTTCTTTATGTATAAGCCTACTCCTAATATCATCACAATTTATTCCACGAGATTAGGGTGGATTAACCTTTACAATTGGCTACGCAAGCTATATCATATCTTTTTTCTTGAGGGAACAAATCGGGATCCCCATCGTTTCCCATCCGAAAAGCAAGCTCCGCCAACAGTTCGTCGGTCCCTAGAAATGCGTCTGTCCACGTTTCCCAACCGTTTCCCGGAGAATCGTGCGGTCCACAACGTGGACGTCGGCTCCTCGACGAGTGCGGGCCCCGCACCGTCTATCTGCGCCCTTCTCGTTCGGGACCACTTCACGTGATCCGCCCGTTTTCGATCTCGAAATGCCCCTGGTCCTCTTTCCCTTGCTTTCTTTTACCCCCCTAATCGGACGACCCATTAAAGACGCTTCCATGTCCCCCCCCCCCGGTTCACTTCAACGATTCACGTGGAGCGTGCCCACTGTACGGCAAAAGATTTAATAATTATAACACCTATTTTCGAAAAAGAAAATTAGTCTAGTATTCTGCGATATTCTCGGGATACGTTATTTTGTGCCGTCTGATAGATGTTCACGTGATCATATATTTGGAGAAGCGAAACAGGATAAAGCCGTTCGAGAATATCGCCCGATGACAAAAATGTCCTTAAAGTAGGGCCGGACACGTTCACAAATCACATGTGATTATGGGAGTTCTGAGGGATAGTTTCGTCAACAGAAAAAAAAAATTTGAACGTAGTAGGGACCAACGGTTAACTTCGACCTGATTCTAGATTAAAGCGTTTCTCCTCGTGGGTGCTACACCCGGCGGCGATGCAAATGCACAACAGCACAACTTTGAAGAATCCATGGAACTCTATTTTTTTCAGGAAAAAAACGTGCCCTCACTCCGGTTTATATAAGCGAACGATGACCGCAATCTTCCACACGAAGATTTCAGAATTCAAATCTGGAATGGAGGAAGATTGATGCCGTTGTCCGGTGAGGATACTTTCCTTGTAGAACCGTCCAAATTTTTGTGGAGAAAAAAAAAGGGGAAGACAAAAATAGACTTGAGCTCACTGAACGGTGATGGGATTCGAACGAGTCGGAGAGGGAGAGAGATTACGAGAGCCGACAAAGGACTGGAGGGAAGAGGGAAAAAAAAAAAGGGGGGGGGGGGGGGGGGGGGGGGGGGAGGGAAGAGGGAAAAAAAAAAAGGGGGGGGGGGGGGGGGGGGGGTTAAAATAAAAGAAATATTAATATTTAACGGGTACAGCCTGTCCCGTGCGGTGGGGCCCACACTCTATCAATAATTTTGCCGGTCGGTCACGTCTCTAACGAGGGCCCCACGCATCGCGCGCTTCCCCACCAAAGAGAGCGTGATCCCCGCTATCCCACCACCACTGCCCTCACGTGACCTGACTACCGGCCCGCGCCCATTCGGTCGTCCCAACCGCGGGCCAAGCGGTCAAATCCCACCGGTCAGCCGGTGGGAGCCGAGAAGCGGACGAAGCGGGGCGCACTTTCCACGCGTCGCAACGGACGACGGGAACCGCTCGCGGCGCAAGGTTAAAACAGAGGAAGGGCGCTGTGCCCCCAACTTTCGACACGTGTCGTCCGAGTACTTTCGAAAGCGGCTCTGCTTGGCTCGGCGCGGCTTGGACGCCAACGGGTGGTTCGGGTGCGCCTTTGAGCGGGTCGCCATCGCTTAAATTTTTGCTGGTCACGGGTTCGATGCCGCACGCTAGCAGATAAGCATGGATACCTAACCCACGCCCGCTGCCAGCTACGGTTAGCTCTTTTTCCATGCCCAGCGGACAGCGGTTTCCACGTTTCTGGAACTGACGCGTGCAACCGACGGTGTTCTAGATCCTACTGCGTTAGAGGCAGGGAAGGCGCGATGCCACGGAGTGTTACGAAGAAGTTTCCACACACAGCATGAAGCATGGCGTATAACGAGACATACAAAACAATATTATTCTAGATTTTAAAAGGCATCTTTGTCATAGCGTTGCTCTCCTATCGGTGTTCTTGTGTTATTCAGACTAGGTGGGTGCATATGGACCACATCCTATTATGGAGTCATAGTTTCGTGTTGTTTACGTGAGATAATTTTTTGCGTCAAGAGGAGCTTGGAAGTAAATACATTGAGTGATTTTAGTCAAGTTCTTTCTTCGCTAATTTTATGTTTACAAATTTAGCTTTTATTTTGTAAGAGATAAAATAATTCTGAAAACACTTTTGTGCAATAGGGCATCAAGCAGTCATTACCGTTTCTAATGAAAAAAAAATTGTATTAAATTAAATGAAGTACGGCACCATGGGTCCATCTCCAAGACAGACCCATTTATTGTACCAACAACCGATTGGATCGCATCGATTTGCTTGACCTTACAAGGCATTTCCTTCGTTGCTAAGTTTTGGAATTCTTGATATTGATACCAAGATAATCAAATATAGTGTTCTATATATATATAATCCACTAATATGATCATATGTCAAAGTGGTGTGGGATTCAATATGTGTGACAGTACTTGTATTTTAAGGAAATCTGATCTAAAATCATGTGAATGCTTCATGTCTATGCTACTTTTGAGGAAGCAAATGATCTTAAAGCATGCAACTGTGTCAAATTGTCATTCTCTATGCTATAATTCACTTGTTTGAATGAAAAAAAAAAAAAGAACCGTAATAGAAACGGAAGCCAGATTTAGATCCCAATCATAAAGAAATCGACATGATTCTATTATAGATAATCAAAATAATAGGTCAGCTGCCTACCTGATTGCTTATCCTGTAGAAGGGTTGGAAACGTCTTTATAAATGTAGATTGTATCCGAGGACTTGTCATCTTTGCAAGGAGTAGGCTAAGTTTTGATTGTTACAAGTGATGGTGACATAGAGCTATGCATCAGGAATTGGTGATGCACATGTTGTTATGCCTTTTGTTTCATGTAGTAAATTTTTTCCATTCAACAAGAACTCTTTTGTTTCTCCATAAAACAAAAGAGAACTCTTTTAAGCTTAATATGGTTTAGAATTATCGATACCGTTAACATTACTTTGATTTTTAAATTAAGTTTGGGACAATTTTTATGCATTACAAACACATAACATACAGGCACCACACAGAAATAAAAATGGCCATTATATCTGTTGCTGGTGGTCCAAACCGAGAACGATTGGCACAGCGGTGTGAACGGGGTTCCCTTGGAGTTGGGTTGATTGCGCTCCACCTTCCACCGGAAAACCTGCAGGCAAGCCTCGCACCACCACTGGGGTAGTGGGGGCCCTCCGACGATCAAGTTAGGGGAGATTGAAGGAGAAGGAGAGATAGTAGTAACGGATAAGAGAATACTCTGGAAAACCTTTGCTTACCCTCCCCCTTCCCCCCCCAGCCTCATATATATCAGGCTGGGGGGCTTTTTCGGGGATTCGTCATCGTGTGGCACGATGGGGCTGCCACTGACATGGCCGTTACAGGGCGTCGTGGGGCAGCGCTGGGTACGGCCCTGGCAGGGCATAGTGGAGCTCCGCTTTGTACGGCTGTTACAGGGGATCGTGGGGCAGCGCCGGATACGGCCGTTGCAGGGAGTAGTGGAGCAGGGGGCCGCGGCGTGCCTCAGAGGAACAGTTTGTTGTTGTCGAGAGATTGCTGACTCGGGGTCGGATGACTGGATCAGGGGGCAGCCGACTCGGGGTCGGGCTGCGGAGCCGAAGATATCCGACTCGGGGTCGGATTGCTGGATCAAGGGGCAGCCGACTCGGGGTCGGGCTGCGGAGCCGAAGATATCCGACTCGGGGTCGGATTGCTGGATCAAGGGACTGCCGTAGTCTTCCTGGGCGCGCGTGCCGGTCACGTGGGGCATGGTGGCTAAATTCTCCGTAACAATATCTAAAACGTTTTAAAATACATATATAAATTATCGAGTATGCATTTATATTGTTACAATGCCATAACATATAAATTTGGTGTCATCATTGCCATATAGCTTATTGATACATGTCTTACAAACCGGTTTCTAGTCGGTATACTATAGTAACGAATATGTATCTTGATATAATTTTCTAAGAAACAAGATCGTCGAACCGAGATTGTGTCGATTTATGCATACTCTCAATTGTGTTTCGGACCCGAACCTTTTTTTAGGGGGGGGGTAAAATTGAGGTTCGGCATGGGCTCTCACTAGTGATCCAATCCATGTTAAATAGAAACTACTACATTTTGAATCCAGGTCAGAAGGTCGAACGGAATTTACAGCTCAAGATGACATCGAAACGCCATCTTTAGTTTCTCCCCACTTGGAAGGTAACCTTGAAAGAGATATCATCAAAGGACACAGTCAAACTGAGAGGATATTTCGGTAATTCTCGTCTCCCATTGGAAAGTGGGTCAGATCCCCTTCTCCCATCCATCCAGAAGGAAAAAACCGCAAGAAACCCCTCCCACCGTCCGAAGGCAACTCCCCACCCCCACGGGATAAAAAAAAGAGAAGAGGCCAGTTTAGCCGACCGCTAAGCCGAGCCGCTGACGCGGTCGGTGGTCCCGGACTCCAAATCAGGAATTCAAATCCAGTTAATATCGGAGAAAATAAATAAAACCATATTCGTAAAAAAGAGCAACGCGCCCGTGATGGATGTCCCCCAAAATCCCGATCGCCACGCGCCTGCTCTCCGCCTTTCCCGTTACCCTTTTCCTTATTTAATTGAATTATTCGCATTACCTTTTTTTTTCCATCAATAAAAAAATAAAAAAAATCCGCTCCCAAACCCTCCCTCCCTATATAATCCGCAACGCAACCCTCGCCACCTCCCCAAAACGCCCCCGCTCGTTTTCTCTTCCCGCTCTACCCCCACTTCCGTCACTCTGTATACTCTGTATATTTTTTTCCCCTTTCCTTTATACCCAACAAACTGTTCTCTCTCCTCCTTCCCTTTTATCATGGAGGAGTCCGGCACTAAGAGAAGCCGGGAGGAGTCCGAGGAATCACCGGAGGCCAAGCGCCTCCGTGCCGACCTATTTTTTGACATCCTCGACGACGACTCCGATGCGGACGAACGGGATCCGGCCACCCAAGACCTGGCCTCGGTGATGAAAATATTCGAAGAGGAGATCGCCCACCCGCCGCCTCCGCGGCCACCGGTGGCTCCGGACGCTGCGGATCCGTCCTTGCCGGCGGCCGATTTTGAAAATCCCCGCCAGCCTGAACTTGGGTACCTGCTCGAGGCCTCCGATGACGAGCTCGGCCTCCCCCCGACTGTCCCGTCGTCGTCCGACGAAGGCGGTGACGCCGGGGAGCCGGAGGTCCCCAGCAGCAAGGTGGAGGTGGCTGTGGAGGTGGAGGCCGAGGCCGAGGACGTTGGGTTCGGGCAGATCTGGGCGTTCGACGATGAGATTTCTGGTTGCTACGATGGGCTGGAGTTTGTGGCCCGGCAGCAGGATGATAGGGAGGCTGCAGTGGCGGCGGCCGACGAGGCCGTGTTTTTCGATGGTGGGCTCTTTGACTACCCGGACGTTCTCTGCGGGCCGTCCGATTTTGCCGATGTATCGTGGCGGTCGGAATCTCTGCCGGCCATCTGATGACGCTTTCAGGTGGCCCTCTTGTTAGCTACTTCTAAATTTTTTTTTTCTCTTTCTGAACAGGAGTTTGTAGAGTTTAGAAAAATGGAACAAAGGAGAAACGAAAGGCAGAAGAAAAAAATGGTTCAGATGTTAGCATCGTATTCCGCTTGTATTTCTGGATGAACCCTTTTTTTTCTCGCTCTTTGGTCTTATCATTCGTTGGAGATCAGACAGTCGAAGCACTAAACCTCTTTCCTTTGTCTGCCTCTGAAATAGTTATTTCTCTAGCCCTCAGAGTTTAGAAAGTTGAAGAACACATTTAAATCAAAAAAAAAAATCAAAATCAAAACTTAATTGTGAAAGAAATTAACTAAATGAGGATGGTACGATTAATTTTAGACCGACGATATGGGCTGTCGATCTGGTGGTCCATGTTCAATGAGGCTGATCGTTTTGACAGATTTTTCGGCCGTCGTAAGATTCGTGCCAAGAAATCATCTAGTACGTGACGATTGGCTTGCTTCTCTTATTTTTATTCTTTTCTTGGCGAACGGTTCCCTCCGAACTCGCGATACGAAACGAGAAGTTGGGTGAGGAAAATTTGGTGGCGGCCGTCGCGATGGGCACGTGGGTTTGGTGGTGCGTCGACAGAGTTCGGCTGCTCGTCGCGATTAAGGTGGCAGGATATGTGATTTGGTTCAGGGTGGGTTTTTTTTAACTTATTACAATGAGAGGAAAGGGTAAATGGAGACATATACACGTGTGTCGGTTTTGTCTGCACGTGTGGTTCTTTTGTATGGAGCTGGACCACGAAAGAGTTTACTGTTTACGGCTTACGGATGCTAGGGAGGTCTCTCTTGCTGCACGGGTTGCATCTCGACCGTTCAAGACACGTGCGAATCTTATGCTGGCAGAGCTGTGCTTGGCAATCACACGTGATATTGTCTGTTTTTTGCAATAAATCATCCGTGGTTTCATCTTTGTACTATGCTACTTTCTCAAGGGAAAAAAGGGGAAAAAAAAAAATACTAGTATAAGAGGTGATTCTTATAATTAGACATGACCTGCAAACTTTAAAGAGCACCAAGTATTCGGCATGGCTCCCTTAAAACCAAAATGCACGAACAAAGCTAAATTTGGTGGCCAAGTTGATGCTGTCATATTTAAAACTCGATGAAGATGCAATCGCTCCATATCTTATCCTATTTAATTTGGACTTCGACATTAAGAATCTTGCAGGCCTCCTTTATGACCAAAATACATCCACTTGTTTACGTTATTCGACTGAGATCTATAGAATGTTCATAGCCTCATGCGCATGACTTTTACTAGATCCTCGACTTTTACAAGGAAACTCAAATGGTTGCTTAAAGACAGATTGTGATAGACACTAAAATGTTTCTCTTTTTTTTTTTTTTTTGGGGGGGGGGGGGGGGGGGTTGCCCTCTTTTTAACTTAAGCAATAAGTTGGAAATATTAAAAGCAGAATTCAAGGGAGTCTTTATTCCATTATTTCCATGATGTCGAAACCATCGAGGACCGCAGATTGGTTGGGACAGAGAGGCAATAGAGTTGTGGCCACGGAGGATCCACAGTTGGTATCAGTGAATGGATACGTGGTTATAGCGATGCCCAATGGTATTCAATAGAGCTGGCATTTCCTAGCTCAGTGTAGTTTGAGCACTTTTGTTATATATATATATATATATATATATATATATATATATATATATATATATATATATATATAGATAGATAGATTAAGCTCATCCCAGCTTTTCTATCCTTATTCCCGCTTCATTTCTTTGACCCCAGCATGTTTCGTGGAGTTTCCGAAAATCTTCATCGAGCAAGAGATATGACAAAAACAATTCACCTCACATCTGAACAGTCCCTGATTTTTCTTTTTTCCTGCAAGGATTTATTTCTGAATTTTTTTGAGCTAATCAATCTTTTGGGTTATTTATTATGATTTCTGCTATCACTGTTTGCTGTCATCCCGTTTCTCGTCTATAACCGTGCAGATAAGGAATGCAAATATATCTAGGGATCCACCTATACATCAGAGGAGAGAGCATCGACATAAGCTTTCTGTAACAGAACTGAAAATGGGTCAGGATGGGCCGCGCCGCATCTCTACCCAAGCTGGCCCAGAAATTTTTGAGCTTCGGGCTAGGCATAGGCCCGAAAATTTTTGAAAAATACCGGCCCGAGCCCAAGCTCGAGCTCGACCGGAATTAGATTGGCCCAACCCAAATATATGGAGTGCACTGCGGTCCATTGAATCACAAACGGCTTTATCGTTGATAATTTAGATCATTTTAAGATATCTTGAATCGCATCCAACTATTATGCCTTCGGAAGATTTTGCAAAAGCTTGAAAATAATAATATTCAACAGTTGTGAGCCCAAAGATTTAAGGAAGGATTAGGAATGGTTTGAGTCTTGTTTGGGCCTGAATTCGGCCTTCGTTTCAAGCTTTGTCTAAGCTCGAGCTTGGGGTCAAACCCGAGCGAAGCCAATGATATATCCAAGTTTGCCCCAGATAATAAATTGGCTTTATTTTTAAGCTCAAACCTAGCCTAAAATCTTTCAGGCCTAGCCTATAGCTATACCCAAAATTGCCCGGCCTGATGGGCCTCGAGCTGGCCCAAGGTTATTTTTAGCCCTATTTGTGACCATCCAACCACTCGATTGGATAGATATTTTCCTAGAGCTTAGAAGTATGGAGCATTTTGTGGAGCACTGAATAAGTAGTTGATTTTCTTTTGAGGAAGATACAAGAATTTCTCTCACGCCATATCTTCCAGCAGAACGCAATATTTTCAAATTGTAGGCTGAATTTTCTTGATTCCCCATGATGTCTAAAAAGATTCAAGGCTGGTTGGCCATCTCTAAATTTGAGGTAGGCTTTTAGAGAGTACCAAATACCTTCTGCGAAGGGATACTTGAATAAATGAGTTGTATTCTCCATCCGCCCTCCATATAATGGACATTCTGTGCTAGCTACCCAATCCTTTCTTGCTAATACTTCTGTGCATAACTTGGTATTCAAAAGTAGCCACATGAAGATCTTAGCTTTTCCAAATAGAATCGTAGAATGGACAAAGGATGCCTCCATTGCCGATCAATTTATAGTACAATTTGACTATAAAAACTCCATTTTTTTGTTGAGCTTCCAAGCCGGGTTGTCATCGAAGGCCTTGCGGGCATTTTTGCGTAAGGGGACCCCGCTCCTTTATGTTCCACTGCCTGAGAATAAGGATTAATGCTTGGCCTGATCTTAACTGAGTTTAGCTTCAGTCTGAAAGGTATATTTGAAATTGTGATCGAGACAATTTGAGGCTTCCCAATATACTTCAATGCCTGCTTTAGAATAGCATAGTTCATAGAATGGCTCACTGAATCTCGGTTTAGTTACTACTAGCCTGCTAACTTGCAAAATAGCCCATAAATTCGGGAGAAGAGGTGCCTTCTCATGCAAGGGTCTGCAGTGATCAGGCACGGGCTTTACCAAAATCACAGATCTCCGCAAGATGTGGATTCACTGAAGTTGGATATAGACCACTAAGCACAATGCATTCATCCATTTTTTTCACTTGATATGGTGTACCTTGCAAACGCTTTTGGGATCGTTCATCCAAGCAAAGCTAATAGAATCTAACTGTTGCTCTGCCCTAGTTATCTCCAAGTCCACCGTCAAAAGATTGCCCTTTCCTTGCAAAATGGAGGTGTTGGAAGTTGTGCCTAAAGTTGATCATCTCACCCTGGATGTTGGTGAATGGCAGATCGACCTGCTACATTAATGCATCCCGGATGCCATAGCGAAGTTGGAGTCGAGCTAAAGGGATGATTACTAATCTCCACTCGAGTTGATGACACTCATCTAGATGGAATTTTCTTACACTTAAGAGCCAATTTGGAATTTTCTATAAGATCGGATCGAAAATTCTATAAAATTTATAGATTAGACCAGTACAACCAACAAGATCACAAGCTATACATTAAATTAGATAAAATATTCTAAAATAGATTTGGAGTGGACCGGCCAAAATCCTAGCCTACATGATTCCGGCCAGTCTACTCTAAAGTTATTTTTGGATATCTTATAAATATATGTTTGTAACTTGTTTGTTGGGCTAGTTCAATTCGCGAATTCTACAAAATTTATATTTTAATTCTGTAAAAAAATTCAAGCAAGCCCTAGGTCTCGTTGCATATTCAATCGAATCATTATGCTTGGATGCTTTTAAAAAAGAAGTCTACTTTTTAGAAATTGATGCCATTCATGTGGACGACAGTCAAGCCGCATGTATTGCAAGAGCACCCACCAAGAAACTCTTTTACACGTGGAATATTGCTGATGTTTGTTTCTCGAGCATGCTGCACAAGCTAAATTATTTTCAAGTAGCTTTCTGAAAATATAAAAGTAAAACGCTTTATCCTTTCATGCTTAGCTTCTCACACCTCTCAAAACTTTTGTAGGAAATAATCAAATAGCTTTTTTTTTTTTTTTTTTTGATGCAAGGGAGATTGGAAAAACATCCAGTCATCCAAATTTATCAAAGATGAAAAGGTATTAACAAGAGAAATAGAAGATTTTACTGGTTGGTTAGAGAGGAGAGGCTACAACCAGTAAAAAGAGAAGAGGGAGCTTTCTACTAGTATTATAGTTTGCATAGGCCAAGGAATGAATTAGTAAAGGAAATAAGATGCATTTGCTGACCAGAAATGGACTGTTCTAATATTCTATTTTGAAACGAAGAATCTTTTCTAGAACAGAAGTTCAATTTACTTTCGTGTGCGGCTTAGTTTTGTTGTTCAAAGATACTTGAAATCAGATCAAACGATGATTGAGTTTCTTATTTTTCTGTGTGGCCCTGACCTTGTTTCATCTTGTCTTTCTCGCTCGTATATAATAGATATATCGATGTTGCATGAATTTATATTAAACAAAGGTTGATTTTGTTTTGCTCATGCTTTTGGTGTATCTCTTACTTTTTTCATTTCCTTTTACTCCCTTGGCAATACAAAGATCTGAGACATGAAAAAGAACCAAGCAACCTATTTGTTGGTCCAACCCAAGATGGATTATGAGAAAAATATTAAAATATAAAAACAATGGCATGACTTATCTTGTCTTTTATATGTTGGCTGATGGTCTACTCTTTAGTCATGATGGAGTTGGCACATGACATCATACTTCTGGTAGTGTAGAAAACGTCCGGAGTTATGATTATGTTGAGAAAGAGAGAGAGCATAAATTTATTTAAAAATGGAGTTACTAAGAGTAGGCTTGTATTCTCTGGTATTCTATTCTGTACGTGGAGTTCAAGTGAAGGTGGAGATGATTTTCCAGAATTCCCATAGCACTGTGACAGAGATATATTGTTGGGAAAAAAGAAAAAAGAACTTGGATAGCATCTGTTAAAGAACAAATTTCAAAACTATTGTCGCCCTTCCTCGGCCTTAACCAACAAGAGATTCTCAAGCTCCGCCAAAGCTCAATTTTAACGTAAGAAAAGTTAGGCATTTCAACTAATAGCCTGAACGTATACATTTGCAAATTAAACTTTTCCGACCTTAAAAATGTGGTTATGTCACTAATGATTTTTTTTCCTTAAAAAAATGGCCTTAGAATTTGGTAATATCCATGACGGCAGGTATCCTAATTTACCCATGCAATTGTTGTACAAGGTTGCTGAAATAAGTGGACTAGAAGCAAAATATGGTGAGGAGGAACAAGCTACTTAAATTGCTGAATCAGTAATCACGACAAATTGTCTAGTTTATCCCACATATTATCTCAAATATAAGTAAAGTATAAAGATTTTATATAGGTTCGTCTCACGAAAAACTAAAATATTGCATAATCTACGTTATTGTTTTTAATGAACCGAAAATATTTTTATTGGCAAGCCTTATTTGTAAGTTAAAGACTAAATCGAGGTTGGACCTTGTCCATTCGGCCGGCCCACTATAATTGGGCTTGCCTTCCCTGTTACGGGCAAATGCCTACAAAAATGAATCATCCAGCGGGGCAAATCATTAGAAAAAACAGGAGGAAGAGATATATAAGCCAGCATATCCCAGTCTTCCTATTGTTAGATCCATCAGGCATTGAACAACAATTCTCGTCTCAGGTCAATGGAATATGACACGATTTAAATTTCAGCGTAGTAGACCAACTGGGCTTTGACTCAATGGTTGGGCCTCCCATTAGTATCTTTGCATACAATAGACTTTTGGAAATTTCCTTTCTTTCCCTGTTGTGTATGATGTTCCTATTTGGGACCATAGAAATTTTCGAAGTAATCATTTTACGGCTGATTTAAGTCATTTTGATGTTCTATCTTATGGACAGTTTAAAATTTTCTCTACCCTCCCTTTTATTCCTCCCACACCTCCCTGCAAAATAATAATAATAATAATCAATTCTCAAGCAGCCCTTAAGCGTGGCTCAGAATTCAGTTTATTTGGGCTTGGTCAACTATCAAACAAGCCGCATGCTAGAGTTATTGTTGGCTCCTTGGCTCTATTAAGTTGTGTGCGCTGTCTTGTTTCAACTTTGAATTTTAAAACTTATGCATTTTTTTGTTGATTTATAATCTACCAACATAATTTACATGCAAAATGAACATATGTTCCTAAAGCTGAAATACAATCTCAATGCTTGATTTGAAATTAATTTTGAACTTGACTTTCAAGGTTTAGTTTGATTTTTAACCACTATTTAAAGCTTAATGATCCGGATAACAAGTCTAATAGAAAAGATTAATAATTCCAAGGTTAGCTAAAAATAATTCAAATTTTGAATCGGCTCGATTCAAGAATGTATTAATATTTAATTGCTTCGAAGAATAAACTAAATGCACAAGTTAGAACCTTTCAAGCTCCCGCGATTTATTTGCTATGTAATATACAATAATGGTTTTGTGGACATGAACCAACTTAAAATCTTCGTCATTATCAACATCATTATCGTCATTATAGTTGAAGTAGAAATTAATTTTGTATTCCTAATCTACTGATCTATGGCAAATTCAAAGATTCATGACACGTCATGGTAACTTTTTAATGTGCCAATGATAACGATCATATAACATGGTGGTAACTCAGATCTCAGTTGATATCAGATCCATACTGCATCCATATAGCAGAAATAAAAAATGCTAAAGGTCAACACACACACACACACGCGCACACAACTTAAAATTTCTTGTTCTCATTAGGATCGAATGAAATTATGCAATACATGGTAGACTTGGGCGTGGAGATGCTCGAGATCGCCATCTTACAATTTTCATTACAATCAGCCATCAATTTGGCACGTAGAAGGCGCCCATCTTTTATCCGTTGGACAAAAGTCTCTTGAAGCTCCCGTCGGCCAAACAAATTCCCCCGCGTGTCAAACGATAAAAGAACTCGAGGGCACCCATCAGCCTGCGGCGTTGATCCGCTCGACAAGGCAATGATCTCGGTCCAGGATCCGGTCAAAAGATGCTGCTGCGGGATCCATATTCAGAGGTACATCTAGAATGCCAGCCGTCTTGAACCGGTCGTACAGATAGACCGGTTCACATCCTGGTCCTGCGGTCCCGGGATCCAAATTCTTAGGTGGGTCCCGCGGACTAATTCGCACGGGCTGTCGTTTGTCGTGGGGACCACAGCGATGTTGGGTGGAAAACCGTGCAACGTTTCCGGTCGAGGCCATTTCCATCGCGCCGCTTCGAGCGTCCCGCTCCTGAGTCCTGCGGTCGCCAAGGACGGCAGTTTTGGCGGGAGAAGATTTCTCGCCGGCTTTTCTGTTTCGAGATCCGCGCCTTTTGGCGCGGAACGGAGCTTCGCCATCTCCAGCTAGTTTCCATCTTCCGGTACGGGAGAACGGCACCGCAAGGTGAGCATAAAGGGAAGGGAGGGGCAATATGGACACGTGTCCTTTCAAATTTTTCAGTGTTGCTGTTTAATGGCTCTCTCTTCATGGGACTCGTATAAAATAAGGAGCTAAGGATAGGTATCTATTTTTCTTGGAGGAAGGAAGAGTTCGGCTCGCATTTGCTTGACATTTATTGAATTTATGTCTTGTCCATCTCAAATCATGGATATCCGGCAAGTTTGGTCAGGAGTGTGATTTAGATCCGCTGTACAGTGGGAATAATGTCTGGTTGCTATTCTTACATGCTGTGGGTCCCGTATTTATTTCGATATCGTTTTGAAAAGATCCACGTGTCGGAGCCAGAATTTGCCATCTGGCCCATCAGAGCAAGTGCGTTTCATGATATTGCATCCAAGCACTGGCAAAGATGTTTAAAATTAGAGATGTTGATGTTTAAAAGGCACCTTTTTGATTGCTTCTTTACAAGGCAGTGGTAGACTGACATGCACAATACGGTCATACAGAGTTGATAGAAAGCTTGATTGATTAAGGATATACAAAATCCCATTTTTGCAAGATTTATTGGAAAATAAGGATCATGATCTGCCATATTATAAGACTGTCGGATACTATAAGGTATTAACACGGTATTAAGATTCAATTCAGTAAATAAACTTCACCAATTAGTATAGATTTGAACCTACATAGCTGCTCAATTAATATTGGTCGGTACAAACCCATACTGTTTTTTTTAAGACTATACCATAGCTTGAAGGCGAAACAAAAATGTGGAAAACTTACCTTAGCATGAGAGATATATCATGGCACACCAGCGATTTCATATTAAATCAGTAATATATCAATACAAGTTTTTAGTACTAATTTTATATTTTTTATTAAAATATATTAGAATATATACAATATATATAACGGACCTGCCGCACGCAATTCACCTACTTGACGCTAATTAGCTCTGATGCATCACTGTAGGGAGAGAAAGGAAAGAAGGAGAGAGGAGAAATAGGAAAGAAGGAGAGAGGAGCTCTAATTAGCTCTGACGCTAATTAGCTCTGAAGTTTGAATCAAGCTTCTCACCTACTTCCACTTAGGGTTTCACATGCCAGAGCTCAAAGAAAGAGAATCAATTTTTATTCATCATGGCATAATCCTAAACAATGTATAGACTCACATATATATAGGATCACAAAATAACAAAAAAATCTCTACAAATAAAAATAATTCTATAAAATTCCTAAAATGATAATATACAAATAAGCCCAATCGACATAAAAATAAAATAATATAAAAACAATCCAAAATAAAATCAAACTAGTTAGACTAGCTAAACTAGCTGGATCCGTTGAACTGGCTGAACCTTATAGTGCCTATCGATTCGAATGATGACTGATCTGGCACTGGTGTCCACACCAAACTTCTTTTCTTGAGCCAAAAAATGGGTTCGGATTGTGTCTCTCACCCGAAGGAGTGATTAATCTTTTTCCACAACATCAACCTGAATCATTTTTGCACGGACCTGAAAGCACTTCAAATTATTTTCGAAATCCGCTGTTGTGGGGGCATTAGTGGTCCAGTGAGAGGCCTATATTCATTTTAAACACCGCCTCATTTGTTGTTGTCATTCGGGCTCTACTATATTATTTTTTAAATGGTACTGTAGTACGGTATTTTAAATGGACGTTGTTGTCATTCGGGCTCTACTATGTTTTTTTTTTTAATGATTATTTGGACTGTATTTATACGCAAGCTGCATGCGATAAGATGTGCCTCCAAAACGGCACCTACTCTTCGGCATCTTAATAGCACGTCGTCCTTTGCCAAGCCGCGAGACGCTGTGAACTGACGCGGTGGCCGTAAACATTTTTAGCGTGCCCGGCGCTGGATACAGTTGGTCGCTGCACAACCTTTTCATTGCCACAATGACACACTGTAGCTAGCCGTGTGGCCTCACACATCAGTGAGTCCCAAGTTGGGTCCCTTGGGGAGTTGGTGCATCAATTAATGCACCATGGAAGATGGAATAAAAAAAGAACTGGTACGGGAGCTGCTGATTCGTTGAAGACAAGGTCACGAGAAGATGCATGCTCCCTTTAATGAGGTCTTTGGGGTGGCATTAAATAACCCGTACAGGGGACAGATATCTTCTGTTTCTCATTTTCTTGGTCAGGCCGGCAAGTGGTCCGCGTGCGTTCCAAGGACCTCAGCAATGCCGGGATAATAGCCTCCTTTTTCCCAATTGAAATTGTACCTCTCCCTCGACGGTCGTTACCTGATCGGAGATGAAAAGAGAGGCAATGGGAAACATCAACGACTCGTTTGATTCTCGATTTTTTTTAATCTTATTAAAATATATTAAAAAAAGCTTATTACTAAATATATATAATATATAAAAAATAGTTTCTGCATATTTTTTAAAAAATTTATATTTAGTTGTGCGTCTGTATTCAAAAAAAAAAAATCTATTATGTTCTTAATAAAATTATACAAAATACATATAAAATATCATATGCATAATTTTTAATAGCTATTTTTAAATATTTTTAGATGTAAAAAATTTTTAATTTTTAAATATTTAAAAAAATAGGTGTTAAAAATATTTATTGGGTTGGGTTTTAGAGTTTTAATAATTTTTAATAGTTAGATAACTATTTTATGTTGTGATAATTTTTAATAGTTATTAATATATATTTTATTAAAATTGCTATAACTATTTTATATTGTGGTAATTTTTAATAACATATTTTTACTAGTTTAAGTTTAATTATTAAAAATAGTTATTAAAAATATCATTATGGTTTAAGAATATTTTTGGTAAAATAATTACCATAATTCGTAGCCTAGGAAAAAATGGTTTTCTCATTCCCACATGAATTTTTATTTCTCATGAAATACAAAAAAAATATTTTTAAAAAAGGTGAGTTTTTTTTTTTTTTTTAAGCCCTGCCAACGGAAAGCATCGTTAACAAGTGCCCCTTCAGTTTTGCATGTGTAGTCGCGAATAAGCTTAAATCCTCGCTATTGGAGATCAATAGGCAAGTATGAGGACCATACTAAGTAAAAAGAAGTTGAAGACACCTCAGTAAAAGAAAGCATAGTTGCTGATGAAGAAGAAAAAAAAAAAAAAAGGGAAAAAAGAGAGAGCTCGTAGTTGCCTACAAAAGGATCTTCATCTCATATGGACATTTACATGTCACTGTTCACATGTATAGCTATCCAAATTACAAAAATACAAGCACAAACATCAGTAAAACATTAAATGCAGATACTTGCTTCATTTTAAAGGCTAATTTTATAGTAGATTAATCAGGCGAAAAATAAAAGGAAGTGCTAATTTTAGCTACATAAACCAACACAGAGGTCTCAGGGATCATGCGCCTTAGTAAATAATTATTTCCACAGGATCTTTTCATGCTTAATTAAAATATAAAAGGGAAGCACTCTTTTCCTCTCTTTTCATTATTTTCCATTGGTAAAATGAGCAGTGGCCATGCCCCAACACTTTTCTCAGAAACAAAAGACGATACAAAAATTAAGGATTTCAACTACGAGATCTTAATGAGCCTTCAATTATTTATGTTCAATAACCCTAGGCGTTAATTCATACTTAGGGACTAGTAGTTCTATATCTTTTTGTTGATTTGGCCACTTTGGGGCACAGAGATATTGCCGCATGCCATTCATGCATCATATGTAAACTTTTTTTCTTCTCGACAAGAGGCTACTCTAATCTCATTCCATTAGGAAACAAGCTGAACTCAAAGCCTCATTTTAAGGCATAGCTTATAGGCTAGCCATATAAGTCTCAACCTCATGTAAATTAACCAAAGCTCATTCAATCAGCAAACAAACTATTACAAACACCGAATAACCTAAATTTTGACTCAAGCTAGGGTCAGCTCTTTTGTTGTGCTAAATTTTAACCCACAAGACATACTTAATTTCTGAGCATGTTCACGGACCAAGTGAATCTTTTGTCCAACCGAACATGAAATCAATAAGCAGATCAGCCAAGGATTTGCAACTTAGAAGAGAAGCAAGAGGCAGAGAGGTCTATCCCATCCTCGCAACTTCGGGAGAACAGGACAAGGACTTCCCAAGCTTTAAAAAAGCGCCGCCCGCCCGCACCACGGCTCTTCCGCGTCCCTGGTCTTTCTAAACCAAATACCTTCAGGTCATTTGGGGAAGTCTCAAGAATTGGTGAGGGAATATTCATGAACTCAAGCTTAGTAAGGTAATAATGAACACAGGCAACTGAACAAATACACCCCCCTTTTCTCATATGGGTCAAACAAAGCTACAAGGGATCATGGCGAGTGGATCCATCCAAACATTAAGTATGTTTATATTTGTCTTAACTGTTACCTGGCGTTCTTTCTCTGATTCTCTCTAACAAATAAAATACGGTGGAATATCAAACCTAGAGAACTTGCCCGTCCAATTGGGCCAGAGTTGTATCTTGCTCGTGAAAGAAGATTCACCTTGACATGAATCCATATTTGGATCATTCAGCAGTCACTTTGACATCTATGCACGCGGATGAATGGAGTTCTGATCAAGATCTGTGTAGCGAGTAATCGAACGGTGGATTTACGTGGATGAAGGTGAATCGGTCTTTTTATGCAAAACATACAATCTCGATCCTCTTCAATTAGACCGTGTTCAGCCATGTCCCTACCCAAGCCTTGCTCCAAGTTTTTGCTAGCTTTGGGCCATGCTTATGCAAGACGGAGGTAGGGAAGGAGAGACAGAGAGGAAGAGGAGAAGAAGAGGAGGAAGGAGAAGAGAAGGGAGGAGGAGGAAGAAGAAAGAAGGCTGATTTTCATTCTTGGTTTATTAACCCTAAACAAATGCGTGGCCCCATATATATAGGGTCACAACATAACAAATAAGTCCCTACAAAGAAAACAATCCGAAAAGAATCTTCAAATAACAATATGCAAATAAGACCAACCAACATAAAATAAAATAATATAAATCAATCCAGCCACAACGAAAGTGGCTGGACCGTCCTTCTGCGATGACCGTGATCCTGCAAAACAATTAGTCTTGTACTAGTGTCCGCAACACATGCTTAGGTTCAAAATTTTTTAAAAACTATAGACCCAAGAAGGATCCGAGCCTAAGCTCAGGCTCGATCCAAACTCGATCGAGCTAGCCTAAACAACATATTTGGGCCAAAAAAAAATAGGTAACAACCATACCTCCCGACATCAGCATCCATGGCCTATAAGAATGCAATTTGGGCATCCATAGCCCTCTTCCGTATGGGAGCATTCGAATCCACCACCATTTTCTTAAAGAACAATGCTAACCGCAACAACAAAAACTAGAAACTTCTACCTCCGATTCGGTGAGCAGCTAAAACACAAAAAATCTAAGTTAAGATAGACATTCCTATCCTAAAATCGATATTCCTTGGTCCAATCTGAGGATCAAAGGATGGTTTGTCGAGGAAAAGAGGGAAGGAATAGAGTTTGGATTGGATCAGGAGTGTGTAAGTTGCAGAGGTGAGGAACCTTAGGATTAGAGATGGACCTGCATATGACGACAGGGTCAATGTTGGTGTTGTTCCGAACCTTCTAGTTCTTATGAAGGAGCCCCACCTCCCATGGGAGCTTCTTGGCTTCCTTCAACAACTTCTCATCCTCCATCACCATGTTTGCCACTCTCCCCGATGGTGAATGTGGATGGGATCTTGCCTTTGCTTGCTTGAACTGAAGACTGGATTGGTGGAGGCATGGAGCCAGAAAGGTGGATATTCGAAGAAGTTAGGAGAAAAACCTAGCTAATTGAAGATCTTTAAGGGATTGGAATTATTCAGGACTTCGAGAGAATTAGAATAAGAGCCCCGCGAACCCAAAAGCAGGCAAATCCAAACTATATTAATTATGCAAACCATATACCAAACCAGCTCTAGGCTCGAGCTTGGGCCAAGCTTCTGCCGAAGCACAAAACCATTCGTGCTCGGCTCGAAAAATATATCAGCTCTAATTTTTGAGCCCATATACGATCCAAACTAAATCAGGCCTCGCTCGGAACATGACCTAAATTAGTCCAAACCCTAATGGACTGCCGGCAAGCCCGGGCCACTCTCTGCCCTATATTCAATTTTATTTTAACTTGCTATATATTATTAGTTATCGAGGGAATAAACGTAATTGCAGCTAATTAATTACATCCCCCTCGTTGGTTAAAAACCAGCCAACCCCAGCTGGACCAGCTGTAACATAGCAGCAGGGATAAATTACGCCATATATATAAAAAATATTTATTATTTACCTTTTATTGCCATAAAGAGTGCAGCCCGCACCGCTGCACCAAATCCCAAGAATAACAAATTCGCACCGCAACGTACCACGGCACATAAGCAGTGTTGTTGGTGGGTCCCAGCAACCAAAAATCCCAGTCATTTTTGGAGTGCAACTCCGATGTCCCGGTTAAGCTAAAGTAACTGCACAGGCCCATCCGTCCATCTTATCCGTCCATTCTATGCGGCCAAATATCTTCTGATTGCGTCCGGATCGGCGTCTTTTCTGCTCCTTTTCCTTATATATTAATTTAATATTATATTACTTAGATATATTAGAATATTAAATATCCTGTCGTGGTAGAAGAGGGGTCTATTTCACGCCACCGGGGGCACGAACAGGGTGACAGCGATTGGGGCCCGGGGGACTAATCACAGCCATTCGATCACCGTCGCGGCCTCACCTTTCAATCCGGCTCACCGTCGCTTTAAGTATGCTCAACTCTATCTCGAGACTCCTTTTTCGCCTCCGTCTGGGGTTTTAGGAGCCGAGAGGGAAGAGAGAGAGAGCGAGCGAAGGCATCGACGACGAAGACGAGAGGAGACGTCAAGGATTTATGTCGTCTGGTTTTCTCGACTCAGCGTTCCTCTCTTCGTTGTTCTCAGAAAGCCGAGCTCGACCTCTTGGGATCTCTCCTCTCCTTTGTTCGTTGCTTAGCCTCGCTGTTCTTTTCTCCTTCTCCTCCCCCTCCCGTATGCGACGGAGGCCGGAGGGATCGAAGACGGCTTCGATGCGATTTCGATTTCCTCGGTATCGATCAACTCCCAGTTTACCGTTTCCCCCATATTTTCCATCATTGATTAAACCCTACTAAGATTTTATTTTTTTCTTTTTTTTATTCTTGGGCTCGCAGTGTTCGGTTTGGAGTGAAATATCTTGGATTCCAACATATAGAAAATTTTCTCTTCATCTTCTTGAGAGGCTGCCTCACTTGACAAAGTTAATCGTGTTTTGTTTCCAATTTTTCGTTTTTTTTTCGATTTTGTTTCGTTTTCGGAGAGAAAATAGAGAGGAGAAAAAAAATGCCAGGGCCTCAAAGGCATCTCATGAATCAAGAACGAATGGTGAAGAGAAAAGAGGGGAAGAGGAGGACTAGCCAGAGATCCGAGCTCCGTCCTCTCACATATGAACCCAAACCGAAACTGGTGAGAAAAATCCGGATCCATTTTGACGATCCGGAAGCCACCGAGTCCAGCGAAAGCGAGGAGGAGGAGGAGAGAGCGATGAAGTCGAGTAGGAGACGGGTGATCCAGGAGTTCTCCATCCACCCGTTCGGTCCATTTTCGTTCTCTGCCGATGCTTCGTCCCAAGAGAGCGGCAAGCGAAACTTTAGGACTCCTAAATGTTCCCAGAGGAAGGCCAAGGACCCCGGCTCGACGAGCTCGTCATCCACCACCACGTCGTCGAGGCACAAGGGTGTTCGCCAGCGGCCGTGGGGGAAATGGGCGGCCGAGATCCGCGATCCCATCCGAGGGACTCGCGTCTGGCTGGGCACCTACGACACCGCCGAGGAGGCTGCCCTCGCCTATGACGCCGCCGCCAAGCGCCTGCAAGCCGAGAAGAGCGGCCTCTCCGCCGCCTCCGCCACCACAACCACCGCGTCCGCCACCGTCTCCAACTCCTCGTGCCTCTCCGTTGGCTGCTCCGAGGCGGCGTCGCCCTCCTCGGTTCTCGATGTCTCGGTCAGCCAGGCCCCGCCGGCGAAGGAGTCGACGGTGGAGGAGGAGCCGTCCATCGCGGAGCTCTTCGCGGAGCAACCGCTGCTGCTACCGGGCCTGATGGAACTGGACTTGGGTTTCGGATCCGACCCGTTCCTCCCGGTGACCGACTTCGGCTCGGTCGACGACTTTCTGGCGCTCGGGGACCTTCCCCACCAGATCGACGGCGGTGATTTCGCAAGCATAGACGCCTGGATGGACCTGGATCTCTAAGAGCGTGGGAATTTTTGCAGTTCAGTTAATATTTAATAATATCATTATTGTTATAAAATAGGCGTGCTTAGTTTGAGATGTCGCGAGAGGAGGAGGGTCTAAAGTGGTTTGAGGAGAGGTGTTCCTTTTGTTTATTTCGGTGTATTCTGAGGAGAAGAAAAGGTATGATGGGTTTTGTTGTGTTATGGGTGTGGGAGAAAATTTCTTGGGTTTTTCCGAGCTACAAGAGCCGCCCCTAAGGAATTTTTGGTCTGCACTTCCACACCTAAGCATGGCTGTTGTCTTCTCTCTATTTATCTTTTTTTTTCTTCTGTTGTTTTCTTTTTCTCCATGTCTTCTTTGCTTCATTTGCTGTTATGCACTATCTTTCGGACAGTATAATGGAAGAGGCTTGTCTTTATATCATGATGGTTTTGAATTGTGATGCTTTTACGTTTTTTTTTTTTTAATCTTTTGGGAAAGGAAGGAAGAAAGGCTGTTGATGAGCTCGCTTTGTGCTGTTCTTATCCGTTGTTTGGAGTAAGCTTGCGCTCAAAGATGCGTGGGTTTACTGGGTCTTTCTGAGATTAATAAAATGCTAGAGGAAGTGGTTCTTCCCCTAGTGGTGATTGAGGTCTCTTTCCCATGTACGCCAGCAAGTTAATGGGCTGCAGGCTGATGCAGTGAGCTCTTGGCATGGGATGGTGGTGAGCAGCAGGTGGGGTACTGTTCAACTTTGACTATGAACGGCTAGTGAAGTCTACTTTGCTTATTTAAAAAGCCTGTATCTTGTGACATCTAATGGAGTGCCTGATATTTTATTTTTGGATATGCCATGGTTCTCGAGCTTCCATTTGGACTGTATCTATTGTCATAGGTCTACAGTATCTGCAAAGATTCCTCCTTGATGACTGCCCTGCAAATAGGACTGGGATTGGTCGGGCCGGGGTTGGCCTGGCGAAGCTTCAATTTAATGGAAACAATTGCCTCGAGATCTATGAAATTACTTGCAAATGGTGAAGAAGTGCAACGGTGTTTGGGACTCTGGTGACCAAGGTGCAGGCTTTCAATGCCCCCTCTGGGATTTTACAGGCCTTTTCTCGTATGTACAGAGGTAATTCTGCAAAAATATGCCTTAAGCATTTGGATATATGGAATATCAGAGCAATGGTTGATAGGCGAGGTTCCAAGCTAGAGTGACAAAACTGTTCTTCTCATTGACAACAGATTTGAGAGCCTATTAGTTTGAATGGCTCTGATAGAAGAGGTCTATAATTTCAAGGCAGGTCTGAATGGGGTCTTTGATTAAGATGCCGAACATTAAATAAGAAAGAAGCTTGACAAGAACCTGAAATGTTATTTTCCGGCCATTATGTTAACCTAATATTTTTTCCCCTGAAAAGTTAGGTACTCCAATTTGCTGCAATGAAGATAGCAAGTGGTACAGCATCATCTGTGTTAGTATCGAGAATTAAACTATAAGAAGATCAGTATTTCTCATGTTATGCCATGAAATGTTGTCGAGAGTCATCACCACTTGGGAGCATGAGACCCTGGTTTACAAGGGAACAAAGCCTGGCAAGGAGGAATTTAAATTTTTATCAACTCTTCTATGTAAAATGGCGTTCCTTGTCTCCAATTACCAAAGGCTGATCTAACCTTGGTTTGACCCGGACACTGAACAAATATGCCATCATGAGATTCCATTTAACCACCGGGCCTGAAGCTTTTTCGGTGCCAGGTTTGGATAATGGGATAGAAACTGGATCCGTTCATGTCCCTTTCAAACCGCTTAAACTTGCCATCCACCCAGAAGCTAAGATTGAGACGGGCTTTGCAGGAAGGCAACATGGAATAATGGGAGAGCACTGTTTAGCTTTGACCGTATTAAGCTTGTTCTCAAACATAAAGCTTTGGATGTCAGCCAAGGCTACCCGAATTCTTAAAGGCCGTACCCTCCAGCGTTCTTGACTTATTTGTTGACTGCGCATGCTTGTTATGTTGTGGACTTATTTATCTCTATCCGCTGTCTATTGTTTCCAAATATTCTTACAGACAAGGGCCCCTTAAGGGATAACATTAGACAGGATTGGGTACTGATGGGAGGCAAAATGGATCGTCCTACTCCGGCATGGAGTCACCCAATTTCGGCCGAGCAGGCCTCAGAGCCAAGCACGCCAGATCTTGGTCTCGCCAAGAGCCATGCCGACCTTGGACCCTGCCGATGGCCGAGCCGACCTCAGCCAGAGGCTAGGCTGACCTCGGACCCCATTAAAGACCGAACCGACCACGACCCTGTCAACCTTGATCCCATCGAAGATCCTGCGGATCCCATGCCCAAGCGGCCGAGCGGCCAGATCGTGCTATGTAGCAGACCCAGAAGTTCCCTCAGCAGATTTTCCTGGATCGTGGTATTAAAGACCGGTCATTATGATGGCTGCCTCAGGGGGCAGGGCATTGATGACTGGCCCCTCGCATACCACCCGGTAACTCCTCGGAGTGAATGCGCACACAACGCTTTAAAGAGCTCCCTCGACCACTTCCGCTTGGAATAACATGGCAGACCCTCAGAACAAATCCGGAAAGATATCTTCCGAATTCTCTGTCTGCAGGATTGATCTCTGTGCTATACGCTGCCTCCAATTGATGGCCAGCCGATCACGAATCGACTCGAAGTTTTAGGTAACGGCCGAGACCTTCACCCTATAAAAAGGAGGTAGGAAAAGGCCTTCGGTAAGTCATTATAAGATATTACAAGTACTTTTAAATCATAACAGGTCATCTAAGGCATTCAGAAACCTTTCCAAAAGCTCGGCTAATTTAGTCATCAGAGGGCCTTCGCCGGAATCTCCGGCTAAGGCTTTGTGCAGGTATCCAGGAGCGCAGAAGGTGGTCCTCTTTCTCCGTCCCGGCCGGCGTCTTCTCGGCTTCTTCCAGCATGGTCACCCTCAAGCCAAATTTCAACCACAACAGGCACGTTGAGGCAAATTAAGACCATTGCCTCTGGATGAATGAGTTTCCACATGAGGGCTAATTGACATACATACTTATACCATGTGGCCACATAGTGATGCAATATTGCTCAATCTTTGATTCAAGCTCACTGAAGAAGTTTGTTGAGAATTCTGTCTTGCCTGAGCTTGAGCTTGATCCAAGTTCCTTTATGGTTGTTCATGCTTGGCACATTAAACACTCGAAGAGCTGATTCATGAGCCGAACTCTATAAATATACTTGTTGATGTGAAGAAGAGAGCTGTCAGGGTCGGCTTGTTTTCTAATTTAGAAGTCTAGAATGAACTGGTTAGTGAACAGTGCTTTAGCTGTTAATGAAAGGCTCGGTGAATTGGCTGCCTTAAAATAGGAGTACCAAGTGTTTCATTTTTGTGAGAAGGGTGCTGGTGGAATAGAAATTATCGTCAGATAAATGGGTCCGGCCATTCTGATAGTTTTGTCTCAATATTGATGAGAGGAGAATATGTTTCCTCTTTCCTCTCCCAGTAAAGACCTCGTTGCTGACTAAAGCATGACAGTAGTTGCCGTTGATGGGGACATGGCTTTCATGGGTCCAAAATGTGCAACTCGGGAGTTCAGAAATTTTCAGCAGAGTGGTTGGGACGCAGTTTTCATAGCTCGAGCTTGAAGTGGTTTCCGGCTCTATTAGCAGTTGGGCTTAGAAGTTAGAACAAGTTGCGTAGAATAATGTTAGGTTTGGTCTTGTTGAGGTTCTCAGGCTAGGTCCAACAGGCCTATGTCATGTTCAGGAGCCTGGTGGTGACTGGTAGCTCATGGAGATGTTATCCTAATATTTCGAGGGTGTGCTTGGTTTGCGACTGGAATCAAAATCAAAAGCAGTGTCAGAATGGAGATCGGAATGGCTATATTCTCCAACATATTTGGTTCGTGACTCGAATCGAAATTAGAATCATATTTGAATGCTAGGAGAGAGTCTCGAAATTAGATTTTGGAGATTAAGGTATTTTCATTCTCTACTAGAACTGAGATAGAAATAGAATTCCATTCCAGAGCCCAACTTTCCTCAACCAAACATGCCCTAAAAGGATCGGGATGCGAGAAATTAAGTGGGGCAGATGACTTTGGCTCAAAATTGGCCACCTATCTATGCCCTTTTCTTTATAGAAACGCATCACAATTTTTTTCGGAACAAGATAAACATCTAACATGTCAAGACTCTAATTATCATTATTGTGTAAGTAGCAAGCACAGCCAAAACCCACTTATGATGCGCCTTCAACTAATGAAGTGGAATTAACCTGTATATAAAGTGCATGTTTCATGGTAGTTTGATGTAGACTTCTAGCTCATCTGAGTTACTTGTTTTATTTATTTTAGGCTTTCTATGCTAGCAGTTTAAATTTAGCAAAGCCGCTCCCTAAAGTTGGGAGAATTTCTCCATCATCATGGCATCACTGTCAAGCCACATTGCCAAGTCTATAATAGACCATCTTCAACTCAAGGATGCATTGAACCTCCATCAGGAACAAGGATTAAGGCCTGCTGTTTATGTTTTTAATATTAAATTTGTTTTGATTGCTAGCTGACTATTTAACATGACATAAGTGCATTAACTTAGATTATTTTAGTCAAAGAGATGTCGTAAAATATTTACAACTTGATCATTGATCCCTAATTTTTGTTAAAAATCATTATCCCAATTCAAACTACAGGAAAGAAAAGAAACTGAGAAAGACACCTAGTTGCACTCTATTCTATTTCCCTCTTCTGTTATTTACTTTTGGTTTAGACTTTATCTCCTTCATTTTACCCACAAAGAAAACTGAAAGAGACGGGTGACCCACATAGAAGCTAACAAGCCGGCTTATCATAGAAAAGGACGCAAAAGGATAAGATGGAGATAACAACAAGAGAACGAGCGGGTGGGTGTAGCCAAAGCAAAGGCAAGGTTCTCGTGATTGGAAGGGAGGGAGAATAGTTTCAGAAAAGACCGACCCATATACCAAGTACTTTCACATGAAACGCTCTTCCTGCATCGCCATATCAACACTACCTTGTGACCCATGACTAATAATGTCGCTCAATCTGTGAACAGTAGTAAAGAAACAAATGAGTGAATTAATAGATTAAAAGAAAAAGATCGCCATGTAATATGGTAACTTACTTTTAATGAAAATAGAAATTTTAAGTAGCACAAGAAATGAATTGGCATGTATCAAGGACCTTGAAGCTCCTCCTCCATTGCTGCTACCACTGCGACCTTATTCGTTAATTGGATGTTCGTAGCTTCGAAGACCGGTATTTGTTGAGAAGAAGCACCCCTGTAATTGTGAATTCCAATATTAATAAATTTTTGGTTAGAAATTATGATCTTTCCCAATTTAAATTGATCATCTTGCTAATAATACAGGTAAGATAACCAAATGCACCATTTTTTTTTGCATATCTTGACACGAAGCACTAACATATAGAAGGTGAAGTCATGTACTGAGAGACTGGGAATCGCCTCGAGGAAATGATGCCAATGATTTCCCACATGCGCCTCTAGGTGTCTCAGAATCATTGGAGAAAACTAGATATCCATCAGCCGTTATCCCTAAGAACAAGGTAACCCTACCATCTTGGTCCTATCCAATGTATGTGAAATAGGTCAATGGTGCTGCTCCATGAAAACTATATACATAGTTGTTTTTCTCTCATCTCCCGTTATGCTTACGGATGCGATGAAAATGCTGGACGTGGACTTGTCAAAGATGATGAAGGCAAAATTGCCAACAAGGTGTGAGAGGATGTGGTTGGTAGAATAAGGAGCTCAATCCCTTGGAGCTCGATATGCCTCTTCTCCATTGCCAAAGCAACTTCCTTCGTGTTCTTCCCTAGCCGATATTGTCTGTCGCCTTAGGCTCGCGAGGTTCTCTGAAGCCCCCTCAAGATCACATCCTTCACAGCAAATGACCTGTGCCAATTAATTATCATAGGATCTTACCATGAGAGATACATATAATCGATTACACTTGCCTCAGTTGCATGAATGATTCGGTTTCATGCGTGTGTGAAATTCGCGCGCGAGAGGGTCGATGTTAGCTGTAATGGTAGAAGAGAACTTTCAGACAGAGGTGTCGAAGAGTTTGTTCTCCGACTTCTGCAGTGTGGGGGTGCGGTTGCTGTCTTGGACGAGCTCTTCGGGCGCCCTTACGACTGCACCACTGAAAATGGCGAGTATCTTTGCTTAGAGGGGAAGCGAACAAGGATAAATGGCACCTCGCAAAATGTAGAGGAATGACACGACGAACCAGATCCAAAGATGGACATCAAGCTTATATAAGCATTGATGGTCACCATACAATCTCCGATCCCCCTTCTCTTCAAGGTGGAGAAAGCGACAAGGAGATATGGAAAAGGAAGTCATCTAGAGACAATTCTCGGGAGAGATGAGGGGTTCTCGTCGTGGGCGGGGCGGGGGACTCAGTGGGGCCATGTGGCAGGTCTATAACTAACGTTACGTCGGAGGGAGGGGCTTCGTTATATATATATATATTCGTTTTCATTTTTGTTTAGTCCCATATAATTTTCATAAATTTTAAAAGGAATTAACATCATTACATTATCAATTTTCTTTTCGTAAAATGATATGTTTAACTCAATGGTTTGCATTATCAAAAGCTCGTGTGCAGGCAGCGGAGCTCCGTCTTATCATATTTATCAAAGGGACCTTGACAGATCGAAATATCCGGGGTTTCCATTCTGCTTCGGTAGCATTTCATAAAGTATTTTTCATCTGGAAGCCCCCCACCTTCGAGTTTTCTTAAGGTCAACTTCGATAGATCTGTCTTAAACGGAGGTACGAGAGGTGGCGCAAGTTTTGTTATTCGAAACCTATCTGTCAGGGTTGTAGCTGTAGAGACAGTTAACTCTTCGACATATCAATTTCGAGTGCCAAGCTGAGGGCCGCTTGAGCGGACGTTCGTCATGCTAATGTGTTTTATGGGCCAATTCCATCGTCCTAGATAGAAACTCGGCCACGGTCATCAGTAGGATCCGGAGGGACCAAAGAATAATGATTGTATCCACTTTTTACTCTGAAATATCTAGACAATGGTGAAGGTTGGAGAGACCTTTCAAGTCAAGTATGTTTTTCGTGAAGCTAATGAGACTACGGACTAGATAGCTGCTTATATAGTCAGTCACGCTGGTAGTACGGGCGTTGTTTTATGTACAATCATTTATATATTTTAGAAGAATTACACAAAAGTTGATAGATATACTTAATTTAAATTAATAAAAAATGATGAAAGAATATTCTCAGTACAGAATTTATAATCTCACTCACATACACAGATATATATATATATATATATACATATATAATTTGAATATTTGAAGTTGTTGACAATAAATATAGATGCAAGTCTTAGGACTTTGCCCTCTACAGGCTCTGCCTGGATACTTGCCAAAAAAAAAAATGGTCCCGGGTCAACTAGATCTGATGCCCACTTGTTGTAGATGAAATTTATTGTTCTCAGCCAACTGCCATACCCACTTTATTGATATGGTACACGGGCCCAGAACTGTTTGCAGAACTGGTCCGTAAGCCGCTTTTCAGCATAAAACTCTCCCTAGGTACCCAGGAAAACTACTTTTTAATCCCAAAAGAGGAGTGAGAACATGGTGCCATAAATTTCGACCTTGGAATTCACCCTAGGAATCATCATTAGAAACTGTAACATTTATTGTGACCAGAGTAATGATGAGAAAGTCACCCACTTAGCAGGCCATCAATATGGCACTACGGCAGCAGAATGGCAAAAAAAATTCAGATTTCATACAATTTTCACATGGGGTATTTTTGCTGATGAAATAGAAACATGAGGTGGGCCTCTACAATGTAATGTCCGCGAGGTTTCTCAGATCAAGCACTATTGAGGGTTCAAGGTTTAGAGTTTAGGGTTCGAGCCAGACTGTCCATTAAATATCTTCACTCTGGGTTGAGTCCGCGGACTTTGTCCAGATCACTCAGCCTGGGGTGCCCGATGTTCGTCAGTGGTGCTGTAAGCTGGACTTCCCATAGAGCTTGATGGCTGAGCAACAGAGAAACACAGAGAGAGAGAAAAAAAAAAGGATCAAGATAATGAATGAGACATCCCTATGTAGTTGACTTACCTAAAATATCTAGACAACCAGAATCTAAAAATCCTACAACGGCAATTTATCTCAATTAATTTCATCCATAAGATTCAGGATATCCATTAAAGATAACCGACCATGAAACTCCTGATGCTCTTTCACACTAAGCCTACAAAAAATGTAAAAAACCAAGAAAATCATACTCGATGCAAAATATAAAGTTCTGGGAATTCTATAGATCTCGCTGAGATTTCTTTTTTTTTTAAGAAATAAGTTAGAAATATGTTCCATGGGTTCAGAATGTAGACACGATAGAAATGAAATGCCAGAAAGCATGCAAATGCTCCTGCAAATAGTTCATTTTCATTATGATCGCCTAAAATAGCAAGATCATCGCAACAAACCACTCTTTGCAGAAAAGAAAATCTTTACCTGTTCATGCTTATTCCGAATCATGTAGGGTATTACTGCAGTTGGCATCATCAACAAAGGCAAATTTACAAACCAAAGCAAGATGATCACTACCCCACTTCTGCAAAACGACAAATATTCATCTTGAAAATTTGAAGGAAAACAAAAAGGAAAACGAAATGCTAAACATGCATTGATGATTCGAGACAAAGGCATAAGTAAGGAATATCTTTTATTCAAATTAAGGTCATGAGGCACAATCCATTGCACAAATAAGAAAACAAAGAACAGCACAAAGAAAGAAGACAAAATGACATCCAACTCGAGAAATCACTGTTGACATGATGAGCAAGTATGGTACACATCAAATAGCAAGAACTTATCCAATTTTTTGATTGTAAAATATAAATATCGGCGAAGTTGTAGCAATGGAATACTGACATGACTTTTTTTCAGATCCACACAAGCATCAATAGTTTACTAGCAGGGAGATTTAAATTACATTTCAATATTTGAGGTAAGGAATGAAACTATAAAATGATCAGCCAATAATAGGTTAGCACTTAATAAAAATGGAGTACATTGCCAATTTTATATAGAAGACAAGACATCTTAATATATTAAACTTTTAATATTTAAATTCTACAATATTAAAAATTAGTACAAATAGAACAAACTAACCTTAGTTTTTTTTTTTTTTTTACTTTGCTCTCTACATAATGTTCTTATTTGTATTCCATATATCACAACAAAGGTAGGCCCAATATTTAGGCTGGATACTTATGGCTATAATTAGTGATTAATATTAAATATTGTCCTCAACTCCTTGTTTTTTCTATGTAATAATCCAGGGTAGCAACAGTAATGGCTCTAGATGTCTGTTGCTGATCAACATTATGGACTCAATAGCATTCTCATTCCCACCTGACTTGCAATCTATGTTCTCTTTCAATTTAATCATTTTCAGACCCTTATCCTCCAAAATTTAAGAGTCAATGTAAGAATTCAGTCATATCCTCATTTAATACAGAGCATATCGTACCATATCGGTTCGGTACCGATATCTAGTACGGATGACGTACTGATACTCCGTATGCCAAAAAAAACTCCATACCGTACAATACCAACACTGTGCTAGTGTGGCACAGATACGGAATCTAGTATCGAGACGGCGAACCTTACTACAGATCCTCCTACACACTAGAAATCATTTCATTTAAGTTGACCATTGTTTAAGAACTTAAAGTGCTTACTGGAATCACTTACACTAGCTAGTACCCATAAATATTACATGTCCTTGATGTTTATGTTCTTCAACAAACTTCTTCCCACATGCCCACCAAAGTGCCTCTCATAGTACCTTATCTATGCTAGCTCCAAGTCAATAAGAAAAAAATCTTAGTTCTCCTTTCGTGTAATTGGCCATACGTAGTGTTGATTAGCCGATAACAATCATGTACTCAAGTTAAAAAGCCAAGTTAGTTTTCAAAGATACTTGCAACTGTTATGGTGTAAAGGCATTGTCATTTTTTCATGATTTTTATCCCTTAGCTGTACTGCTAATAACCCATGTTACCTGGGCACTTGCGTTGAGCTCCAAAAATATGTGTTAGCTGCATATGGGAGTCGGATACATATGAAGTACTTTGGTAGCCACTTTTTAAGATTAGAAGAGAGTTAAACTCTTCCAACAATCCTCCATTTTAATTTTAGGAGTATTTGTTCTTTTTAGAGAATTGGTCAATGAAGAAACTATTGAAAATACATTTTCCTAAGTTAATTGGAAGGTCTGAAATAGATATATATTAAAATATCTTAACAAACAATATCTCTTTAATATTTTAAACAATGTTTAAAAGGATAAATATATAGCTTAGTTAAAATTATATTTTATGCTACGTATCCCTGTATCTCCCCTTTTTCCTCTTGCTGAGTCACGCACTTGGATACACATCCAAATCCGATTCTTTTATCCATGTCATGCAATCCAAGCATTTGACATTTTTTTCATTTCAAGATCTTATTACTCCTTAAGGAACTAAATCTTTCCCACATATTCCTACTGCTTCATTAGTGTTAATTTAAAACTGAAACCTTATCCTCTTCTTTAGTTGAATAAAACATATAAAGAATAGAATGGTGAAACACGTGCATCCTACCAAAAGGCCATTGTCATTAAGGACATGCTCTACTACTATAGTTCTGTCAAATTTCAGTACTATCTTCTCCCACCATATTCAATGAAAAACCTTAATACCAACACTCTAAATGCATTTAGTACAATTACTCTAACCCTTCTATGCCCCTTTTCTGCAGGATCATAAGACTTCATTGTCCAATTACTGAATTTAGTAAGCATTTTATAGTCAACTACTGTCATCACATTTTGCAAGTGAATATGGAAATGTTATAGTATGAGTACAAATCATACTATCAGTTTGCATAGAAAAACAAGCATAATTTGGAATGTGTTCAAGACATCACATTTATATCTTTTTTTTTCGCAGCGCAGGATGGGGGTGGGGGGGGTGGGGGCACAGAATCTCTTATAACTAAGAATGCAAGAAAAATACAGGGCCTAATACATATACATTACAAAATATTAGATGTCAGAATGAAGATGTGGACTAGACAAAAACAGAAGAGATGATGTACCTCACTAGGTAGACCTCCCAATCTTTTTAAAACATTGATTGGCAAGGTTTCAACAACCCCTACAGGAACAAGTGCAGAAGAATGCCTGAACAAACCTGAAAAAACGTCAGGTAAAAGACATCCTGAAAATGAACAAACAAAAACTTTCACTTAGGACAAAATCGTACTACCAGATATAGTCGACAGTTCCCATAAACTTGGAATGATAGGAAGTTGCCAAAGGCTCACCATTACCATCTCTGGTATTGTCATGTCCCTGGTTCATTATCTCAGAAAAAAAAACATTATGAATAATGAAATGTGAATTGTGTTTCAATGCTGAAATAAAAGAATGATAAATATAGAGTGAGGTTGTTGGAATTGCTATCATGAAGCCATTAAACAAATATAGGAAGTTTTGGTGCGAAATGATTACTGCCTAATGCTTCTAACTCTATATAAATAGATACTCGTGCAAGCAATAAATAGAACCCAGCAAGCAATAAATAGTTTAAGCAGGTCTTGCATGCACAGTTGATACCCGTGCAATTTGCCCATCTTGCACAAAATGTCATAAAGGGTAGCCACTTTAACCATTAGTCAAGAAATTTCAGCATTTCTGAAAATGATCAACAAGAAGTCCAACCACAGGTTGGAGCGATCCATGACAACTTAAGAAAATTTTCCGACTGTCGATCTGGAATTAACCTTACTAAATAATGCCAAATTGTTAAAAAAAATCACTCATTAATACCCCTCACAAACTATTTTTAGGGCATATATCTACAAAGTAAGAAAGCAGGTAATAAAGAAGAATAGGAAAAAAGATTTTTTAAAATAATGACTGTTGAGCTGAACGTTCCCTTCCCCTCCCTGTTAAACATTTTGGTGTATTATTTTGGAGCTTTTAGCTTCTAAAACTAACGGCTTAATTTCAGATTCTTAACTTGTAGACAATTATAGGCCATTATAGATCTAATGGAAATTATCACATTCCCTTTACCAATTCAGAAATCAAAGAACTCATATTTTTTGTTATATTTAGTAAAGAAATTGTATAAGTTTTTTGTTCAAAATTAGAAATCAACAGCAAAAAAAAAAGCATTGCCTTCCTTGGATTTATATGCAAAAGGGCCTTTAATGGCTGACTAAAGCTTCTAGGGTTTCACTTACATGCTTTAGTGGGCAGTGGGCACTTATAAGTTGTCTAACTTCTTTGACAACATTGTTTGCCATTAACTACAAGTTTTACTTATAAATGAATATGCTAACACAACTCTTAGAACACCCTTCAGACTATGTGAGGTGATCATAGCCAACAAGGCTTATCAGAGAGTATTTAAAATAAAAAAAAGGCTCCTTAGTTCTCGTGCAACATAATCAAATATCCTGTCGCTTGAAATAGAAAGCAAATATATACTGCAATAAAAGACCAGAAGCCGTTTAATATAAAATTTTGGGAGTTATCATTAGCGTTCCTAGTCAAATAAGTGCTTCATATAGCACAGAAACAGGTGAAGACAAATATCATAGAATAGAGAAAAAGAAATGAAGAGGCAACATAAAGAAAAATTACAGGAATTCCTTGATATGCACTGCAGAGTTTTAGAGGGTTCTGAAGACGGGTGCATCCTCTGCTTCCAGCTGCAAGATGTATCTCTTCTTCACTCCATTTATATTTCATCCTATATGAGATGCACTTTGGTGTCCTGCAGCTCAAATATGAAGCCTTTGCTCGATTAAGTAAGTTAGATATGCTGCTGTAATGCAATTACATACAAAGAATAATTTCTACAAAAGAATAATTTCTTAAACAATAAAAAAATGACTGCAAGAATAAGGACCTCAAGGCATCATTCCGAGCAATAAAGGGCATCTGTCTTACTGGAAATTCTATCTGACCAGAAATTTTCTTGCGATCATAAGCGAGAATATCTAACTGCAGCAATCACATGCCAACAGATATAAGACTATCGTGGCTAAGGATTTCCATGAGTTGATTTTAATTTAAAAAGCAAAATACTCACCTCGGATGAAGTAAAAAACTGGTAAATTGCACTCTGGGTCATCAAGAGAGATGCATAGCTCTTGTCAGCAAGACATAATGAAAGATTTCCAGTGTATAATTTTCTTTTTTATGTAAGAACCAATGTAAGGTAATTTGGAAAATATATTAACGTTAGAAGATATCAAGATAACCACCTGAGGCATGCTATTTAAATCACCAGAAATCACAACTGGAGTGTTGCCATACTCTTGTGATAATGTATTTGCTCTCTGTAGTAGCACGCGGACCTAGAAAAGCAAGAAAAAGAATAGAACTATAAACCATGTCATTTAAACATAAATAGAACAAGTCAAGGAGATAATATAAAATTATAAATAATATGTCAATAATCTGTGATATCCATCATGTCTTGTCCATCTATTTGGGGTCAGATGGCATGTTAATCAAATCAATTCAAAGAAATCAGAATGCCAATATCAGAATAAAAGAAATGGTTACAGCTAGAGGCTGTGAGACAGAAGACAACTACTGTAGTCCCCCTCAGGAATCACCATGTATGTGATGATTTAAAGAATTCCATCATATATATCTGAAATGTCAACTGGATAATGTTAACATGTTCTTAATCATGTGGGGCACACACATGGCATAAGAGTGCACACCCCTGTAATGTGCTGGTAACTTGCCAGCATGGTATATAATGCATGATATAGATGGTTACTTTATTAGCACTGACAAAAACATTCAGGAGATCCATAACCAGAATTCTTGCATAGCATAAGCAACTATCCAATATTTGAGGAATGAGAATTGTAAGGCGGAAATAGAATCAGTGTACCTGCCCCAACTTGATATCTCCTCGCTTAGGGTTGAACAACACGTGGATGTTGCCAATAAGTAAAGTCTGACAGGGCCTAGGCCTATAGACATTCAACTATGTTAGCCTCCAAATTTAGGAGCGTAGCTAAATTGCAATAACTGCTTTAAGGCATTCAAGAGAATTAATTTCAACTGCTCAGTCAAATATCAGCCACAACCCCAAATCCAAAACAATTGAAATTAGAAGTCGTGTAGTACAATGTGCATAAATAAATAGCAGATTAACTCTAGTACAATGTGCATAAATTAATAGCAGATTGACTCTACATTTGCATTCTATAGATCATAAGCAAGTCTTGCTCCAACATAAACACCGCATTCACAATACAACAGGTGTGGAAAATCTTACGCAGCTATCTGACAACTTGCATCTTTATTTTTCGACATGTTTGAATGGTTATGAGAGACCTGCACAAAGTAATTTGTAAAAAAGGATCTTAGAGAATATTAACTAGGCAGAAGCATTTTTTCCAATCAGCGGAGGAAGCTGCAAACATTTTCTTTAATCTTTGGCATAGGATAAGACCTTGCAGGATGCTACCTTGCCATTCTGAATAAATTATGTACAGCTCAAACAAAACTCAATTAATACATGAAAATCTTGGGCATAAGTGTCAAAGAGGCCAAATTATTTAACTACTGCAGAGCCATACAATGTTTAATATTGAACCCCAAAAATAAATCCTAATCCAAAGAAAACTCCATAAGTATTTAGCTTTGATTTGGATTTGGATCCAAGTAAGGATCTCTTATCCTTTATTAGATTGGAGATATTGGATCCAGCATGAAACTCTCCTAAGTCCCCTCATTCAAAACTGCTGTTTCAGCATAGCACAAATTACCTAGAAGAATTATTGCAAATTTGATGCTGCTATTTGATGTAACTTAGAAAAATTGAATTCCCCAAAACTCTATTAGACATGTAAGATATAGATTCTAGTCTTGGGAGACAGCTCCAATAAACAGGACTTATTAATTTAACTCTTGAAAGAGCCGCATGCATGGACCAAACGAATGATGTCAGATGTGCAATACAGACACTTTCCACCAAGGTTCGCCGTCTTGATACCGGACGCTATACTGGTGCCACACTAGCACAGTATTGGTACGGTACGGTATGAAATTTTTTTGGTATACTAAGTGTCGGTACGCCACCCATACTGGGTACCGGTACCGAATCAATATGGTACGGTACGTTCTGTACCGCCTGATTTGGACCAGTACTGCATACCATGCTTTGCACTAAAGCCACCAGATATCAGTCCAAGTAGGAGAGTTCGCACCTAAACAGATAATATGAGAATATCACATGCTATGGCATCCAGTGTATAAATAACAATATATAAGAACATAAGAACTGTAAATACAACAAACAAGCGAAGATAAACAATATAGCAACTCAGAATAAAGGAACTAAACAAGTCAGCTTCACTTTGAAGCATGTGTAGTAATAGTTTTTCTTTGTGGCAAACACAAGCATCCCTTTTCAATTCATATTAGGAGCTTGATAAGACTTTATGCCTTCCAAGAAGTCCAAAAAAGAACTCAATCCAAAGTCCAAAAGCATTAAAATTAAAATCAAGATTAAATCCACATAAGTATGGTCAAGTATCTTCTCTACCTTGAAAAGGCAAAGTTGGGCAACATTGTCTCGAAGACCAAACTTCCGAAATTCTATATCTTCATGATGTAAAAGAGTAAATCTGCTTTAAGAAAAAGAAGAAATAGAGAGAAAAAGAGAGAGGTTATTAAGTTCCAATTTACAGAGTAATACATGAATATTGTCACAACAAAATCTAGAAAAATTAACAAAATTAAATCTAGTGATCATATATTAGAAAAGAAAAAATTGTCAACTATCTATGCCTCTGCATGCTTGCATGTATGCATGTGTAACCATTCAATTATTTCAAAGGAAAGAATTCAAAGTAGAAAATCAAAAGAAAGGTAGTTTGTAGCTAACAGTCAGATTATCCACGAATCATCTTTGCCCAATTTCAAAATAGCGACTCAAAAGAAGCATGAGACATTCCCTTGCGTTATTCTGTAGATTGCCTCAGTAATTAGACAGTCATAGCAGTAGGCCAGAGCATGAAGGTTCACTCTCCTTTCTGGAGATTGTAAAAAAAAAATTCTTTGGGGTTAGGTTAACAAGTATTTCTCATCAGAAGGTTCACTTCTTGCTGTTGATGATTACATGATTCAAGAGGGATAGGAAACAATGTGTATTTTAGGCATCATATTTTGTTCACTTTTCACAACCATTCACATGATTGCATACTGTCCTAATTCATAAAAAGATATTGCATCACCAATAAAAGATTAAGAGGATCATATCATGTCAAAACTAGCATTTTTGTTAAAAGTAAGATTGGAAACATAACTACATGGTCAAAATCTATGGTCATGTCACCACCTCCTCAAAGTTACACAAAGTCACTAGCTGATCCTGTATGACGCACATCTCCTCAAAGTTACACAAAGTTACTAATTGATCCTAGTTATGAGGCACATTGATACTTTAAGAAACCCATGGACAAGCAGATTAACCAGAATAGGTGTTTTTCTCATGCACACAGGTCTTTGTCATAGAACGTCTTAACTGTAACTTCCAAGTGAAGTTCTAAAATTATCATACTCCTTTTATTACATAATTTTCTTGTAGAGTTACAAAAAACTTACTCTTCCTCTTTCCAGAATATAGCACATCCATCACTTGCTTGTCCTGTGCGTCCCTAAAACACCAAAACAGAAGTTTTACTGAAAACCATACAAATACCTTAAAATTGACCGTTAAAAGCCAAAATAATACCTTATAAACACCAACAAAACCATCTTTTTGAAGAAGATTGGCCAAATCGTTAAATCTGTCAACTTCCTGCTAACAAATGATAGTTGTCAAATACAAGAGTTATTCAATACCAGCTGTAATTAGGTTGTTTCCAAGCCTGTCCAGTAGCTGGCTAAATAAATGAATGGTTAAAATTAAGTAATATATGGTGTCACTTGTACAGGTATGATGGAATAAATTAATGGCAATGCACGAGCAGATCCCAGTAAAGTTGTCAAGTGAATGTAAATGGTGCCCAATTTGGCATGGTGAGGCTGGTCCTCATATGAACAAAAATATCATCGCGTAGATTGAAAAGCAAAATGGAAGTGTTACTTGATTTGCAGAACTCACCAAGATCATATGAAGAACTTCTTAACTAGGAGGCAAACTCTAGCTGTTGGCTCACAAACAACTTTATTTATGAGATAAGAACCAAAATTTAAGGTACTCTCCAAACTGGAGAAGTATGGCTTAGTACATACTATGCTAGCCAAGGAACAGGACATGGCACCCCGAAGGGACAGTTCCACAGACGAACTGATCCACACCTCTTTTCTTTTGCTCATTTGAATTGACCCCATATCAGCCTGTGCTGATCTCTTATTGTGGCACATACTGTACCAACAATAAGCTACACAGGTTCATATCTTGATTTTTAAATCCTCGAACGTTGGTAAGAACTTTAATTTTCTTTCTGTCATTAGGAAAAAATAATGCAACAAAACTGAATATATGAAATATAAATCACATATAATTATTTTTACACGTTAGCAAAACATTATTGTCATTCACATACTACAGATGCTGTAAGGCAATCCACCTCCAGGTACTATCTCATGCACTCTGCATTATCATGATGGTTATAAACAATTAAACACAAGTGTAAATAGGGTTGCAGGTGGATTGGATTGACCCACCCACTTAAAAATAACCCAGTCCAATCTGTACAACATATATTTGGATCAGGCTTGGATTAGAAAAGACAACCTGTCACGATTGTAATATTAGCTATGTATTAGCTATATGAAACATAACATGCCTGCACTGCAACTCTAACTTTTCATATATTTAGTCTTCACAGATAGCCAAACCATCCATGTTCAAAGTAAAAATGACATTGTGATCTCAAGCCATCAAAATCAGTATGACTTCCTTTTTTTATCATTTAAAAACCCAAGAATGAAGCTTCAGTAATCAGTCTTCAGAAATGTCTTAACCTCAATTGATCCATGGCCATGCCACCTTAATCAGAACTCATGATCAGATAGCTTATATTGTCAGCAACTATACTGTTTTGGATGTCCTTTATATTTCAGAAGTTAAATCTGTATGACATGATGACCTCAAAATACACTAAGCTGGGCCAATAACATGACAATCCAAAACCATGACCCTACTCATCCACCTTATACTAGTTATACTAGACATAGAAATCCATCTTCTGCATCTGCTATAAAATAGAGATGAGGTAAAGTTTATTGTTCAACATAGCCTTGGTCACCTAAGTCTCACTTCCATGTATAAATATCTGCATAAATTCATACAATACACAAGAGGGTATTTCTTGAGCACATCTACATAAACATTATCTACGCTAACCTAAGCCTGAATGAGGAGAAAAAGTTTAAATTGTATGATAGCCAACTTTGAAAAGACAAAGAAGAGGCAAAACAGCATATATACTTCGCAAGCACATATAACCACATTGAAATGCATGTTAGCAAGATAAAAAAGAAGTTATCAGCACATTGAAATAGGCATGACTAACAAACAATAAAACAATTAAACCTCTATGTGCATACATGTGCATCAATATCAAAATGAACATATATTTGGTCAGCAAAAAAGAAGTTATCAGGTAATGCTTCACTTACCTGGAAGCATAAAATGCTTGGATTATAGCAACTTAACTCCTTGTGTATCTGCCTCTTCCGTGTGTCCCAACTTAGATGTTGTGGATTAATTTTGTCATATAGATCTACATGTTCTGAAGCATTTTCAACACCCAATATGTTATATGAGACGATTACGAAGCTATCTGCAAAATTCAAGGCTTTCTTTAGCTTGACTGACAAATCAGAAAGGACTATTCAGTAAAATAGCATGAGACAAATCCACCTATTTATATAAGTCACATTGGAAAACATATAGAAATATTGGTATGTCTACCATAGTATTAAAAACATCACTCTAAGAGCCATCAGTGGGCATCCTCTCCAAAACAAATAAATATGATGTCATAAAATGAAAATAAGTAATAGCAATTTAACCGTATGCTTGATTAAGTAACTACCACGACTTATAACCATAATCATAACCATATAGCCTTTTCCAAACCATTTGGGGTTGGCTTTATGGATCCTCATTGCAAATTCAATCCACTAAATAGTCATTGACATACTATAGTTGGGTGTCAACCTTATATCAACCCTCCACCTTTCTCATCGGGGCTAGGGACTAGCCACCATGGTGTCTCCTGTGACAAAGGTCAAAATGGCTAGTAAAAGGATGTAAAAATAAATCTCATATTCATGTTCTAAAAAACTTCAACCTTAAGTTATTCTAACTAGATGGATTTTGTAATATACCCATTAGTTTTTACGCATTTAAATCCGGTAGATTTTTGATGGGTAAATCTCCACAAAGAAAGGATACATCATGTAACAAATATTTGCCATTTACGTAGCTTAAGAGAAATTTTGGTAAATGTCCAAAACAATCATGACCAAAATTGTGGATGTGAAAAGGTAGTTTAGTAATTTCTTCGATGTACAAAATAAAACTGTGTAATATCCACAAAACAAGGGATTCAGAATGGCAGTATTATTTCTTTCAAATTCAAGTGTCTGAATGCGACAAGACATTGACAATAACGCAAATTTTAGCACCAGTCTTAATAGTAAAACTGTAGTGTAAGTAAAGTTTAGAAAAAAATAGTAAATGACTATGAAAATTGAATGCTTGTTTATCAAGCTTGTGCTTTTTTGTCATGACATAATTAACTGAGAACCTATAATAGGAATTACTATTTCACATGTTTATATGGGGTGAGTTTTACAGTAACAACAGATACATGGTAAAATTACAGAATTTGTGGCACAATTAATTCAAATATATAATAATCTTTAGAATCTACAATTTCCAGCATGTTCGGAAGCACAGAATTACATGTTATACCTCGTGTGATACCACAACCATAACAAAAATCATCAAGCCTCGTCTACTTCATCAATCCTCATTCAACAATCATTCCTATTAAGTGTTGCCTCTAGCATCATTGCAAACATTTCCCAATCCTCCGACGAAGCTCTCCTTGCTGGAGTTTCCTTATATTTAGTTGGATGTTTCTTTTCAATGGAATTCTATTTCTCAACGATTTTTTCTAAAGGATTCCAAGGCTTAAAGATTCCAGATATTATCAGTGAGAAAACCAAAAGGAAAATACTGCCGAATAATTAACCTAAAAAACTCAGGTATAAAATCAGAAATATTTTCACAAAATTCATATTTCTGTGAATGCTAGAGAGGGTAGTGGAGGAAGAGAACAACAAACCCTAGAATAAGGGTAACCTCTTACCCCTAAAAGAAGAAAGATCGCGAGGAGAGAAGACCCATTGGCGACTCCCATAAACGTCTCTCCCTCCTTCGCCTCGGGTTCTCCTCCGCTTGGCTCTGCGAGGCGGGTCCTCGCGGCTGCCGGCAGCAGGAAGACGGGAGTCCGGTTCGCGCTTCCACTTCCGGTGATCGGAATTAGAGCGCTTGGAGACGAGAGAGCAATCGCGCTTCCGCTTGTGGGTCAAGCGCGAGGACTCTTCGGAGCCCGCCGTTCTCATGGCGACGAGAAGTTTCGAACGCCGGCGAGCCACCGTGACGTGACTTCGATGAACCAGAGGCGCGATGTTGCGCTTCACAGTTTGGTGTCTGTTCACTTTTCGGAAATCGGGCGGAGTGTTCGAGCCGTGAAATTTTGGCCGGGCACGGCCTTGTCAGGCCCAAGTGCTGCTTTTTTTTTTCCAGAAAGTCTTTTTTAAAAATCATAGTTATTTATTTTTTAAAAAAAATAATAGATTCTCTAAAAAAATATTTTTTTAAACATTATAACAAAATTTTTTAAGCAACGCCAAATGCATCCAATATATGAAAATTGCTATAGCATATAGTTATGCAACAAACTTTTTCTCATAAAGAATATTGCTTTTTGTTCCAAGAAATAATGTTTAATATAAACTATCTAATTTTTGACTATTTGATGCTTAAGTGATGTATAGGGTAGGAATGTTCTGATCAGATGGTAAATAGTTTAAAGATGGTAGATTATTTTCTTTAGCTTGGTTTACCGATATCGATCTACCATTCGTTAGTCGGTATTAATCTTATTTGGATTATTATATAGATGCTCATATATTAGCTCCACTATATTTCATTGCAGATTTTCTATCTAAGTTGATGGAGAAGATAAAACAATCACCTCTCTACCATACTCCAAAGAGGAAAAAATACTTGAATATAAAGAGTTAGGCAATCTTGGATTAGGGACAAATGAAGTGCAACCCTGTTCAACCTAAGATTAACACTAAAATGCATTAGGCTACCGGTCAAGATAAGTTAGATCAACCATCTGTTTAACGCAGCTCTAGACCGTAAATTAGTAAAACTTTATACCTAAGAGACCATAAATAAAGAAAATAACCAATTTAGATCTCCAATAATATAACACAATAAATAATATTTGTAATATAACATTATATTATTGTATTATATGGAAAATAATATTATAATATTAAACATTGCGTAATAATTAAAATAATTAAAATAATACTATAATTTTATTATAACATTATATTGTATAATCTAATATTATATTTAAAAAAATAAAGCTTTAAGGTTAAATTGATATAATTTCATAACAATTACACTTTTCATCCACTTGTTTCGGAGTAACATCCAAACATTCCAAACACAGCTTTAGAGTTAACTTGATTAAATACAAGCAGGAAAGGGATCCAAGAGTGGAAGGGATCTATGGACTATAAAGGTTTGGCTTGTTCTATATATAAAAGCAGTATGGAATCAGATTAGATATTCTCGGTGAATCAATTTTTTTTTTGTAAAATAGATAAATTAAATCAATCGAGCATAACTATTTAACAATGAACTAGAAAGATTTGTCATATAATCCCGTAATATAATTATAGTTTAATTAGTCATATAAGACATCATTCAATCAGCGGCACTAATATCCGATGTTCGTTCGCATGCTGGACAGTTGGATCTCACCCTCCTTTTATTTTGAGATAGGTGCAAATGAAGAAGCAGAGAGGAGTCTTTCTCTATACCAAATTCTTAATAAATATTAATTTTATTGGACACCCTAGAAGCCCTCTCCTCTTCTTTGTTTTTTTTTCTACCATCGCTGATTATGGGCGCATCAAATTTTAGATAGGTCCGGCCGGAAGCCCAACTAGTAATGAATCTAATTTTAAGCTTCGAGGCTTGGAACATCAGCTTGGACTCTCCGTCACCCGTACCACCTGAAATTCTGTACAAACTCCAAATCTACAACGTGCGTCGGCCACCCACATTTGTACCACTGCTGCAGCCTTGTTGATGTAGTTGTAGCTCCCGGTAGCGAGCTCGCCGGAGATCAGCAATCATGCCTTGTAGATCTCGGTACTGTACCTCGCCCTCCTCAATCACACCATCACCATCCATTGGAACGCCAACCCATTTTTGAACACCTCCGCCATCCTGACCATGTCCACAGGGATTTGAACGAGAGGTGGGAGGGCAGTGAGGGACTAGAGATCGGATCCAACATGATGGGAGAGAGAAGGGACGTGGTTGAATTACGGATGGAGAGGAGGGATTTCTCAAACGTCGAAGAATTTTGTTAATGGTTGGGTATGGGTCTAAGCTAGTAGTACTCATTTGATTCGCGAAAAGTATTTTTTATCATAGAAATATAATTTCTACAAAGCAGATTCCTGAAAAAATAATGCCTGAGAAAGTACTTTTGGTATATTTGGTTGACCATAAGAAGTGATAGATTTCCAGAGTGCTTATGTTTGGTTGACCATCCATTTTTCTAGGAAAGTTATGTGTAATTCATATTATACTAGGTCTTTAATGCTTTTGATCAAATGAGGATAACTAAAGGACTTTTTTGAAAAAAAATAAAAATATTTTGATTTACGGCTCATAGAAAAATAACTTTCTAAAGTTTCCGATGGAAAAGACTTTTTCATGAAATGTGGAAATCATATTCCCACGGAAATATAACTTTTATGTCTCTCTCCTTTCAGGGCCCGTTTGGTTCGCGGGAAAAGAATGAGAAAAATGTGGTCAATAGGAAAGTAAAGAGATGCCTCTTGTTTGGTTGGAGTTTTCAAATGAGAGAGATAGAAAAGTTGTATTCCCGTGGAAATATAATTCTCACGTTTCATGAGAAAGTCTTTTCCATGAGAAACATAGGGCTTGTTTGGTTCGCGGAAAAAGAAGGGAGGAAAATGTGGTCAACAGGAAAGTAATAAGATGTCTCTTGTTTGGTTGGAGTTTTCATAGGAGAGAGACGGGAAAGTTGTATTTCCATGGAAATATGATTCTCATGTTTCATGGAAAAATCTTTTCTATGAGAAACATGGAAAAATTACTTTTCTGTGAGCCGGAAATCACTACATTTTTATTATTTTCTAAAAAAGCCCTTCAGCATTAAAGAGGCATTAAAAATCTAATTTTTATTAAGGGTATAATAGGAATTACTCATAACTTTTTCAGAAAAGTGGATGGTCAACCAAGCATAAGCACTTTGAAAATCTATCACTTTTCTATTGTCAACCAAATATGTCAAAAGTACTTTTTTAGATATCATTTTTCCAGAAATTTACTTTCCAAGAATCATATTTATAGAAGGAAAAATGTTTTCCGCCAACCAAACGAGTCCTGAAAACTCCAACCAAACAAGAGACATCTCTTTATTTTCCTGTTGATCACACTTTTTTCCTTTTTTTTCGCGAACCAAACGAGCTCGTAAGGAAAGACTCCTTCTGCACATTCTCACGTCTCTTAAAGCAAGAGAGGGGGTGAGATCCCATGGCCAACCACATGGATTTTTTTTTTTTGCTCGAAAGACCTAACTTAGGTGAAATTTTTAGTTGGACGGGATCCACCGCCAACGCCAAGTCAGTGGATCAATTTTTCCTTTTTCCTTTTCTTTCTTTTTTTTTTTTTTTGCTAAAACGGGGTATCATACCCGACGGGAACAGATACACCCAATAAGGTCAAAAAATAGGATACCTCGAAGTGCCAAAGGCAACTCCCCATCATCAATCCATAAGGTGCCTCCGGAATGACAAGCTACATATGCAGCTACCCAATCTGCGGCACCGTTACCTTCACGGTAAATATGCCTGGCCTGAAAGGCCCATCCATCCCTCGCCATAGCCCAAATGTCACGAAGCAAAGGATGATCACTGCCGCCACCCCTTGGACCCCTCTGGATCCAACTGATGACAGTGGCTGAGTCACTCTCCAGTATGATGGACCTAGCCTGTAAGACACACCGAGCATGGCGAATACCCGCCCAGGCTGCTCTCAGCTCCGCACACGGAACCGAAGTGTCAAATAACTGACTGCCACCGGCAGCCACAACCCTGGCAGACGGGTCCCGAATAACAAAACCCGCGCCACCCCGTGTGCCACTATCCAGAACAGACCCATCAAAGTTGACCTTGAGGAAACTCGGGGGTGGGGGCTCCCAGGTGAAAACCACCGTACGGAAAACTGCCGAAGCAGAATGGGAACCCCAGATGTCCCGAGCTATCAAGGTCCCTTCAATAGGGATGGTGTAACACAGCTCTGCCGCCTGAACGCGTGCCTTTTCGACCACAAATCGCTGCGACATACGTCGTTCGCCGAAAGTGCGAGCATTCCTAGCCAGCCAGATCTGGTAGGCAGTGCAGCTCGCTCGAACAATCTCCTGACGAAGCACCGGGGACTCCGAGCCCTGACGCATGGCCTGTAAGAACAGGTCCCTACAGTGCCATACCTCCTGTGGGACCCCTGCCAGACACCAAGTACTCCTAGCCCATGAGCACCGAAACAGGGCATGGTCCACCGTCTCGGCCACGCCACAATCCTCACACACCAATGGGATCCTCATACCTCGACCTCCAAGTACAGCTCTCGTAGGAAGACGGTCCCAGACCACCTTCCAAAGGAACAACGCTACCCTCGGGTGAAGCTTCAATCGCCAGATTCAGACAAAATCTGGGCCAGGCTCATACTCCCGTCTAATGATGCGGGAGAGGTCGCCCATCCTGACCCTGGATCTGGACGAGGACCTCCACACACATACGTCAGGTCCACCACTCTGTGGGAAAGAGAGTGAGCGGACCCGCTCCGCCAAATGCTGCCCGAAGTGACGGGCCAACCGAATCTCATCCCAGCCAACCGCCCCGGGAGTCATGAGATCACAGACCAGTAGACCCTCCCTAGCCTCGACACTAACCATAGTCGGCCAAAGCCGCAGAGGAAGGCCATCGACCCATGGGTCCCCGGCCACGTCGATGCTACGCCCGTCACCTATCAGCCATCGGGGGTGACTTGACACCAATGGCAAGTACATCGCTATCTCACGCCATAGAAAGGAGCATCTCCGCCCTCCTCGGGCCCAGCCCTCAGGACCTGCCCCCCATAACGGATAGTCATGATCCGGCTCCAAAACCCCTGCGACTCCAGGATGAAACGGGAGGCATGCCGGGCAAGGAGCTGCTCTCGTCTCTCCAGGAGAGACACCACCCCAGGACCTTTTCTTTCTTCTCAACCCGTGTTTGGCCATCTCCATCAGCTCAATGATGGATCTGTAGCCCGAAACTACGGAGGAGCATTTGAGTACGTGCGTCGCTTGACGACTTCGAAGCTCGGTCCATACGACCATTCAAGATCTGGGCCGGGGATAGTCCGCCAACAGTTTATGGTAACCGCAGGCTGTAGATTCCCCAAACCGGGTTCGGATCCTCTTCAGTGCTTAATCGCACTGGAGAGCCCAATACATGGTTGGATGGTTGCCACGTAAAAAGGTCTTGAATCGGATGGTTCTTCTTACCCCAACTTGATGGAGCGGCCAAGAAATTGAACCAGTGGGTCTCTCCCGTTTCCGTTACCCCGTCCCGTTCTTCCTTCCGTTCCTCCCCGGGGCGCGCAAATCGTGGCTCGAAGAGAGGATCCGACGAATCCCGTGCGGGTTGGATATCAAGTACCACAGTCGGGTCGAAAGCTTGTTTTCCGACTTCTTCCGATTTGCCGCAAAGGGGAAGGGGCGAGGGAGACCGATGCATTCGTACGTGTACCGGTTAAACACCCTGGTCACCTTTGCCGCCGTCCTCCTCGCGGTGCTGTGCTGCGCCGCCTCCTTCCTCGACGCGTTCAACTCCCCCTCCGTCCGCGCCCATGCCGAGGTCACCATCTAATCCTTTCTCTATGCCCGTTTCAGTTTTTCTTTTCTTAGCTACAACCCTAGAGTTTGATTCCAACTCCAAGGTGAAATACTTTCTTACGTTTTTTTTGTACGAGTGGAAAGAGGAGTGCTATATATTTGCTGCCTCTCGTGTTTTTCTATGGCAAGGATTTTTTAGTCTATGATGGGTTGTGAAATTTCTGGTTTGGTTGTTCATGTAGATTCCCTTCATACGTGTTGGAATATCATAATATCTTGTTATTTTATATATTTTTTTTAAAAATGAAACACATGCTTTTTCTCTCTGCAACTAGGCGTTTTTTATTAGATAGCAAAAATTTTCAAAATCCAAGAAGTCATGGGATTGGAACTCTAATATATCATGCTCTTTTCCCTGTCATTTCCGCCCCTTTTTTTGGGTATCTTTGAACTTTCTTAAGTTAACAAGAACACAAAGCGTGAAGTGGAAACTAAAATCATTCAAAAATAGCCACTAATAGTTTTAAAGACTTGTATTTTTTTTTTGTCGCACTAGTGCGATGTAGGTTTGCTCTACTTTGAAGCAGAAAGGAGAGTTACCCCATAAATCTTAACAGAATACTCTTAGACTTCAGGATTAAGGGCATCAATTCAATACAGATAGGAGGGAACTATTGAAGAAGTCCCACTGAACTCATGGTGCTATCATAGATCCTCATAAATGGGTGTGTTGCATCCATTCCCATAGAAAATTACCTATTTCACCGGCCTATTTTAGCTTACATGAATTATTGCAAGGATGATTAATTTGGTTCCTTGGAAGTTGTTTAGATTATGGGTGTAATTTTGGATGCCTAACAACACCATATGTTGTTTCTTGCTCATGGGTGCAAGCCATGGTCCTTTGGTTTAATTGAGGGGTGGTTGCAGAGGAAATAAATAGCATGGAGGATGGGGGACGCCACTGATTCTGCAGTCTCAAGATTTTTGGTATACTGCACGTCGTCACCTTGTTTGAATGGATTGTCATATCCCGTGAGTGGAGAAGAGAGGGCATGACTGAGAGGAGATAAATGAGAGTGAAAGAGTGGATCTATCATGGCCTGAATGGATTTGTGCAGTCCGCATATTTAAGTGCACCAATCATTGCCCAATCACAGTAATCCCTGATATCGTCGATCCTTAATCGCATTTAGCAAGTGTATTCTTGAATCTGCCAAACCTTTGGTAATTCTTTTATGGTTCTTGTATGCAGTGTTTTGTCATTTTTCTCTTTGAACAATTACTTCTCTGGAGGACAAGTGCTCTTCAGTTTAGATTACAAAGATCCTAAATCCTACCATTCATGAGTATATAATCATCTCTTGTTTCTCTTTCAGGTCATCAAGGTTAATCGATTTCGAAAACAGTTGAGTGGAAATGATGAGGTTAGGCTGTTTTTTCATTTGATGTGCTATTGCTATCTCTTTCATTGAATAAACCAGAAAACATATCTTTCATCTGAAATTACATTCTCTTTAACTGAATAACAAGCTAATTGCATATTTTATCTGCATTTTTTGTCATTGGAAGGGTACAGAAGATCGTAGCATCTATTACCTATTTATCTAGTATATTCTGTTCTCTGTCTTTATTTGTCTAATATGCTCTCACAAGAATATGCTTGCTCATCTGGAACCTTTTGATGATCATATTGCTCATACATGCATGCATGCGTACATACATACATAGGTCCAAGTTGATATTGTTGACGATACTTAGTACTTCAGAACACGGTTTCCTGTATTTTCTGAAAGTAATTTGCGATAAATATGCATTAAATAATTTTTTTTTCATGGTTGTGTGTAGTCTGATGATCCATTTGCCTACTTTGACTGCAAGATTCTCATCTTTCTTCTGTCATAGACACTCCTTTCATTTCCCTTGTATTGGTCTATTTAACTTAACATTTAAAATTTACTCTTGGCAAAGTGAAAATTTCACACTTCTTTTGCTTAATATATCCTTGGCCTGTAATACTTTCAGCCAACTCCTCTGATGTTCTGCATGCACTCTTGTTTTCTCTTAAATAATGTTGAACTTCATTTTCTCCAAGAAAACTTTAGGCATACATCATGATGCGTATTCTTTTGTACCTCTGCTGTCCTAATTCTTCTTTGCTTGAAAATAACACTGCAAAAGAAAGAAGTAAAAGTGAAGAAGTAATAGACAATAAATAATAAATGAATGCATAAACGAATAAGTAAATAAATGATTTCAAGTTTTCAACCATGATATTGATAGAGAGGCTGGGGAAAAGAATCCTATCAAACTTGTCTTGCCCATTGTTTTAAAATATGTTGCACGAGGCTGCATATTTATACTCAGTCTCCTAACCACACTGGATTCGATATATGTAGCTGATATATGTTATTGAGCTGCATAAGGGTCAAAAAGATGGTTCACTTATGGAAGCATATGTAGTACGATTAAGTGTTATGCGGTTGCATATGTAGCCTGCTAATTATTGCATGGTCAATGTATGTGGCCCTTTTATCATTGTGCAACACATAGTTGGCCATCTCTTATACTGGCCCATGCAAAACAGGGCATGTTGATGATTGGGTTAGATGTGGGTTTCAAATAGATCAAGTATGTCTATAATAATAGTGTCAATATGTTAATTATGCCACAAATATAACTTAACTAATAAGCACTAAATTCTAGATGTTAGTGTTACCTAGCATTGCTATTATTTATACACAATATTGATGCAAATGTTTTTAATTTAATATAGTTTTTATTTTTAAATATTTCAAATACTAGTCTCGTGCACTTGGATATGAAGCCTGTGTAATGCATATGCGCTATGCAGTCTCTTGACTGCTCATATATTGTAGCCACCTTGTGAAACATTGGATTTGCCAAGGAAATAGTGGTTTACCTCCAAAAATAACTCTTAAATGATGCAAGTATAGATGTGAACAAGCCAAGCTCAAGTTAGCCCCACCATGCCTAACCTCCACTTGTATTATAACTAAGTCAAGATTAAGCTTTGCTCATCTAATTTTTTGATGTGAACTTGGGTATTCACTGGCGGCTTCTTTTGGTGATTTTTGAAAGCTCAAAGTTTCATATTTGTTCGTTATATTTGACTAGAGGATACATATTCTTACATAAGATAAGTTTGTATCTAATAAGTAAATTTAGAAATTAGATTTTTATTTATAAATAACTAAAATATATAAATATTTGTTTGGTGTTTGAATTGTATTGCAAGGTTAAACATGAACATGCTAGTTGAGATTGACTGACTTGTTTGATGATAGTCGATGCAGGATCAAGGTTTTGTAAAGAAAAGAGGCACAAGGTGGGCAGCTAGGGGCTCAGTGCCTAGGTCCTAGATGGGCGCCTATGTGGCTGCCCGACCATAGAACTTATTACAACCAATGGTCATAGTAGCAGCCAAGTAGTGATAATGTCTGCTAGTGCTTCTAGTAGTCCTAGAAGCAACAGAGTGCAACAACCCCTCCATAACTAGTCTACTGGTAGGCTAGTGACCAAGAGAGAAAGAAAAAGAGTGAAAGAAGAAGAAGACAGAAAGAAGAACCAAAAAAAAAAAAATCACCCCAGTTGGCTTCCCCATCGCTGCTGCCTGTCATCAACCAATGGCCACCACCAACTAGACCACCATTAGCCCTAGGGCTTAGGGGAGGAGCTAAGGGACAACTTTCTCCATCTTCGTTTGCCACCTACATCTCCAAGAGTGGCTCCTCTGACCAGGTAAGCACTAGCCCTAATATTTAGTGAAGGAGATAATTGATGGGTGGGTGGAAGTAATTGACAGAGGGAAGGGGCAAAAGTTGAAAGAGGTGAGGGAAAGTAATTGGATCAATTTACAAATAGGGGCATATCACCCATTTTCCACCCAAACCCACTTCACCTGCTCCCAATCGCTCGCCTAAAGCTCACAGTTTAGCGTGAACGTGTGCCCAAGGGCCTGCCTATCACCAACCGCTTTCTTGGGCGGACTGGGCTCAGTTGGAGCATGAGGAGTCCAACCTGCTTGAAGCGGGTGCCTAGATGGCTGCCTAGCTTGCTTTCTAAAACATTGCATGGGTAAACAATTTTTTTATGCTTTGGCCTTCTTACCACTGGCTCCTTAACTTGCTTTTGTTTCTTGTACCTATTTCAGTAACCACTATAAGAATAAAACCTAAATCCTTCACCATGATGCATATCGTTTAAGTCCTTTTTTTTGGCCATCTCTTTTAAAAACCACTCCGAGAATAGAACCTAAATTCTTCAGAATGATGTATATTTGTTCTTGTCCTTCTGCAAACTCTCTTGAGGCTAACTTTGGAAATGTGAGTTCAATAGTATTCATATTTAGTTTTGAACTAATTGAAAAATGCTGATTGAGATTGAAGGATCATTTAAATCAATACAAAATGATCAACAATCTAGCCAATGTTCACCAAATAATTGACGGGTTGTCACCTTGGAGAAATTTTGGCTTGCTATATCTTCCTTAAAATCTACTCTTTTTTCACCAAATATCTTACAAAGACTTGCCACAATCCAGGAGCCATCTATTGGTACTATCCCACCTAGTTGTTTGTTTTAGTTTAGCGGGAGGGACATCCTTAGGCATATTGTCACAAAATGAAACATGCTCAAACATGGATATATGTCTAGCTTACCTTTCTAGTCCATATTTTTGGAGCTTTCAGTCTGCGTCTTCCAAAAATTTTAGCCAGAAAGTTCCTGACAATTTAACTGCCATCAACATTAAAATACATGCATAGATCACATTATTAGGATGTCTAAATGCAAAGATAACGTACAAGATCAAGAAGATATAAAATTTTAATTGTCAACAAAGTAGTCTCTTTGTTCATCAAGGAATGGACTTCAAATCATGAATTTCTTTTCCAAAGAAAAAAAGGAAAACATCTTTACTTTGTGATGGAAAAAATAGAAAACAATTAATTGCGTTATGCCTCCTTGTGTTTAGACTGTATCTAGCGAGTTTGGATGTCATCTCTTGGGCTTTGGGGGGATTATCCAGATGCATCCCATCTCATGTTTTCTACAATAAGTGCCCACCTACCTATATATTTCATCACGGAAACATCTAATACGTTGGGAACATGTCCTTTGGGAACATATTGCCGTTTTGCTGATTTCCTAATGCTTACATGTATCATGAGAACAAGTGAATTACCTACCATTTCCAAGGTGGTCTATAACAAGTTTCTCCCTGATCTTTAGGTGAAGCGCTGCACCCATGGGCATTAGATGATGGTGAAGCTTGATGGATATGTTTTTCATAATGGGCCAAGGAACAGCATTATACATTAACAAGATATCAAATACCTAACAAAAGTAAAGAATGTTATAATCAAAAAATAAAAAGTGATATTGTCACTATCTTATTCTAACAAGTAGAGGGAGGGCCTTGGCATAACGGTAAGGCTGCTCTACTATGACCTAAGTGTCACGGGTCTAAAACATAGGAAAAAGCCTCTCCATACATGGAGGTAAGGTTGGTATATCTGACCCTCTCCAGCCCCTGCAACGGTGGGAGCCTCGTGCATGGGATGCACTTTTTTATCTTATTCTAACCAGTACAATGTTTTCATAGTGTGCATTCTATTTTTCTATATGATTTAAATGTCTATGCGTGTTGGTTGCATATGGTTAGTGTCTAGTTGTGCCCCTTCTGAATTGTATGCGGTCATGTAGTAGTTTATCTACTAAAATTAAAGGCCATGATTGGCCCAATATGTGAATCCATGACTTCTTTGCATGATTGGCCTTATTGTATTCTGTCATGGAAATGCTGAGATTATTTAATAAATCAGGCTTGACCTTGAACATACATTTTGGAAGTTTCTTTCTCTCTCTCTCTCTCTCTCTCTCTCTCTCTCTCTCTCTCTCTCTCTCTCTCTCTCTGTGCGCGCGCGCGTAATTCTAATATTGTGTTGCCTTATCTTGTGCCTTATCTTCGCTATTATTCATTCAGATACTATAGATATGAATATGAGATGCACAGGAAGCAGTATACTGATAAGGTTACTATCTGGCAGGTCAGCTTGACCTTGAACATTTCTATGGACTTGAGATCATTGTTTACATGGAATACAAAGCAGGTATCTTGCAAGTTGTTCTTACAGTTTCACTGTTTCTGTATAATATAGATTCAAGACTCATCATCTAATACTGAATTTAATATTTATAGATATTGGTATAGATACGTTTTATAATGTTCTTCTGCTGGTCCACACCATTGTTGTGTATAAACAGATATGACTTAAAAGTTCTGGCTGCTTGGCTACTGCATGTGTTATTTTCCATGGCCATAAGCATTGTGTGTCCCTTCATTCCTGTAATAGTAGGATGACTTTGCTCTCTTATCTTTATGCCTTTACTTGATGGTAGTACTTAGTCCATTGTTAGCTCTGAAATCAATTTTGCTATGCTGAAATTTGCTTTTGTTAAAAGCTATAAATTGCTATATATGTGCCATCATCATTGCTTAATCTTCTTCTTGAGGCTCCAAGGTTTGAATCTCCTTCAATTTGAGAACAGTGTTTGGATTTTTATGCATTTTTCCTTTAAAGATCTGCCTCACTTTAAAAAGCTACATGTAGATAACTTCAACGTCACAATTAGCTAATGGGTTATCATTTTTTTTGGAGGGCTGTAGCTTGAAGAGTAAGTATTAGAAAGACATAATGATGCAGTTTTCTACTGACTATAGCCACAATATACAACTACAATTGTCAATCTGGTCATACCCATATCTCAATGTTTGGGTCTGGTGGCGTACATACAATACAGTTGTTTCATGCTGTTCGTGTTTGTCAAATGGAAGTTGTAGTAGACATTAGAATTATGAGGTAGTATGGCTGTTCATGATAAAGGGTACAAGCAATAGTTTGTGTATAAAGAAAGCAATCAAGTATTTGATTGTTATATTGAAGCAGTACCAGCTGATCATTCTGTGCTTTGCTCTCAAAAATCTTAGTTATTTGCCATTTGTATGACATTCCAATAAGCAAACAGGAGAATGATGGGAGTAGCATATGCGATAGACTTGAAGATAGAGAGGCTTATGGTATGAGAAGAAAGGGTGTGTTGCAATACATATTCCATTGACAGGGAGAGTAATGCAGCTTTCTAGAGCAAAGGTGCATTCTATAGTGAGAGTGCCAATTAAGTTATGCAGCTTGAACAGTTGATTAGATGATATGTCGAGACTATTGATGTTAACAATATTCAATCCTATATAATCATGATTTAACCATGTTTAGTTTCTTAGCTGATTTTTGTTAGGCTTCATACAATGACACCGATCTTTTAGACTAATTTTACGTGGCGAACATATTATCGTGGCTGGAAAAACTGTAGGTATTGTGGTCATTTCAGCCATCTGTTAGTGTTTGCCCTGATAAGACATGAATAGGACACAAGAGCTGCATGACTGAAGACATCAGAGCACCAGACATCTGCTTTTCTTCTTTGCCATTTCCTCTTCATTCTTCTATTACATAACTGTTCTTACTTTCTTTCTGTTTTGTTCTTTCAGTCTTTTGAGTTTTGAGAATGATGTTCTTGCTTATTACTTCATGGTTGTCCATGCTGTGATCAAAGCCTTCTTGAACATTTAACCTCATTCTAGTTTAAGCTATACCAAGTTGTTAACCATATGGTTCTTATAGAGTTCTGCAGTAGGCTGGTTCTACAGTAGTTTGATCACCTATTGATTTTGATTTATATGCAGGTTTTTGTCTTTCTGGCTGCTGAGTATGAAACTTCAAAAAATTCCCTGAATCAGGTAGACTGTTAATTACTGCTCTTGCAGCAATTGCTGTCCACATTAATATTGTTGTCGAGTTCACTTTATGGTTTGCTTGTCAATCTTTAATATGCCAGAAAATTTATAATGTCAATGTACTTAGAGGAGCGTATGGCCATACCAGATATTGATAATTATACATGAGGACCATAGTTTGAAAATATTTCTCTTTTATAAGGAGTTTTTTGGACTCTGTACGTACATATTAGTTTGCTTCTGTCCCCAATTGGACTGCTACCTCCCCTCCATTTGCAAAAAGCATGGCACAAGGGCTTTTAGAGTTGTGATTGGAATTCTAGAATTGTTCCTGGCTTGATTACTAGAATCCATGGAGCAGTAATTGTATTGTCAACTTGGCATGTTTTATTGAACCAGCCAGTGTTTTCTGTTTGTTCTTTACTGATTAATAACAGGCATTTGGTCATGATCAACCTTGCCAAAAATCCAAAACTTGCATGGCTCCTCTCTCTTCCGAGTCCAGTACTAGAATAGTAATATTCAGTGTTCTAAGGTATGTTTGGTAAATAGTACCAAAATATTACCATTTTCCTTGAATTTCAGCTACCAAAGCAGGGATCTGAATTGGTGTTTGTTTCTAATTTTTGTTCAATATCCTTGCTCTTTGTGAAACCTAAATAATGGACCAGTCGATATTCTTTGTGAGAGGTCATTGCTGACATATGTGCTAGTAGTTTAATCAATGTGACCCCTCAGGGTCCTTCTCATAGTTCAGCAAGTTGAACATGGTTTAAGCTGGAAAAATCTAATAATTTCCAAAGTTGGGAATGATACCTGCTTTTAAATAGTATTATGATGTGGAGATTGCAGATTTGTGGATTCAGTTGTCTAGGCCAATACTTTGCTTACATAATTAAAGCATTCTATCTACCATCATTTTATGCTGTTGTCTGCACCATGATTTTCACTAAGGTGGTTTGCTGAAGGGCATTTCATATTGATTTCTCCTTTGTCCTTTGTTTAGATTTCGCTATGGGATTATATAATCCGTGATAAGGATCATGCAAAGTTCCAAGCACAGGTTGCCAGCAAATATCCCTTGATCGATCAGGCAAGTTTTTTCAGAATCGATACCTCCTTCAGTACTCATAGTGCGAAATATAATCAAGAATGTACATTACAATCTTAATACACAGTATGTTACCCGACTGTTTTGACATGACAATTGAGATTTTTTTTAAGAAAGGGAGCTCTCTCTTGATCTAAAAGAAAGATGTCAAAAAGATTTCTTAGACTAATTCATAATACTTAAATCCATGAGATTGGCTATCAAGAAACTAATGGTTTACATTTATTTCGTCCAGGGAAGCAACCTTCGTGGTAAGAAAGTTGAATTTGTTCTCCACTGGCATGTTATGCCCAGTACAGGTAGAATGATTGTAGATAAGATGGCCTTGTCCAAATTCTATCTACCTGAGGCTTATACATAGTTTACAGCATGTCCCATTCCTCACTGATTGTCTGTGATAATTCATGGGTACTATAGTCCGATCTTAGGTGAACTTCTGATTAAGTGTATTCTTTCTGGATGCCTATTGTTCTCTTTCTCAAAATCAATTTTGTTAAGTGTATTCTTTCTGGATGCCTATTGTTTTCTTTCTCAAAATCAATTATGTTGCATCCCTTGAGTAGAGACATTAATAATTATCAGTGGGCTCTCGTACTACATCAAAGTTAGCGTATGCTCATGCCATAGCCATTTCACTTGATGCTCGTAACTCCCAGAGGCTTTATCGAGTGTGTAGTGTCAGTAGATTGCATGTGGTGCTCAGCAATCTAAATAAACTGATACACTATTACAAGTTTGTTTAATATACTGCAAGTACGTATTTATTTGTGATGGTACTAGAGTTAAAGCAGCTCTCCAGCTGAAAGAGGCGATGGCTTTCTCCCGCTGATTGTCTCACAGGGCCAATCACCTCTTTAGAGAGAAAAAAAAAGCAGGAAAAAAAAGCTTGATGCCTTCTAATTATGATGGTGCTTGATAAACCCAATCTAACTTGCACGTCGTGAATCAGATCTCTCTCTTTTTTTTAGCATGGGTTGAGTCCTGTGGACTGCATTATAAAATTTACTATCTTAATATTAAGATGATCTGAAAACTTTCATATTTATTTTAATTTTCCCTAAGTTATTCGAGATGACTTGAGTCAAGCTAAAATAGCCAATAACATATATCTATTTATTAACCAATTGGCTTTTTAAATTTGACTCATTTATCTTATAGCCAGTAATCGTAGCATCTGGAGGTGCCTACAAGGCTAACCATATCTTTCATGGTCTATCTTAGTTTTGCATAATCCTACTATTGATTGAAAACTCCCAGGCAAATCTATAAAAGTTTTTCTTTTCTTTTTGAGAAAGTACAGATTTATTATGGACTGACATTAGATTGGGAGTTGTGGAGTTACTAGTATATGGCTATCTTTATCACGCAAATGTTTTATTGGCGAGATGTTGTCTGTTACAATAGCCTATTCTGTAAATGTTTATTGATTATTTATTTTTGCTTTTTAAGCAATTTCTATATTTATCATATTTTCTTTTTAAATTTTTGATTGTTCAACCTCTAAATTTATCTGAGTTACGAAATGAACTAAAATTCATCTCCCGTGACTACTGCCGAAGCCACCCACCCAAGTACCTAGATGGGTCCCAGGAATTGCGTTGAAATATTCCAGAATAAAACATTTAAATAATCCAACCCCTAATCTTTTACTTGGTATGTCTAACCAGAGTTCTAATATCTGCTACAAAACCAATTCCCCCAACACCAATTACCGGTGCTCTAATTCTCCCTCCCCATCACATTAAATCCACCATATTATTCAGGAAAACACGAAAACAAATTAGCTTATACTCCACTTCTAGTTTCCGAGTTCCAACATATGTGGAAGCCAGTAGATTAGGAACATGGGCCAACGGTCGCGTGGAAATTTCGAGTCAGACCTCGTTTTGGTGTTGGTCGCAATCTCATACGGAATCATATAGACTGGTGGTTAAGCAGCAGCATCAGCCACCAAGGGACTAATAAACGCACCTGGAAGGCAAGGTTTTCAAAGATGGCCGATGTCTCCGGCCATCCCCAAGACCTGGCTTCCTAGGTTCACCCAAGCAGTAGTTGACTGAATTAAAGTGTGATCCCATTGTTGTGTCACAACATTAGAATTTCCGGAGCATGTCATTGTCACTAGTTAACTTTCATGTAATTTGAAAACAAGCATTTGGAAATTTTCTTTGGGAAGTTGGTGTAGAGATTACACTGACTTAAACCTACCAGTCTTCTTGGTCTTTGTAAACTATACACCAATTACTATAGAGATAACACCGACCCAAACTTACCAGTCTTCTCTCCCACTTTCTATCTTTCCTCAATTTCTAGAGTCTTTGGTCCAAAGCTCACCGTGGAATTACCTATTTTAACATGGGATTTAGCAGAGAGCTCAAACTTTGGCTTCACAAAGGAAGTCAATCAAGGTTCCTAGAATGATGGGATCACAGGTTAAAAAAAAAAATTATGTTCTCAAACCTTTCTAGTCCGAACTCCGGGAGATCATCAATAATGGATATTAATATTAAGCGAACAACTTCATCTGCAAATCAAACCAAACTCATAATGATAATGCTACTGGAGAAGTATCTTAAAATTGACATGCATTGCTGTTCTTAGGTGCAAGATGGCCATGATAGGCGGCTTTCGATAACCTCACAGAAATTTCTTCTCTTGGAAACTCTTAATGCAGTCATCAAACATCTGGGGAAGAGTTTTGAATCGCGGAAACCCCAGTTCTCTTATCTTGGTGGTGTCCATGCTGTGTGGGTTGCTATTTCCTTTCTGATCGCCACATCTAGTATACACCAACATCAAATTAGGAAGAGAATCTCATAATTATAGAACAAGAAAGGACTCAAAATGAAGAAAACCAAAGGGGAGTCTCACTTATTTGGGATTGGATAGTATGGATATTTGGCCCTGAGCATCTCAACTATCTCAGACCAGTGAGCGACGCTGCTCGAACAAACAAGCCTTCCTGAGGCTCTGCTATCCTCCATTGCCAGAATGTGGCCGAGGACCACATCATCAATGTGAACAAATCCTACTGCCATGTTTGGATAATCAGGGCAATCTCCTGGATGTCGATGACCAAATTGGATTATAAATAAGATAAACAAGTGTATCATATGTTTATGATATCACGAAACCAGTAAGAACGTGATATCTGAACATATATATACATGCTTTGAGCTAGGATTACATGTTCAACCTTTTAACAACGAGAGTATCATAAGGAGGGTGCTTGTGGGCTGTGGCGCAAGCAATGGTCCGACAACAAAAGATGGGTTCACGACCACAAGATCGAGTTGAAAATCCTTGGATAGTCTCCAGGCCTCTTTCTCAGCGAGCGTCTTCGCATAAGCATACCACAGCTGCCATTCAAATAAATACGTATCTAATAATCCAATTCGAATGATGAATTGATGCTGTTTAATCTAAGCGATAGCACAGTGCGGGCAACTAAAGTCCCAATTAAAGTCATCCTACTCGAGCAATAACACAGGATACTGAATGGTATTTCCATTCTATTCCACCATTCAAACTCCAATCTGTGCATGAAGTGTGGAGTAGAGGGCGAAGCATTTCACATCAGATACTAGTAGAGACTATTTAGACCAAAATACTAAAAGGAAGATGAAGCATTACGCTGTATCTCTTGCAGTAGTCTAAGTCACTCCAGATCGACTCATCGAGCGGGGAAGCCTGAGTAGCATCGTCTCGATACCTGATGGAAGAGCATGAAGAGGTGAGCACAACACGGCGCACGGAACTCGCTTTAGAGCAGGATTTGAGCACATTTGCTGTGCCTTTCACGGCTGGATTAATTAACTTTTCCTGCGAACAATTTTGACATGATGAATTATAACAAAGCAATCAAATTAAAGAAAGGTCTCATATAAAGGAATATTAGATATAGGGGATATATAGCAGCGTTATATCTACCGTTGAGTGCTGGATATAGTCAGTATAGCTTATGAGTTTTTCTCCTATAATTAACAATGCTCAGCCACAGAGCAGAGGAAGCGCTCAAAAAAGGATCAGAAAGACTTTCAAAAACCACTTAGGTGCCAATATTTCTAGCTGAGGACAAGGGATCTACCTTTTTAGATTTATAAGAAGAACTTAGATACGACCATTAATTTGGATCTACCTCGATGTTTGGGTCATTGGAAACAAAAACAGGGCACGCCGTGTGGAAGACTCCATCAACCCCGTTCACGGCCTCGTCAAAACTTCCCTCCACCAGTAGATCAGCCTTCACCAACCTGAGCCTCTCCTCGGCTCCATCCAAGCTCCGCAGAAACCCGACCCTGGACTCATCCCCTAATAAGACAACTCTTGAGAGCCTCAGTATGAGGAGGAGGGGAAAAAATTCCGAGTGGGAGGCATCTAAGAGCTCAAGTACCTGGATCTCTGACGGTGGCCCGAACGGTGTAGCCCCTGGCCAGCAGCTCTTTGACGAGGTAAGCGGCTATGAAGCCAGTCCCCCCGGTCACACAGTATTCCGGCATCCTCTCGCCGATCCTCGATGCTTTCTTCTCCAATTTCTCGCACGCTCTGCCTCTCTTTCTCTGCAGACCCCTCTGTTTGCTGATTGGAACCCGTGGTTGCCTTGGTCCGAGCCTTTATGTATATTATTATGCTTTTGTCGTTTGGCATGAGTTGGGTTCTGATGCAGGTGAGTCACGAGAGGGGTGGTGGTGTCGTAGTTTGGCTCGCGCGTCGTGCATGGATACTATATCATGGCTATCGCGTAATATCTATGCTGATAGCCGTGATTGTGGAATCCAATTGCCCAGTTCGGGACCTGAACTTAAGAAGGATATATCGAGGCTCTTGTCAATTGGTATGCATCACTGAGCCAGTTAAGTGTGGCTGATTTAGCTCAGCTTAGTATTTCTTTTTTCTTTTTATGTAACGTGAATGTGGAAAAAATTGATTACATTCAATTTAGCTCAGATTAGTGAGGTCTCCCCATTTACTGAATGGTTTTTAGGTTTCATAGTTAGTCCTATAAAATCAAGGTTGCAAAGCTTGTATACAACTAAGATGGCTTATTATTATCTAAGATTATTTATAAGGCGATTGTACTTGTTTATATTTCATTCGCATCCGCCTGCCTCTATCACTTGTCATTAGATTCTAGCAAGCAGCGCTTTAGATACCAGAAAGGAGATCCAAAGAGTCGCCCTTCTGTCTAACACTGAAGCGATATGTTCAGATCATGTTCCAGACAGTGACAGGGATAGGTGCCAAAATTTCTCGAAAGTTGCGCAAGAGGATATGGCTTTAAAAAGGGAAGATTCGGAGAGGAGCCGAGAAAACAGGTAAAAGGTCATGCCCCTTTAGAAAAACCTTATTGACTGACCTCATCAGCGACCAAATTAAGGCAATAAACGAGCACCCAATGGGGACTGAGGGGCGAGAACCAAAAGTCAAAAAGAAATATATGAGGTGCCTGTATATCGCCCTCCATCTACATAATACTATATTTGAGCTGACGTAGTGATCCATATAATATATGCTTTTATCTGTCAGAGCCATGCAATTAAATAAATATTGACTTTTTAAGGAAGGTTTCAATAAACATATTAACATATTAACAATAGTAATGATTATCTTTAAGCTAATTTTAACATATTAACAATATTACCTTTCTTTACTATAAATGTTTTAAGCTTAAAGTATATCCCATAAACATAATTCAAGCTTTCAATAAATCTCTTAAATGAGATGTTTGTGAACAACTCCAGCTTGGCTTGAGTATAAATCAAGTTGATCTTGTGCTAGGCCTAGCTTGCTTAAGCTTGACTTGTTTATTCTCTTAATTAAATGCAACGTCCGTGGCTTTGTATATGTTTTCAAGAATAAATTTTGTAGAAATGAAAGATATATATACTCATATTGAATGCTAAGAAGAAATCTTTCAGAGAGTGGTCAAGAGTAGCGGCTAGAAGCTAGGTTGTATCCTTGTATGTATATTTGGACCTGATCTTTTCATCAGCCATGGTTTAGAATTTTATGAAACATTAAATGTCTGTGTTTCTAGTGCTAAAGCATTTCCTTGTCATAGAAAATACACATCAAGGCTTTTGAAGCTTAATATCTGGGACATCTCTATGGGTGGCAGATGCCAAAATGAATGGAGATTCCAGTTAATTTCAACTAAGATGAAAAGCTAGAAAATTTGAAAAGAACATAATCTGTGACGTTGACTGATAGATTAGACATTTAAGTGCTAGCTGCTGTATTAAAATAAAGATACATTATAATTTAATAATTAAAAAAACCAGATCGTAAAAGAAAGGTTGGAAACAACATATTAACATACGGCTGATATCTTGAGGTCATATTAGACGATAGCGGTCGAGGTAAAGGCCAATATATTATATACCAATTGCCGGGTGTCTATATAAATATAAATTCATATCTTGGCTAAAATGGAAATTTTGATACACATAATAGAGTTCTGGTAGATGAGGATGCTAGCTTTATCCATTAGAAATTTAAATATCCTACTCTTTTCAGAAAAAAAAGAAAAGGAAAAGAAAAATTCATGGCACTGAAGCTGAGTAAGTGGTGTGACTGTCATAGGCAGTAGAGAAACTCAACGCCCAGTCCTCTTTTTTGACTGCCAATTTGCACTACTTCGAACACAATTAGCATTTTATGTTTCATCTTTTATGCATTTCCGATCGGAAAAAAAAGAAGATAATTGCTTGAAAAACTTGTGAAATTCATCTGATGGGCTTTTCTTTCCATTGAATAGGAATCGCCAGGTCTACAATAATAGCTGCTTGCCTCCTTCGATGAAGACAGATTGATTGCTAGCTTTAGTATAGTTAGGCTCGTTTTGGCATGCGTAAATACTAGTTTCATTATATATATATATATATATAAAGATAGAGTTTTACTTTTAAAAAAAACATAAAATGGCAGTTAACATATGCTCACAACCGATAAGGTTTAGTAGCTACGCGTAACTGTAAGGAAGTTGCCATTGCAGGGCAAATCCTTGGAGCTCGGTCATTTAATGCTTTGCATGTACTGCAGCATTGTCCCAGATGCTGTGAGTAATCATTTTGGATATTTCCATGGAGCTATGGCCGTCACGTTCGGGCATCAAATAGAATGGTAGTTTTGTATCAACATTCCAGTACTCCAACTAGCAGCAAGGAACCTAGAAACGAACCAACGGGCAAATGTTTTGAAGGATCGGTCAGTAGGGAGACCCAACCACTTGCTTGCACCCTGTAGGACGAGACCATGCACCAAAACCTCAATATTGCATGCCAACTGCTACCCTGTATTCATGTCCTCAGTACGTACGTACGTCTTTCTGTCCTTTAAATAGTCGGTACGGTAGTGGTAAAGGTATGTACTCACAAATGATTACCTCGAAAAGCTCAAAAAAATCTACACAAGTATCATGCACAGTGGATGAGATGTACTCCAATTATGACACCATCCATCAAATTTTGCTATTTAAATGCCCTAGATCATGCCTGAAATACTTCCATTTACAAGCATCTGCATGGTTTTATTTCGTTCTTTTCCTATTTGATGTGAGTTAAGTAACTAATGATATATAAGTGGTTTGCCAACACAACTGCAAAACAAACGTTCTACCATCGGCCATCCATGTCAAGTTGATTCGTGCATCTATTCTTCTTCTTCTTTTTTTTTTGGAATAATTCGAGCATGTATTCAAAGTGATAATTGTATCATAGGATACAAAGAGTTCTTCTATTAGAACTCAGTGATAGCCAAAAAAATATAATTGTGTCATGGGAACAAACTGGCTGCACTGCCATCCACCTTGTTTCCCTCACTTGGCCTTCCTAAATCCTAGCTAATACAAGTACATTGCTAACCTTAGGAAAAGACCACAATCTACCTTTCATTTAAGGCTTCAAACTAATATTGAGAGAGGCTTCAAACTAATATTAAGAATCTCTCACTTAATATTCACTACTTCAATATTAAGCAATATCAGGTTAGCTAAAGAGGAGGAGTGTCGGTTTGGTTGCATTCCCTAGTTCCGATGGTGCCTTCAACTCTTCGGATTCTTGCCTCCACTCCATAACTGTAGTAGGCGGAGAAGGAGCGGACTTAGTGAGATCAAGGTTCAAGTCAGGCAACATGTAGGCATCGTCCTCCAGGCAGCTCGCAGTATCAGACACCCGATCATTCTCCGTCGCCGAGTTCAGTTGCTGGCATTCCCTGCGTTCGTGGCTCGCAGGACCGCCTAATAACGTTACATTCCTCGAGCTTTGAGGCTGGCGGAGAGGGACGCTCTGGCTGACGCGATGGTTGTTGGGATCGATCCCCATACTTATGAGCTTCCTCCTAAGATGAGAGTTCCAATAATTCTTCACCTCGTTGTCTGTTCGTCCAGGCAGCCTTCCAGCTATCAGCGACCACCTAAAGCCAAAAGATCATAAGATGAAATAAAATCAGTAAATCAGTATATGCTTACTTCTGGTATCTTTTGAACAAGGTTGTATACATCACTGGAGCATATGGTGTGCTTCATTTGCATCACTGAGGTCCTATATATGTCATATTTCATGCAAGGATGTGAATAAAAAAAATATGCATGCACTACGTGATGTCCTCACTATGAGAATATAATTGATTTTTTTTTTTTTTGTAGGAATTATGTGACACGACGACACCACCGGAGTGCAATGCCTCCACCTCTGCCTCGAGCAACGGCAATTTCCTCGTCTACATAAAACCAGATGAAGAAGGGATCCTTGGTGCAGCGGTGCTAGGCTCCCTCTCCTCTTCTCATAGGCTAATCTGCAAAGGGCCAAATGATCCTACCTTTATATAGGAACACACTCAAAAATGAGTGCCAATATCCTGTTCTTCCAATGAAAATTTGCCTTCAAAGGTTAGACACTCCATTATCGATCCTCTTTGCCTGATAACCCAAATCAATGTTACTAAATGTATCCAATTTCATTACTCATTTTGATTTAACGAACAACAATTTCAGTCTTGCACCTTACAAAGATAATAATAAAGCCAAAAAAAATTAATATGTAGGTTATAGCAAAAATCTGCACCTATTAATCGCATTTTCCATGAACAGTAATTTGAAGTGAGGCTCCTAACTGTATGTATGTGCGCTCATGGTGATCCTACTACACATCCTAGTATATCTCTAGAACTACAAATGAAGAGATCCCAACAGCTATACACCTCAAAACCATCTATGTCGAATATTCACCTTGCAGGAAGAAAAATAAAGGACCTCATGAAACCCTATGAGACTACAGGCCAGGTCGCAAATAAATATAAACTTGGAAAAAAAAGCTTCAGGCAGCTTAATCTATTCACCAGAGAACATTGCCCTTATCAGCATGCTATATAGCTATCACACTGGACAAGATCCAATTAGAAAGAAACCTCCACAAGCTACCTCAAGGTAGTTGGTTGCTTAAAAATTAATGTTCTTACGGATACCTAGCTCGACAGGTAAATTCAAGGTGCTGCACTAATACGTTGTGTCCATGCATGTTCAGAAGTCTTATAAGTAGCAATATGATTTACCATTTACATCATGATTCTGATGTTATGTTCTGATCATTAGGAATGGAAGCCCTAAGCCATACAATGTAAATAAAAAAAAAAATACGACTGAGTATGATGAAACTCTTAATTTCTACAAATCCTTTAGTATTAATATTACTGCTTCTTCATTGAAAGCTGAGCATACCGATTGCCAAGAAGAGCGTGGAGCTTAATGATGAGGTCCTCTTCATCCTCCTCAAAGTTCCCTCTCTTAACGTTGGGCCGTAGGTAGTTTATCCATCGCAGCCTACAACTCTTACCGCACCGAAGCAGTCCTAAGAAGAGTAGGAACAATTAGCCAAGGAACCCATGAAATCATTCATAACACTCGGACTTGAGGTGTGCAACACCTGCAGCCTTGGGGAGTGATCCCCAAGAACCTTCTCCATGGGCGCGGATGTAGTTAATGAGTTTCTCGTCCTCCTGCTTCGTCCATGCTCCCTTGTTGGTGTCTTGCTTATCACAACAAGGCTTCCTCATTGTTCTCCCTCTATTTGCGTGTCTGAGAGAGAGATGAGGAGGGAGAGAAAGATAAAGGGCCGAGGGTATGGAGCAGACGGCAAGGGCGAAGGATATATAATAAAGATTTTTGGGCTGTACAAAGATATGGAATGACTGAGACGAAGTTGACCATCGACCAGAAGAATGGTTGTTTGGGAGTGGGGGGTGAGGGGGAAGTGTGGTCTGTTAGTTGCGGTTAGAAGCCTTTGTTTTGTTTCAGGCTGCTAACAAAAACGATCCAAGATTTCTCCTTGGAGAGTGATGGAAGCCGGTTGGTCACACGTTCCGCGCTGACTGATAGCTTTCCCCATGTATCCGTACCCGTCTTATTTGTGCCCGTAGATGGGTTTGAGATCGGCTTTAATTAGGGTCTCGCTTTTGGAAGATTGAGGCTCGGAAGGCTTCATCTTTGGTACATGGTGTGCTTCATATCCATGATGATTAATTTAAGTGATCGGTATAAATATAGCGTCATGAGATAATTGTCAAGCTATTGCATGGTTCAAGCATCCGCAAGGCCCTATATAGCTTAGATAAGGCACCACAAGAACTGCAGCAGGAACAAAGGTTGAGATGGGTTACCCTAAGCCCCAGGAGAAATTGTTGGTCGGACTAGGTCGACCAACTCAACAGTGGACCACTCTAACACTAACGGACATTTGTAATCATGGACAGAAAAAGGAGGAGGAGAGAACGGAGCAATACAGATGTTCGTTTGTAGTTAGATTGGTCCGAGCAATACAGGTGTTCTTGACCTAGTATAAAACTTAGAGCCACCTAAGTTGACAAGTTGATCTATTGGATCAGACTCAAGCATTGCTAACCATGCAAGAATTGGATGCTGATCCCTAATTATGATGGTTGGCTGTCGGTTGGCGGTCGGTCGCTGCAAAATTTTGTACGTATTGCGAGGCTAGCACGTTGCAAACCAACCGTCCACCTCCCACAAAATATGAAGCTTTAACCATTCAAAGATAAGATAGGTTCGCATATCACTACTTTTAGAAGAACAAATAGATAGAATACGATAGTTGCCAAATTTGGTTAGTTCATTACTTTTTTAAAAAAATCGATTTTCTCTTATTCTCGAAAAACTCACCTCTTAATATTATTGTAATGAGAATTGTATAATCTCCGGAGATATTCCAAGCCCCGAGCTCTTGCTCATCCTTGGATTGATTAATAAGTTTCTTGATTCTATGGCATACAAATGAAGTACTAACATAGTTCAACACTTCAACCACAATTTTTTGCTCATAGACATTTTTTTTTCTTTTTTGGTTTTTATGTACCCTCTACCTTCCAGTCTTCATACCAGACCAGTTTAAAAAAAGATCTCAGAACATGGACAAACGGGAGGATTTTACTTTCTTGCTGAACATGGATATCATGTGGAAGTGCAATCAAGCTAGCACCAAGGTGGTCAATCAATTTCACGTCCGACGAATAAAGGATTATGGACTGGTTGGTTGGACATAGCAAACCACCTTGGAAACTCCTGTTCTCCGCGCTACTAGATTGCAGAATATGGTGAAACTAGAATTCCAGCCGACCACGAAGACAAGCGACCGATAAAGAGGTTATGCATCGTTCTCATTCATGGCATGAAATGACCCTTCGCTTCTGTTACTGGGTCAGCAATTGTGGATAGGCTGGGCCGATTGGATATGGAGTAGTTTGGAATCCTCATCAAAGATATCCATCAAACAATAGCCTCTGATTGGATGGCTTTCTATTCGGTGGAGCATTTTTCTAACACTCTGCAGATTCATTTGACATCTGTTTCTTCACTATTTTATAATATTTTGTTTTTAATTTTATAAGATATATTCATACTCCGTACGATGATGCAATTTTGTCTTCAACATGATGTTAAAAACAAAAAAAACAAAGCAACATGATATGTAAATATATTTTTATATTGTTTAATAGTTTAAGATAAAGAAACAAACTATATATAACAGCCAAAACTGAAATTTTGTATACCATATTAATAAATAATAATAACTTCTATTTATACGACTCAGAAGCAGTGCTATCTTCTATATGCATAATACATTGGGCTACAATTTATTTCAACTTAATGGAGGTTGCAGCTGAGAGCTTTCAACATGCATCTTGAATGTTAATTCTAGTATCAAATACTTAATAACAAGATACCTTTAAAATACTTAAATATCATCGAACAATATTTTATCTAATTTATCAGTTTCGTTATCTTTGATTGATACTATCAAATTTATTAAATTTACACAATAGTTAATCTCAAAATTCGTATATCGGCTGAGATATCAATATCTCTATTCCCGTTGACGAGGTTTTGAACCATGTTGATTTCTTTTAAAATTCTTCCATTTCTGTCGCAACTAAGATTAATCATAGAGATGCCTGTTCCCGCGGTCGGAGACCTTGGCGGGCCTGAACTGCGTCCTTCCAAGTGGCTAGTCCGTCTCCAGACCTGGCAGATCTCCATTGGATTAGATGGTGGAACCCACAGGTCTTATCCGTTGGGTCCCATGCTGCTATAACTTCTATTTCCACAGCTCGTCATTGTATTCTTTTTCCCGGGTACAGACATGAGCACAAGCTTACTCCAACTCATCGTATTTGAGCAAGCAGAGGTTCGTCATCAGTCATGCATGAAAGCTGCTTCCTGTTTTTGACTGGTACAAGTAAGCTCCATCTCTGCAACATCTGTTCTTGTTTTCTTCGAAAAAAGCCCAAAGACGAATATATCGCATGCAGAACTTAGCATCTGTGGGATCCAACTTGGTCGGTAGATGGGGCTTCCACACAGTAACACAGGAGCCAGATCTTGCGTCTATAAGTTTTGTTCTTAATGTAATAATGGTGGCATGATCATTTTAAACCCTCAACAGAGGCCTGAGTGGAAGCCGTATTGGTGTCTGTATGTCTCTGGAATCTTGAATTGCTAAACACATATATGAATGTAACAGTTTCATGTCAGATAAGCATTTCTCCCTTCATATGGCATCCTGAATGCATGTAAATATATTTCTAGGTTATTCCAGTTCTTTTATATCAAAAATCTGGGAAGCATTTCAACCAGAAATGTTTTACACTATTGACTTTTGTAAAGCTTGGACTCATCAAGAGTATCTAATTTCAACAGAACTTGATATGTATGGAACCGCATTATTTCCTTTTTCGCTGATAAATGAATATATTCAGAATGAACTGTCAAAAAAAATTACAATGAATAAACTCGATCGTGCAATGAAGAGGGCAAAGAAGCTTTATGATCATTAGAGGACGGCATTGAAAGGCGTCTGATATTATCAATCCCTTCTCTTCTGAGGGCTTTTAGTTCTACACCTGCCCTGTGAGCTGCAATAATCCCTATAGCTTCCCAGTAATTTAGGACCTTCACCTGAAGAATGAGAATCAATGAAGTTCATATATATTTGAGCGCGGCAGCAAGGAAGGTTTCAAGTGAGTGATGCATACCACTTCAATCCCAAACTTCTCAGGTGTATCGTCGAGCACTGTCTCATTCTCCTCAACAGCAATTATCAGAGGCTGCAAAAGGATTATACTCGCACCTTTATATAGAAAAGCATATCCATTTAAGACATCACAGGCTAAAATTAAGCCATCGGCATTTATGTGAAAAATGGTCAAAACTGCTAACCAGCAAAAATGATAATATAGCAATTAAGTATTCAGGAAATAGGCATATTTGAGACAGTTCTACTGCACAGGCAATGCTCCTATGAGCCTAATCAGGGCAAAGATATAATGGAACCTTCTTCAAGTTGGTTAAGTCAAAGAGGACTCAAGAAAGGATGCTTTTGTAAGCCTTAAAAGATATGTACACAGCAAAACCAATAAACTCTTATCGTGTACCTTATTGTTTGTCATGCTCCTTGCAAAAGCAAGAGCACCATCTCCTCCACAAGCATCAGCAGGAAGAATTACACTGTCAACATTACTAGCGACTATACAATCACTATTCAAGGATCCATGCTTCTTGGTCACATATTGGGGTGCATAACTTAAACCAGCAAGCACACAAGGAAGAAAGGTATACCCAAGCTGCAGCAAAGATAAAGAGAAGATCATGTCAATACAAGTATTGCTTGCTAAAGAAATCAGTCTCCAGGTAGCAAACACAACTTCGTAGCTGATATTTTTGTATTTTTAAGCAGAAAAAAATAAAAAAAGAAGTTCTAAAAACTAGGGTATATTTCATTATTTTGAAAACCTTCTTCCAGTTATTTGAGGTATAAAATTAACTATGCACTCACTAAGACACCAATACACACAATGCATGGTTTTGAGCAAGACTGCCTGAAGGGTACAAAATGGGATGATCATTCAGCCTACGCCCATTTGAAAACCGTGTAGATACCAAGATGCAGAAGAGGATGTCAGTTCGGTAAAATATGAAAAACACCAACAAATTATCTTCATTCCAATAATGACTTCAAGGGTGAACCAGTAGTCCGGAGTTTTGATGTGTATTTAACATGCAGCTCTCTTACATTAGTGAGTAAAAAGAAAAGGTTAGATTTGTATATGCTTTTGGTAGTGTTCGAAACATTAAGCAGAAATGCTAACTTCTATGCCATAATTGAAAAGAATTGAAGGCTTAATGGGAATAATGACATTAACTTTTCTTTTATTATTTGGTAAGAAGTTGATGATTTTGTAATGCATTCCTTTCTTGTCTTTTAATATATTTATGATTCTTTTCTTATTGCTGAATATTTCCGGACTCTTAGGTACCAATCGTATGTGTAATTCTGGGTGTCAAAACTAAATTCACACTCCAAAGATAAAGAATTGAAGTGGAGAAAAATGACATGGTCACTTTACTCTTCATTAGAGTTAAGGGATTCGTCAACTTCAAATTCTTTTCTCACTTTAACCTCTCTAAAGCAGTATGTAGACACAGCTGGAGTGTAACAATAAAAAGATGAGTCTACATCAATCGCCGTTTTATATGGTGAGCCATTGATAAGAAATGCTTAGGCAGACCAACTTTTCACAATACACGCCCTTAAATAGTTGAGATGCAAATCCTGAAGCAGCAGGGAAAATATGAATATATTAATTTAACCAATACACTCTTCAAAGAGTTCTCTTTCAAAAAGAAACAATATCACCCTCGTTTACCATATCTAGCCTTGTCATCTAGGCATCACACAGAAACATCTCAAGAAGCCTTAATCAGCTCTTGAACTCTCAAATCTCCAGTCTCTATGTGTTAGGATTTAAAATCTTGCTACTGTTGGAAGTCTGAAGTCTGGATCGAGCATTTGCATGGTCTGAGTTTTGTAGGTTTGTCAGAACCAGAAAGAACTTGGGATAAATATGAGACTAGAAACCCCAACCATTGAAATGCTAGGAAAAGAGGGCAGGGCAATCTCTACCTTTCTAATTAGTTATATTTCTTTATTCCCCACAAGTGCTACCTGATTTTAGGATTGGATCACAAGTCAGATGACATCATTAGGATAATCAAATATGATACTCTAAGCATAATTTTCAAATAATATGTATGTTCAAGGCCCTATGGCAAGTGTGTGTGATATTGGGTATTGTGAAGGTGCGTTTGTCCAAGCAATTCTCATTGACTATTTCATATATGAAGCAAAATGAATGTAGTACTACAAATAGTGTGAAAGGCTTTGCATCCAACCACAAGACAGGCAAGCCTTTTGTGCAACGTTCCCCCTCCCATCCACTCACATCTCCCCTCTCCTTATAGACACTGATAGTTAATGGATTGACTCCTTTAAATAGAGTTTTGCTATCCTTGGCCTCAAGAACTAAAGGAGTGCACCATCCAAAAGTGGGTGACTGTTTATCAAATCACACAAACAATAAAACAATTTTGCAATTGCTGGAGAGATCATAGCCATCCATGCTTCTTCCTGAATGCATCACATGTGCCGAATACTAGTATACATTTATCCCTTTTTTATTGATGCACTCCATTGTTTCCATTATAGAGAGAGAGAGAACAAAAAGAAACTTGAAATTTGAGAACCCTACCAAATGATGAAGAGAAAATACAGCTCACTATTTTAATTTATTTTTAATTTTAATGTATCGAAATATTTTTCTGCCCTTCCAATTACAAGACAGAGTATTTAACAAGCATATGACAGACAAAATGAAGGGCAACCCTTTTACTTAACAGACACATGCTTTGTATGTCTAATATTTCACAGAGACATGGGCAAAATGGATTAATGATATTAAAAAAAGAAAAAACCTGTCAAAAAAAATGAAAAAATGATGCCATTTTACTTTGTCTATTATTCATGGAATAAAAATTTACTTTTCTAACCTTAAAGTACGAATAGTAGCACTTAAAATAATTTTCCTTTTGCTTCCACTTGCAAATGGTAAGAAAGCAATATGTTGAAGCAAATTCTAAAACCCCATAGAAATCTATTGCTTCAACGTAGAACGCATGACTGAAAGAACGATATTCCTCAATGACATTTACATTTTAACTAAGCCAACTATTTCATTGAAAAGGAGTATATATTTTTGGTTTTTGCTGCGAGCAATAATGACATAACCAACTAATCCCTCTATCAAATTTATGTCCTAGATTAAACATCTATTGAGCTAAGCTTTTTATACACTACTGTTGCCTTAATATTCCTACCATTCTTTGTCCAGTTGTGGAGCATGCATGTCCAAAATTTTTGGTCTAACCCTGTTTGCCAATATCACCAAATTTGATTTTTATCCTCATATGTTTCTTGATGTGAGTTGATCTCATAGCCTTTCCTAACTTCCAGATTTCACTTTCTAAATGAGCATTCTAGACAAATGAAATACCTGCTCTTCCACAATTCACAGCTCACATGGATTCTTGATATACTTGGTTGCTCCATGAGTGGTGATTTAATGCCTGCTTGTAATACAGAATTGATATTATATCAGTTGTTTACCAAACTATTATTCTAGTGATAAGAATTTCTCTAGCTAGTCAATCTAGTGTTATTCTGCCAATGAAATCCATATTCTGGTTGACAAGATCTTATTTCAAGATTTCATATCAAATCCACCTAATCCAAAGAAATAGAGAGAGCTTATGGTGTCTTCAACACAGTGCATGAGGTTGAGAGCATAGCAACCAAAATTCTTCGAGTGCAGACAAACTATTAGGTCCAATTCAGAACCAACTTCTAAAAGCCTGTGAAATCCCTCGTTGAGAACCTCTAATAATTAAAACTTAGAGATGACCTGTTTATGCTTGTGGATGAAATTCTTTTAATTAATAAAAATTTTCATATCCTTGGTGCTCAAGGGAAAAAATTTGCATCCTTGGAGGTCTCTCTGTAACTGTTATACAACAGAAATGTATCTATAGCAGGAGTAATGCATTCACCATTGGACGCTTAAAAAGAATGTTATCAAGACTTTCAGAAGCTTATGTTAACTTTAGCATGGAAAGATTGTACACACCTCTTCAGCAGCGGATCTCGGAGACAGTGACGTGCTAAGAGGGATAGGTGATACTGCAGGTGCATGAGCACAGGGGATCTGGAACTCCTTCGCAACAAGATGGCTGATAATTGCCTCGACTCCTGCCAATGAATCTACTCCCTGCAAAGGATACAGGACGTCAAAATAGTTTTGATGTAGCATCCAGGGCAACAATATGCTCACCTCTCACACAATCCCATGCCCAAAGCAAAGCACTGCTCTTTCATTTTCTTACATATTGTTCAAGCCTTATTTTACATACAGCATGCAGGAGAGTGCTGCCTAGCTATATCTGCATTCACTAATCTCCTAAAATATAATTCCATATGACAGACGCATAAATTAAAAGTAAAATGATTAAAAGCTCCATGAGCCAGCAAACATACTGATGACAAGAGAAGTTAAATGCATTCAGAATAAATAAGCAGACACTGGCATGCATGTTCCGGTCATGAACACAATCAAGTCATTATATAAATTTGCAATACACACATCATATATTAAATATTAAATTAAAAAACTATGTCCATAAATAGAATGTTTCGAGAGAGACACCATCCAGCTGGAAAAAGAGAATGGCAAGCTATGGAACATCACCTAACAGATCATGAATAATAAAAATTACCTTCCCTTGTCTGTAGTCTTCCATGTCTTCTATATCGTCATCTGGAAAGCGCCCCACAACTGCAACTGCACTGACTTGTGAATGGTTAACTAAAGTTTGTACGGCTCTTAATAATGAATCAGGGTGTTTGATCCTTCCTGTTGATTTCCCGCATTTTGGATCGATCCATGTCTCAACCTATAAAATAAGATAAAGCTCTCAGCTGATAAATTAGCACTCTGGTTTTACTTTGCTTTTAAGATGTTCGACGATAGATTAAATCCGTCATATACAAGATGCATATAACATGATAAATCAATCACATGCTCAGGAAAGGAAGAGATTGAACATAAAGTTTATAGTGTTGTTTCAGTGTCCAAAAGTTCCCAGTTTCAAGGGATCTGGGTACCAATAACAATCTGAGCATCTTACTGAAAGTCTAATAATGTCAACAATTTATAATCAATACCGTATCAAATGGAAATATGCAACCAAGAACGATATTTTGACATTGGAACTAATAAGAAGTATCAAGATCTTGATGGTAGGCAAAAAAATTAAGAACTGGACTTCTATTGACTGAAGGTGTTCCTTAGAGCCAAAGTCATAGCATTTTCAGAACTTGAACGATTAACCTGATCAAATAGTTGATCAACTGAAAGCCTTTTGATTGCAAAGATTGGCTTAAATATGGCAAGAAGTTATTATATGTAAATTTTAAAGCATTGGTCTTTTCACTGAAATGTTTATAATTTGTCATGTTCCTTCTCTTGTCACCACTCATCAATGGCCTCTCTTTCAGCTAGATGTATAGAACTCCATAATGCATGGTGAATGTATGCACCAACTTTTTATCAAATGATCGGCAAGCTCTGAAGAAGCAAATGGAACATATTTGTACAATACTTTAGCAAACTTTTTGGCCTTGTACCAATTATATTAGAACCTGTTAAGTTTCATTGGCCTGCTTCCATATGCTCTCACCCTTAAAACTCCAACACTACAATCTTTTTTGCTCGATTACTCTATTCTACAAAAATAGCCTTTCGTTATGTTCATCTTTCCCCAGAGTGCACCTTCAAAGGAGTATCTGTAACAATATACTCCACGATAGGCAAGCCTAAGGAAGCCCTTGTAGCATCTGCAACCTGCAAATGGCGAATTCGGAGCTCTTCCTCCATTCCAGCATCGAGTACCAAACCTACCTGGGTTCCAAGAATAGAATTTTGTTAGGCTAATGTAAGAACCAACAAAATCCGTAGGAAGTCGCTGTTGTGATATCGGGAGGTTATGTATCCATGCATGCTTGTGTGATTGTGTAACTATATACAACCATGTATGTTTGTGACCAATTTCTGCTTCTATGACAATGCATGAACTCTAATTTACATTATCAATTATAAAAGTTTTGGTCTAAAATAAACTAAAAGTTCCAAAATGGGGAATGGTGTTAATGATTGTTTCGCACTACATTGATCTTACTCTTTTTGATTCTTTTACAAAATAAGGAATTAATCAACAAGCTAACTTATTTTCTTCAGAATGCAGATAAATGTACCTTATTTTGGTGGACAGGTTGTAGAGCCCAAGATCCTTCTGCAAACCTGTCAAGCGCATATCCCTCAACGTAAAGAACATTTGGCATTGGCCAATAAAGCATTGCCGCATTTAACACCTGCCATGTTAGAAAATGCAGGGATAAATGGGATATTCATAATTGTTGTATGACAAGTCCTATAGACATCCCGCCACAACAGAGATTGCAAGCAACAAAAATAGTCGAAATAAACTGATGGGGTTGATTGAGACACATTTCACAGGGCGGTAACTTCGATCAAGATGTGTCACCTTTTTTAAGTTCCACAGGAACCAAACATCAAACATTATGAAGTCAATTAACTGCGTCTACACAACTACACAAAACCGCGATCCTAGGCAGATTTAAATTTAAGATTCCAGTACAGGGGATCAGAGTCCTCCTGCCTGACACCCAGGCTATTGGCGGTGGAACGAGAAACAACCAAAGAGGTGAGGCACATAAAATGGATTGAGTCCAACAGTTGGGCAAACCCCAACGAATTTGGTCTCTACCACACATGTTCCGGTTGTTCATGCCCATGTTTCTTGAACCAATCCTACGTCTTGCTGTACTCAAATGGATCCCGAGCCTAGTCGAACATGTTCCATGCTTCAGAGATCTACCCAGACCCCTTTTTTGCGTTACTAAATAAAGGTTCCAAAACAAGAAGCTAGTAGTCTAAGACCGAAAAATGACAACAGATAAGGATGAAAGAAGAGAGGAAGAGGGATACGTTGGGATGGGAGATGACGCAGTCGGCGACGGAGGCGAGGGTGCGGGCGACGGGCAGCGCGTCGCCTGCGAAACCGCCGATGGACGCGCCCACGCCCGTCGGGACAATCAGCACCGTCGTGTATGGCCTCCGGAACTGCAGGATTTACCGGCAAACAACGAGCAAACACTTGGTTAGAAGCCCAAATAGAGGAGGAGTTAAGAGGTGACACGCATACCTTGGGATGGGGAAAGGCGGCCGAGCAAGTGACGCGAAGGTTAGACGGAGAACGGGCTCCGGAGATGGGCAGGGAAGGAAGGGATGGACGGATGGAGGCTCTCCCCCAATGGACCGGACGGCAGTGAGGGAGCGCCATTTGGAACGCGAGTGGAAAGAAGCTGGCCGAGCACGAAACTTGAGGATTGTCTGCCACAGAGCGCCTGTATTGGTTTTTAGATTTTGTGGCCTTCTAAATATCAAATTGTATATAAATATTTTTTTAAATTAATATATATATATATATATTTGAAAAATATTTATTTTTGTTATTCTATTTTTTTATTTTTATTTTTATACATATCCATGCTATTTAACACTATTAAAAAATTAACAATTTTAAATTAAAATAATTAAAATATTCTTAATAAGTAGATGTGCAAAAAAAATCCGTAATTGAAAAAAAAAATAATTTTAAAGTTTTATTTTATTTTTAATTAATATAAATATAATTTTTATTAATGATGTCAGAAGAACCGTTGTATTAGAAATATTTATGTAAAAATAGTATTTTATGAAGATTAAAAAAAATTATTAATATTAAAATAAAATTTATATAAATTTAAATTTTTAGAAAAATATTTATGTAAAAAATTATTGATTTTTAATGATAGACCCAAAAGTCCACTGCCCCATCAGGGTCGTGGGTGTATCTTTTGCGTGAAAAAAGCCTTCATCCAAATGCACCATTGGATCATCCATGGATGGCTTTTAGAGCGGCACAGGAGGATGAATAGATCGTTCAAAAAGCTTTGGGCTCCCAGCGGAGAATGACCCAATGGTGGGTCCGTGCGAAAGATACAACCCCAACCCTGCAAATTTATCTCAATGGTGCCTGTCGAGTGTCTAATCAAATATATTTTTATATGGTTACTTAAAAATGGACTGCATATTTTTTTAGTGTTAGGTTTGTAAAGGTGCTAACTTGGTAAGATTATAATAGTATACCAGATATTCTGGGGTCAAACCCTTAAGAATATTAGAGAAGGGCTACCTTCGTTACATGGTCCATTACCATATTATATATATACATATACGTACATATGCAGTGCGCAAAGCAAGTTGTACGGAATTGGAAACCGAGAAGAAGTACAAAAGGATGAGTAATATAATCCAATCCAATCAGCAAACTTGTTGCTTTCGTCATAGACCGCACCCAAGAGAGCACAAAGGTCAATAAGGTGCAACCCTAGCATCGTTAATCCAAGAAACCATCATGGAGGAAGCTAGTCGCTTGAGACTGCTCTCCAAACCTATTCCATTATATGTTGTAAAAAAAATAAAAGATAAACCAGGTAGCTAGCATTTTATTTGTTATACTTACCTATACGCTTGTTCTACCTTTCCCTGGCCCTCGCTGCTGCTCGATATCCTCTACTCGAACACCCGACTCAGAAGCTCCAAGGTGACCCATTATTGTCCCCGGAGAGTTTCATGATTTATTTTCCTTTTGAAGCCATGGTTGTGTTTACAAGTTTTTGTATTTAGTTAACCCCAATTATCTAAAATATTATGTTGCAATGGTTGTATAAGCCATTGTTACCCGGATATCACCCCTTCGAAATATGAAAATAACTTTTTCATATGATGGATAAGTTTATGGCCCTATTTGGCAAATTTATTGGCAGTAGAGCTTTCGGAAGTAAAACTTTTATAAAAAGTCATTTGTTGTTTGTAACTATATTTTTAAAGTGTTGTGGAACTTTAATATGTATTTCGTAAACAAATTGCGAAAGTACTTTTGGTATAACAAAATGACCATAAAAGATATTGCATAGTATTATACAATAGAGCATAATAAAATATAATATATATTAATACATAAATATATAATATAATATAATATTACTATAATACAGTATAATATTATTATAATATAGTATATTGTATACTATAACATAATAATATAACATAAGTTGATATTATATAACATAACTTATCAATGTATTATGATATAATATAATATAATATTATATTATAGTATAGTACAATAATAAACATATAAAATATTATAATTATTGGTGTAAATTAATTCTTGTAATTATAAAGGGACATTCCTGTAATTATAATATTTTATCATGGGTATTTTAGTTAGAAAATAAAAAAATTTATAAATCAAAACAGCTTTTGGATGCATGCTAAAGGTTCTTTTAAGCTCTATTTTAAAAAGCTGTTTTAGCTTTCTAGCAAAACTAAAATAACTTTCTGATTTTTTTACTAGACACTCATATTCCATCCAAAAGTATTTTTGGAGGGTCAGCAAAAGCTCTGCCAGACAGGGCCTATGTATATTTGAGCCTCTCTAGATCTCGAAACTCTATATCTCAAGATGACAAAAGCTTCATAATTGGGACATCTTTTTTGGTTTAGCTATTACTATAAGGCCAATTTGCATTGGGACGTTGCTTTGTTAAAAAATGTTCAAACAAATACTCAAAAAATATTAAGCTCTCTCCTTAGAAATCAGCATAAGATCAACTTGTGGCAGCAACTTTTTGGGACATATGGAAGGAAAACACAACATGATCATTTTTTCAAAAAACAGCTAGAACACTTGATCAAGCCTCATGTTGCTTCCTCTATTGTGTTATCCTACCAAAGGTGATGAAGTTTTTCTCCTTTTTATCAAGGAAAAAGAAGGATATTGTTGCGATTAAAATTCAGCCTGACCTCGATGCTGAGCTATTGGATGGCTGTGAGAGATCCACAGGTTATCCATTCAGATCGGCAAGGGTAGCCCAAGCCTGCTATTGGTCTCCGAGATAAGGTAGAATTGCTTGACGTCAGTGGTTGCACTCGGATGGAGGCTTCTACGTCAGATTCGATATGAAATGGAAAAAACGTAAAAATTCAATTATTAGAAACTGTCCAAGAGGAGATCCTCCAAATGCCTAAGTTATGTGCTAATCTCAGAGACAACGGAGGTTCAGAGATGACATAATGGCAGTATAGTAATGGAGTCGAGAAAACTCATCCGAGGGTCATTAGGGGTGTGCTTTATATGGGCGAGGGTCAGCATTCATCATCGAGCAAATCAAGCATGTGTGTTGACCTTTTTGGTAACAACCCATGTATCTCGCTAGAGTATCATGTGTGCGCATTTCAGCCGTGCAAATTGCTCTCATATCATGCATGTAAGAAAACCGCATGTGATCGTGGGCCGAGATATCGCCACCTGGAGATTAGTTTAAAATTGAATCGCTTTGCATGCGCTTTTATGGTCAGCCACAAGACGAGCTTTCGTTGATCAGTAAACCACATTAATCATGGTCGACTCTTCACTGGTGATTTAATGAAAGACAGTATTCAATGACTTTAATATCTTCCAAAGTTGCCTTTGAGTTGATTTTAAAAAAAACATTAATTGTTGGCCATATCTGATTGAAGAAAAGAATTTAGCCAGGAAAGCTCCTAAGGTCCCAATTTCCTAGGAAGCTAACAGCTATATAGATCCTGTTTTTATAACCTTTCAACAGCTATACATATCCTGTTTTTATAACCTTTCTTTTCATGATTTCAGCAGATGTTCCCTTATGAATACATTGTACTCAATTTCTATCGCATAGATCACATAAAACTAAGAAGTTCTTTTTGTGTGTGTGTGTGTGTGTGTTGGGAAACAAGGGATATATCAATGTTCTACTGTATAATACCAATTTCTCTATTATGTTCCTGCCTAAGATGTGTCCAACTATTTGCATTCCCCCCCTCCTATCTTCAGTTATCCTGCATTTTGTCTTATATTTTCCCCATCCCATAAAAACTAGGAAATCAGGCTGCCTAGACCATTGTGGCTTTTAGGTACAAGCTTGAAGGTCATGTCCTACCTCTAATATTTATCAACATTTTATCTTTGTTGATGAATCTTTTTGTTATTTTAATAAAATAACACAAAATCTTCTCATGTCCCACATCCTGTTCAAATATTTTCTTCAGCATTTATTAATTCTAAATAAAAATACTTCCATTGCAGCTCCCACACTCTAATCCTATTAATCATAACCCAAAAGAAAACATTAAAATAATCAATCTTGATAAGATCCAGATGTGCATGCTTGGAGGGGTTTACAATTACATGGAAATATGGGCATCAGCAAAACAAACGGTACGCGGAAACCCACCACCTCTTCGCTCTAAGCCAAACTCCCACTCACAAGGAATGGTCCAAGGCCTCCGTGACATTTGTGTACCTCTTTGAGTCGCACATTTACTACAACGTCAACTGCCACACTGGACAAGGAACTATAAATAATTAGGAAAGAAACATGGTACATCTAGGACAAACTATGACCGATTTTTTTTTTTTTTACTCTCAAATTTCTGCCCTAACTTGCCTAATTCATTGATCTACATGTTATAGATTTGATTATATAAGGAATCATATTCGGGTTTTTTTAAAAAGAAATTATACCCTGCACTTTGTGCATCGTGCAACGCCTTGTTTTGAATGGGTATAATTTTTCTATTTATAGGTTCCATTGCTTGCCCTCCGCATCGATTGACCGCCGCCGGCGGCCTTTCCTGAAAAACTCCCAGGACTTTTTTATAAATTTTAAGTTTCTGACTTTACTGAGACCGTTGGATGCAACAGCTGTGTGATTCATGATGCGCCAAAATGCTCGGCAAGGGCGTATACGTAAATTAGTAAGTAACTCAACCAGGAAACATCGTTGCGCAACGGGTGCACGCTAGCGCTTTAAAATTGCGCCCATCCCGGTCCTCGCTTCTCTCCTCTCCCCCCGAAAGTCGTATGAGAGGCGTGCTCCTCCCCAGACCCAGCCGCCCCGACCTCCGACCAAGAACCCCCCGTCTCTCCATCGTCTCCAGGTAAGAAAGAAACCACCCCCTTCTCCCCCTCTCGCTTCTCCAAGAGCGAGAAAGATTGCGCCTTTTTTTCGAGTCTCAGAGGAGTTCTTCTTCCTCGCTGGCAGGTCGTCGAAGCGCTCCTTCTCGAGGAGATTGGCAATGGCGCCCCCTCCGATCCTCTCCTTGGCCCTCCCATCCGAGACCGGCCGCGTCCTCAGCATCCAGTCCCACACCGTTCAGGTTTCATCGGAATTCTTGATTCTTTTCTTCCTTGATTACCTTTTCTTCCCTCTTATTTTCCTCTTCTTGGTTGTGGAATTATATACCTAATTTTATGTTGTCTTTGATCTAATCGTGTTTCTTGATATGAGTTAACGTGTAAACATTGCACCCCAACCCCTAGATTTTACCGTGGAAAATGATGGAAGTTGGGGTTAACGACGAAAAAAGTGAAGAGAGGTTTGCCTTTTTATTATTTTTCTCCTTTGTTTCTTCGTTTTCTTTGGGGAAAGATAGACGGGGTTCAAGAGAGAGGGGAAATACCTCCAGAACCAAGCTTTTGAAAGGCCAAAATGTGCCCTTTTCCGCCCACCGACCGAACTCTGCAGTGTTTAATGCTGGAAGATATGGAAAAGAAATATAACATATAACCTTGATGCACCATGAGATCGGCAACATGAATTGAGTGCAGCCTTAAATTCTCGAAAGATTCCTGAATGACTCCCTTGACTCAAAAAGAGTTTCTTTTTGAAATCACAGGAGTTTTCCAAGCAAAAGAGGATAAAAAAAAGAAAACACACGATTTCCTCCTCAAGAAATATGCGGCACATTGACTGAGATGGTTTCTTTAATTTTGTGCTCATAGAGTCAAACTCCAAAAAATATAGTCAAGAAAACCTGTTATATATGTGTGTGTGTATATATATATATAGATAGATAGATAGATAGATAGATAGATAGATAGATAGATAGAGAGAGAGAGAGAGAGAGAGAGAGAGAGAGAGAGAGAGAGAGAGAGAGAGAGATGGTGCGAGTCACTTTTTCTGGAGCGTGGGGTTTCTACCGTACCAAGTGCAATGACAAGCTCGAGGATGAGCTTTCACAATGGATACATATTTTGTAAATCAGTGGGCAAGAGGCATGAGTAGTGCAGAGTTTTTAAGTAGTTGAAGTCCATAAAGATGTAAACTCAGGGACTGATTCTGTTCAACTAAGAGTCTAAGAGGGATGGAGGAAGCCAACCCTAAAAAATGTATATTAGGAAAGGCCTTCATGTGGAAGTGGTAGGACTTGGGTCCATATTGGCATGTTGTTAGTTAGGACTATGCATTTTAGTCAAATTCAGTCAAGTGCTTTTCATTTTTAGATTGGAGGCCTTATATTGGTGTTATTTGAAAAGTTTAGTTAGATTTTTCAGCCATGGAAGGTTTACTAGTGGCTTGACATTTCTGCTGGTTATTTTAGTGGATTAGAAAATAACTTTATGAGTCTCTTTTGACCGGAAATAATGGTAGAAGGTCTTAAGTTAGTAAGGTTTGAATTAAATGAATCCTGAAGTTATTAGGATTGTTTATGCAGAGTAGGCATTTACATTGCTGTTAGTTTGCGAGGAAGTGTTAGAAGATTTACTTGTACCACATGTATAAGTATGTAGATTAATAATAAACTGTATTCTCATGTAGTTTGATCTTTAAGCAGATTTTAATTCATTACAGTTTTTCCAACACTCGCTCCTTATTCTGGATGTATATTAGACAAAGATTTACTATGGCATCAATGCAAAGTAAGCACACAAAAATGTAGTTAAGATAATTCATTATGTTGAAGCTAGGAAGCATCTCTATCTAAAGTGCATTACCTGATTTGAAATCTTGCATTGCACTTTCTCTAACTATTTGTTTGGCATGATCCATTCAGTATCTTTTGCAAAGCCATGTGTGATCGAAAACCAAACTTTGATAATATAGTTTATGGTAGTTTTTGATACACTACACTTGTTAATTTTTTTCCTACAATCTAATATGTCTTGTATTTTTCATATGAACACCTTTTATCATTATTTTATACTATTCACATAAATAGGTCTGCTGACAAGAATTGATCTTGACGGTCAGGTTCGAAAGGGTTAGAGATAATTTTGTATCAGATCTTACAAATTTGTGGATGGGAGGATTCTGATTGAGTTCTTGAAAGAACAAGCGCAAGTACATGACTCCTAATGCCAAATCTACCATATGGAAGGAACAGAAAACATAAAAAGAAAAATGTTGTTACTTTTTTCTTCAATCTCTTGGGGATGGTATTACCAAAATGACTTAAAACTTGGAAACATAGCCTGGTATTGGGCCTTTTAATTTAGTTAAACTAATCTTAACCTTTAAAGCAAGGACTAGGGAAAAGGATCTCAAGATGACACCTTCAAGCCATAAATGAGCCCTTCTGCAGCTTCTACTACTCTCAAAGGTCTGCCTTAATGAGGGTTCCTTTATCATAAATTATTAAGCTGAAATGGATGCACATGTCTTAAGCTGTGCCCACTATTTTAAAATGTGGTGTAGGCCACATATTTGGCCGCACATGCTTTTGCGGTTCCTCGATTGCACCACATACCCTATATTTGGCTGCTATGTGTGATCTAGCTGCATATGAGCTGAAAAGATGGTTTGCTTAGCACTTCATGGACTCATATCTAGTAGAATAGCATTATTCAACAGCACATGTAACCAATTTAGCATCGCTCGGCCGCATATATGGCCTCTCTTATGCAAGCCTATGTGTAATGAGGTAGGTTCAATCTAATTATTGAGTTGGATGTGGGTTTCAAGTGGCCTAGATACGTGTATAATATCAATGTTGGTATGTTAATTATGCTATAATTATTGCTTCTATGAATGAAGTACTAAGTAGTAAGCATTAATTACTAGATATCGTTGTTATTAATATTGCTATTATTTATAAAAGTGCTGCTATTATTATTTAAACATCCAAATATCAAGTGCATAAATTATATCAAAAATAGAATTTTTATTAATCTAAAGCTAAGGGTTTTTCTATCACTAGACTAGATCATTAATTGCCACTTCTTTGTCATCACTACTACGAACTTCTACTTTAGGACCCTTAATGTGTAAGAAGATTGAACCAGTCAGAATAAGGGTTTGAACTTGCAAAACTTGGAAAGATTCAATTACTAAAGAGTACAGAAATTCTGAGATAAAATAGAAGTTTTGGATAAATTCTTGACAGTCATAGTGCAAATAAAGTATTTATAAAAGTCGCCATTTATGGATTTCATGTTTTGGTTGCACTGCATTGCAAAATGCCTTTTATTTTGTTTGTGGCTTCACTTCTTGGTAGTTTTGCCATTTTTATATAATGATAATGACACCTTCTGGTAATTATTCTTAGGGATATGTTGGCAATAAATCGGCTGTCTTTCCTCTTCAACTTCTTGGCTATGATGTGGATCCAATCAACTCCGTGCAGTTCTCTAATCATACAGGCAAGCTGCTTTATATAACTTCCTTCAAACAGTCTCAGAAATCAGAAGCTCGATATATGGTGCGACTTTATCTGTTGCTGTGTACAAGTGAATGGCTGAATGATACATGGTTTGATACGTGGTGAATCATGGGCTCATTAATAAAAGATTATGCAGGATACCCGACGTTTAGAGGGCAGGTTCTCAATGGTCAACAGCTCTGGGATCTCATTGAAGGCCTAGGAGCAAACGAACTATTATACTACACTCATTTGTTAACAGGTAACTTATTCCATTTTGTGCCTTGCTGCTATAAGTTTGTTTCAATTACTGCCCTGTTTATCATTGTTGCCATGCCATTTTCCAATCGACTACCACTTGAAGGTTCTTAGAAGTATAAGATGGCATTTTATCTTAGTTAATCTTGATTTAAAATGCTCATTTTCCCTGCTCGTCATTTTAACTTCTTTTATTGCTCTTGTCAAGGATTGTCATGCACCTATATGCAGCAAATTGCCTTCAAGCAGGCAAGCCAATGTTCAGTGTAGCTGAATAGTTAAGATTTAGTATATTATATGAAGTATTGCAAACTATTGACTATGAATATAGAAACATGACTAAGGGATTTAATAGGCAAGTATCATAGCGAGAGCCTGTGTTGGTGTGTGTTTTGTCCTACATAGGTTGTGCATTGGGAAGATCTTGGGTACCAAGGAACTTAAATAACACCTTTTGACTAGCCTCTTTAGGTGAAGTCTCGGGTTGTTACAAACAATATCAGAGCGGGCTCGGCCTATAGCCCATGTAGATTAGGGAATATTGTAGCATGGGCTTTTTTGGGGTTGACCATGATCATGGTGTTTGTGATTGGATTTGGATTCTTAGCCTAGTAAGATGCCGAGGCTTAAATGAGGGTTGTATGTGAGAGGCTATGTTGGTATGTGTTTACTTTCACATCGATTATGCGTTGGGGAGGTCTTGCTTGCTTATACGTAAACCCAAATATCACCTTTCAGAAAGCCTTTTTTGGGTGAGCTCTTGGGTCGTTACAATCGCACTTGTTAATTCACTATTTGGGTTCACATGCACCAGTGCAAGAACATATTTTGGAGATATATCTTTTGAATTTATTTATTAGAGAAATTTGAGAGTGAGATTAAATTTATAGTTCAGAGTAAAAGGAATTTTATCCGGGTCAACTTTGTTATGCGTAAGATTTTTTTAAGGAATCCTAATTTAAACTGCAAATCAAGATGTTGGAGTTGACGGATTAACACTGAAGACGGAACCTTAAAGAAGTTTTCAGTGAGATAGAATGAGTAAATCAGGAATAGGCTTGAAGGGATTGAAGATTAGGGTAACAATGTTAAATTAAGAGATAAATATAGAAAAATATAAAGCCGATACAGGGATAAGGGATTTTCGACTTGCTTGACTAAGGATCAAAATAGATAGTTTAGGGAGTAAAATATGCAAAGGATAAATAGGGAAGCTGTATGTAAAGATTATGCTATTGTTAGCAAGAAAACATTTGGAAGGGATTTTTACGGCAATAACATGCACTTTCTCCTAGTGTAAAATGAAGCCAGTATGAGCAATAACATTCTCCTAGCGTCTCATCCACTTTCTGGTACTACATAGCTCAGAATTGTTTGCCATAGGCAACAATAATCATAAACATATATAAGTTTTTTTTTTCTTCTTTTTCTATATGCATTATAAACATGTGCTTGTACAACCATGCACAAATATGCTATTGATGCTTTCAGTATACAGCATTATTAATTTTCTGGTGCTTGAGCACAATTGTGACAGATAGCATGCTAGCAACGTTTAGCCTTTTTACATCTTTTTTTTTTAAAGTTTGTCATGAACTCATGATGTTTGACTGGACTTAATAGCATTCATGAACCAGATATTAGATATTATATCTTAGTATTTGCCAAGCCATGTTTGTATGTGGAAACCATGTAGTAGCTCCATGATCTTGTATCATTCTGTAGCTATCATTCTTTCTGTCTAATTGTTAAGATTTTTTTCTTCATGTGGTGTCTTTCTCTGTTTTTGGTGCATTTTTCAGGTTATATTGGTTCAGTTTCATTTTTGGATACTGTGTTACAAGTGGTAGAGCGATTACGCTCAATCAATCCTGGACTTATTTATGGTAAATCTATTTGACTGCTTACCTCTATTTCCTTTATCTGGCAACTAATATGTTTGTGCCTCATTTTCTAATTACCATTTTTTACTTCCTATTAATGTAACAAAAGACCTATGGTTAGTTATATCTTTTATAAGGTTGGTCATGTTAGGTTGATCATCAAATTCTTTTAGAAGCCTTGGCATTTCTATTTCTATGGTTCACTTTTTTTTTTTCTGGGTGTATCATAATGATGCACTTTATTTATCAAAAGTGGGATGAGTTGAGCAATAATATCCAGGGTTTTTTCTGTGTAACATTTTGATGCATTTATCTGCTAAATGTTAGAGCCGTTTTTCTATTTTATTTTACAGGTAAGAATTTTTGATTTGTGTACTCTGACTGAAGGGAATGGAAATGATTCCTGAAACTTTAGTTGGAGATGAATTAGTTGCATCAGTTAGATTGAGAGATCCTCAAAGGATAGGACATCATTCAAAGTCTCAAGTTGCAAGGCCTATAAAAGCAAACCAAGTGCTTCTTATTGATTGTGATTATCTGAACATTGGCAGATGACTTAGTAAGATTTTGTGTAGCTATCCACATTTGGCATTTTCTCTAAGGAGTTTAGTCCAGCTGCAATTGAGAGATGTCCTTTTTTTTTTAAAAGTAGATAGCAGCTACTATTTCCATAAACAGTGCATATATGTGATATCTATCCATATCTATTAAATTTTATTGAGTTCATTTCAGGTGGCCTGATATGTAAAAAATTAGATCTTTAACTATCTAAGGCCAAAAATGGTATCACAAAATCTTTTATCTGGCTGAGTTGCTGCTGTGGACATGTATCAGTATACCTGAATGGATATTGATTCTTGCTAGATTATTCTTGATTATTCTAAATAAAGAATTTAGATTTTTAAAAAACAATCTTATGATCCTACAAATTATTTCCCTAATGTTCCATAATACTCATATTTTTTGGTTATATATAACCCATCAATTACTCTAAAAAACCTAGATTAATAAACATAACTTATTTAAGAAACCCTAGGAATGTTACTATGACAAACAGAGAGCCTTAGCATAGGGTTCATGAGGATGTATTATGCCATGTTTGGATTGCATCTATGATAAATTCTTCTTTTATGGGCAAATTGTTTCATCTATTTGCATAAACAAGATAATTGTTTGATAAATGACATGAAACTTGTACATCGTCCAATAATATTAACTCAAAATGCGCACTAGCACCCATTTTGTCTAACAATTGCCTATTATTATGCTTGATATTTCATCTATCCTCGTGTATCTTCTGCAGCCTTTTAATAGCTTGCTCGAATTCAATCATTCTGATTGAATGAGACACATTTTCCCTGCCCATTCCTTCTAGATTTGTTTCTCTACATGGTCAATTAATATAGTCACTCATCTTCATTTTCCATTATTTTTCCATCTTTAGCCAAATATGTATTACCCTTATGTTAAGTGGACCTATTGGCTATTGTAATTGATATTCTGGTTTGTTCCCTTGCACTTGCTTTGTCACATTATCTGGAGCTTAATTAATGTATTTACGAATCAACATGCAAAAGTCTTTAGAATCTTGCTTTGGCCAAATTGTTCGATACTTGTTTTCAATCTTCTTTTGTTATGCACTTCACTATCATGACAGTTTGTATCAGTGCTACCTGTACATAATTCTTGTGAGAAATTCTGCATTTTCAGCCATCAGATCAAGTCTGAGACTTTTCTAGATTAAAGGACCCTTCTTTCCAGTGAAAACAACTCGCTAATCTGAGATTTTCTGTGAGAAATTTTCCTCTGGGCTCTGTTTTCCCTTTAACAGGACTGAAGAAAAATACTTTCTCTTTTAACTTGATGACTGGCTTTGGCATAAAAATTTTGGAAGTCAAAATATAATGCTCTCAGAAAATTTCTTTTGTTGGCATTAATTGAGTTTATTCTCCCTAGTCTGTGATCCAGTCATGGGAGATGAAGGAAAGCTTTATGTTCCAGAGGACCTGGTTGCTGTATATCGTGAAAAGGTGATTTATTTTTGACAGCTTGACCTATATTTAAGATATGACGATGTGTATCTCATGTTCTACTTGATACTAAGCAAAGGTTAGGTTCTGTAGTCACTTGTTCTGTTCTTGTTCTATTATTAGACACACTATGTATTGCTGATTTTTGATGAGCTTGCTGTCATACAGTAACTGAGAAATATCATAAATTCTCTTTGCTGTCAAGTTGGATGAAAATAGTTGGAACAGTTTGGTATAAAAATACTTAAATATAATGCTTAAAAATTTTCCCTGCCATATAATTTACTCTTCAGGTCAGCTCCTAACATGAGGTTGTGCTGCTTAATTTTAACAAGTTAAGCGCATGTGCTTATGCACGTGAAATACTATTACTCATGTGTTGAGAAGATTGTCTAGAAACAAATTCGAAGTAAATTTCGATATTTTTATTAGTGATTATGCTTTCACATTAATATTCAAAACATATGTTATTGATTATCCAATTTTTCATAGAAATGTGGACGATCATAGTAATTTAAAGAAGGTATGTGAGTTTCTTAACTTGATCATTATGCACAGGTTTGTCAAGAATAGAAACCTAATATTCCATGTTAATGTGGGTCAATTTTTTTATTCATGAAATCTTGAAAAGTACTACTTACATCTTATAGAGGACGTTTATAATATGTTACATGGTGCAGCTGCATGATCCCCCCTCCCCCTCTTTGTTTTGCCTTTGGAGCCTTATAAAGATTGATGATTTTTTAATTTAACAATAGGTTGAGTACCATTCAAATCAAAATATTAAGAACTACATAACATATCGTTCAAATCAAAATATTGAGAACTATATAACGAACACAAAGGCTGAAACATGAATTGAACAAATGAAAATGCTAAAAGAATTGGAGCAAAACAATCAAATTGGCATGATAACTTTTTTCCCTGTTATACTAAACGACCATCATCTAAAGGCTATGTCACTTGCTTATATCTAAGTCACTACTGTAACTTGGGCATTTTTTATCCCATGAAACCGAGACAGTCGATCGCCAATGTCTACACCAAAGTTATCTAAAAAAGGCTTCCTTTCTTTGTTTATTTGAGAAAGTGAGGGTGACACTTTAACAAGACTATGATTATTGAAACCTTGGTAAAACGATCAATTCATTGAGAGGATTTGTGAATTTTGCAAGAAAAGTTCGGATTTATATATTTTTTTTGCATAATAGTACATATTTAGAGACTTTTGGATGATTTTTCCCTGGATCTATATATAATACAAATGATTCAGATTCACTAAATGCCCGATACTTATAGTTTGAATATCTCAGATACACTTGTTTAAATTGCTGCCTATCTTGTACTAAGATCCAGGGGCAAAATAATTAGGGGATCCTAATTGTGCATCATTCTGGAAAAAAAGGTCAATATGACCAATTATTGCAAAATCAGTAATCAATTGGGTTTTTTGTGCAAAATTCACATAGGATTTGGATTGTGCTTTGAGAAATTTGGTTGTGAGAGAGTATGATGGAATAGTGAGGACCTGAGTTGTGATGGTAAGCATCATAAATAAGTACTCGAGAGTTATTTTAAGCACTGCTAGAATCACTCTGATTCCATGATGTCTACCTTAAAATCTTGTTTCCAATCAGGATCAAGATAATGGGAAAAAGGATGGAGCCTATAAGGTTCTGTTCTTTTTTTTATGGTGATTAACTTAAAGACAGTGAGAGGGATGGTCTTTTGCATGAAAGACCTAACCTGGATGCCCATTCATTTAATATCTATATTAATGATTTTTCTTCAAACATAAAACACTCATTTTCTTTGAAGAAAAAAAAATAGGCACTCATTAAGATCTGCCCTTTCCAATTACCTGAAGTTGCAAGATTATACAGTTGGCTAGTGAACCGGACCTCTTCAGTTCAACCGTGGATTGGAGAGGTTTCCAACTCTTCCTTTTCTAGTTTCACAGTCAACAAAAACTACTATACCTCGGGACATCAGTTTATACACTATTCACGTTTTAGCTAAAATGTTCAAAACTTCCTTTGACTACTATACATTGGATTTTCTTTTAGCAACATAATAATTGATTCGTTAGTTACTAAATACTACACCTTGGCCCAAAAATCGAGATGGCTATGTCATGCAAGACCACGATAATAATGATGTTAATTGAATGCCAGTGGGGAGTGGAGTAGGCAATACCAAAGGCAAATGAGATTTTGGTGGAGTAAGCATGGATCTTGTTGTGGATATGTCCAAAATACAATGCATATGGCCTGAATTATCCTGTTAAAAGACTGACCTCAGTCTCAGTTAGAGGGTCATCCAATTAAGATGTGTGTTCAACCCAATTTAGTCAAACAGTTTTTAGGACAGACCTGGCTGTGACCCTTTACATATACTGATTTAGACTTTGGACAAACTTATCCATAGGCCCTAGATCTTGCATGGTTCCCAATTGAGATCCCAACTCCTTGTATGTAGGGTTTGAATACGGTGAAATCAATTGTGAAACAACTTAAAAAGGACTCTTGGAAAAACATAATTCGTGTGTCGGTCAACACGATGGGAGACCGAGTATAGCCATTCTAGTTTACCAAGCCTATAGGCTTGCAAGGTAGATCCACCTCAATCCAAGGATGATAGGGAGAAAGGGGCAAAAGATATTTAGAGTATTTGAAGACTTTGGTATGGACTTGAGAATCTATTAAGCTATGGTGGAGGTATGGTGTGGAAGGACCTTTGCCTTGTCCAAAGGCTCAAGGTGTGGTGCTTGGAGAACATCTTGAAGGAATAGACTGGTGCCCGATCCAGAATATTTCAGTATTTGATGTATAAATTATTTTACTACTAAGCGATAGTTCGGATGAAGTATCTTTAGAAAATTTAAAATATTTAAAACATCAATAGGAACATTATAGGATAGGAGTAGTTTCAGAATATGAAAGTATGGGTATCATAAGAATAGTTAAAAAAATTTTTAATAGTTAAAAATTTCGCAGATCATCAGTATTATGAGATAGGGGCATTCTAAGAACAATAAAAGTTTTTACATGGTTATTCCCACACTTATATAGTTATTCAGATTATCATCTCCTAAACATAAAATGTGTTGGTTTAGCCTATGGCTCGTTTTTTAGTGAACTTTCATTCTAATTTGTGGATAATTTTTACCCTCTTCCCAATTTCTAAGAAGTTTCAATTTTTTTTTAAAAGATTATTTTGTTTATTGACATGATTATATGAGGTGTCCTAGGTTGGGTGAAAGCTTTGTCCATCGGCTCTGAGATTGTTTATATAATTACTAGACATCTTGACAAGTAAGTTTGTAGATTGAAGGTTGCTCTCTACAGTTGGTAGAATTTACTTTTCTCCATCCTACCGAGGTCCAATTAGGATAATCATGGCACCTTATGCTGACTATGGACCTACTAATGTTGTATTAAGCCTAACCCCAGCTTGTTCATTGATCAGTCACATGCCTGTAGCCTGAAATTGGCTTATAGTGCCTCAAAGATCCGTGAAGATAGCTTAAGCCTGTGTGGCCTTCTGGCCTTAGTTGAGCATGTTCAAAATTTCATGTTTCATTAAAGAATTCAGATAACAATACATTAGACTCACATTAGTTGTTTTTATATTTTTATTCCCTGTTTGTTACTACAGATTTCAAATAATTATCTCGTTAAGCTACTTTATGACGATTTACCTGAATGTTAATAATTGTTTCACTGTCAGGTTGTTCCAGTTGCTTCAATGCTTACCCCTAATCAGTTTGAAGTCGAACTATTGACAGGTTTGAGGTACTTGTGCATCCTATTTTTTGTGTGAAAGATAAAAATTTATTTCCCTCCTATAAGTCTTTTAAATCATCAAACATAAACTTATGTTAGGACTGGTAAATTTTCCTCCTATATCTTTCTTAAATCATCAGATAAAAGATTACGATACGAAGACTGTTGGAATTTCTCAAGCTTGGGTCTAAGTGTTACAGAGAAGTAATGTTGGGAAGGCCTCGGGCTTTCCCAACTACTTTTTTTAACAAAAGAAGGAAAGGGGGAGGGGCCTCGGTTCCGAACCGGACCGACTTAGTGCGAACTGGACGCTTCGCATTGAGTTTGAACGGAATCGGCTGGTTTCAAACGGTTTCAGCCGGCTCGTGACCGGTCTTGACCAGTTCGGTCCGGTTAAGGCCAGTTTAGGGCCAAACCCGATTTTATTAGGCGAACCAACTCGGTCCCTGACGGGGTTGGCTCGGTACAGACTGAACCGGGGAGTTCAGCCCGGATTGGCCCAGTTCGGCCGACCTTGATTTTCACTATTTGTTTGATCCTATACCCCATAAATTGGCTTACCGGGCCTCTGACATGATTGATTGTGATCTATACCAAATAATCTGGGCATAATCAAATTCTAATTCCAACTTAAAGGAGCTTCGGTATGTTTATGAGTTGATGGTTCAGATTTTGTATCAGAGCAGACCCTTCATATGGTTGATAATGCCCCTGGTCTCATGTTGTAAATTGTTTTTTGAGTGTGGGGTATTTTGCACTATCTTCTTCTGCTTTTTTTGTTCTTATCATCATGACTAAGCTAGTGTGCCTTTTCATTGACACATTTATTGATCTCAGCAGTGCTCATTGCACTGTATGATTATCCAAAGGTTGTAAAAAGAAAGAGAGATTTATGGAAACCCTTTTCCAGACTTCTATTTAAGCTGAAGGGTGGTTGGAAATACTCATCGTAAATCTGGTGACTCCATGTTGTTGTCTTCTGTCCTGTGATTTCATGCTTTCATTGAGCATCTTGTAATTTTTTTCCTTTTCCATCTTCCACAACACTCCAGTCATCATTTAGAAGAATTAGATGCATGACTTGGACAATATGTTTTAAGAATGGAGAGAGGAACAAGGCAGCCACATCATTCAACTGCTTTGTGAAGCTTCCTAGGTAATGATCTTATGGGCTTACCAATACCATTATAACTATGCATTTCAATTGAAACCAGAGTCCTATGTCATTAGAAGTTATGATATTGGAAAATAGTAATTTGATCCTTCTTTTTACTTTAACTGAGCCAAACAGTTAACTATGGTGGGCTAGATTTTGATTGCTATGATTTAAATCAATCTCAAAACAATTAATAGGAGCAACCTTAATGTTAAATAGTTATTAACCAAGGTAACAGAATATGAATAAACAATAAAAAAATCTAGAATATTCTTTTTGTGTTGCAAGCATATGTTCAAGTCTCACTGTCATCTGGTGATCACACTACAAATTTCTGCTTTCTGCATTTCATAAGAATATATTATTTCATTATGTATATATTATTTGAACTAGTATTACATATGTGATGGATTTAGTAAATAATTATGTAAACTTTTGGATCTGGATATAACTTTATGCCATGGTACTCCCTTTTCATTGATTTTCAGGAGTTTTGCTTCACATATCATAATCTGTTTTCCATACAATCATATTTTCTATGAATAAAATTTTCGTCTATAGAAAGATTTTATTTTCCATTTTGGTCATCTAATTGATGGTTAATTGCAGGGTTACTTGCGAAAGAGATGGACTGGAAGCTTGCAATATCCTTCATGCTGCTGGACCTACAAAGGTTTGTTATGTTCATATACAGCTTTATAATAAAAGCTGCCTATGAATTGCCTTTTAAGCGCGAAGTGCATGATTGATTTATCTAGGACTAAGTAAAGGATTATTTTGGTGTCGCATGCTATAAGCTTACCTTCCTGATTAACATACATAGATTCTTGATTTGCAACGTAGAATTCATTTTTATTTAGTAAAGATATTACTATGATTATCAGAATTACAAAATGTGTTCTTTTGGGCCATTTTGCAATGTATTTGTACACAGTTAAAGATATCTTCACTGAACATGGAGTTTAGAGAAGCAAAAATATTTTAAAAACTGGTAATTATTTATGTTTTCTTTTTTATTCATCTGCTATATCTTCAGAATAATGTTTATATTCATCAAAATTTGATTATGCAATTAGGAATAAAATAAGCAGTATAAAGTTTGTTTTGTTTTCATACTGCAGGTTGTGATAACTAGCTTGCGCATAGAAGACAATCTTCTTCTTATTGGTAGTCATCAGAAAGTAAAGGTACCACAAATCTTATTGCTATGCATGCTATCGAAAGATTGATAAAAAATATGTTGCAGAAGTGGACTCAAATATGTGAGATATGGGTTGTTTTATATGTTGTTTATTTTATGCTTGAAATTATGCAGCTAAAATACTTTCCTGTTGAAGTTTGCATTGACTGGTTCCGCTTTGTTAGCAAACTAGAAAAACCAGGCTTGATGAGATATCTCACTAAGTCATTACTAATCATTATAGCAGGTCCTTATATCAGATGTTGCCCTTGGTTTTGCTGAATGAACTCTTGCTACTTGTTTAAATTTGGATCCTTTTGATATGATAATTTGGGTGTCGTTAGGTCTGGAAGTGGGTCTGGGCCAGCTTGAAGCCTGTTGGGCCAGGCCGACTTCGTGTTGGGCTATGGGCTTCGGATCGGGTTTGGGTTTAAATTGAGAGCCCGTAGATATTTCGGGTTGGGCTCGAGTATATATTCATCCTAGCCTAAGCTTGGCTTGAGCTTGAGCCTAAACCAAGCCCGAGTTTGAACTGAGCTCGAGATCAAGTTTGGAGCCAGCTTGGTATCTGGCTTGGTGAACTTTGAGAAGTGGTCGGATTTTGGCCATTGAGTTGAGGGAGAGAGAAGGGGATGCCTAACGGTGCCGACCGTCGGATCAACATCAGGCGTCGACCGTAGGGCCAACAGAGGTAGCAGCTCCACCAAGGAAAGGAACCTGGAAGCGGTGGTGCCAGTGTCTTGGTTGTCGAGGGAGAAGTCCTTGGGCATGCGAAGAGCCCGTGGATGGCAACGATGGCGGCGTTGACCATGAGAGCGGAGATGAGGAGGGATCTAACGAACATGAGGAAGATGACGAGGATGGTGAGGAGGATGTGGGAGCTGAGGGTCTCAAGGTTGCCTTCGGGGCCGATAGAGGCACTAGCTTCGCCGGAGAAGGAAAGGAACTCGAAGGCGGTACCATCGGTGTCCTAGTTGTCGAGGAAGAGATAATAGAGGTGCGACATCGATGAGAAGTCGGACAAGAGAAGGCGGAGTAGTCGATGAGCTCTGACCAGGGGTGGTGGTTGGTGAGGGAGTGATGGATGGTGTTGGAGAGATGAGAGAGAGGAAGCAATTGAAGGTTGGGTTGGCCTGGTTGGGCTTTGGTTTGGGCTTGGGCCTAGGCCTGGGCATGGGTATGGGTTAGGCTTAGGCCTAGATTTTCTAAAAGTTTTCAAGTCTAAGCTCGGCCTGAAGCCCAAGTAAAAAATTCAGGTGGGCCTGGTTTGGTGCATGGCCTGGCCCATTTCCAGCCTTAGGTGTAGTAAATACATACACATACATGATAGAGATAGACTTGACTTTTCTCAAGCTGATCTATACTTAGATCTAGTTAGGTCTAAATCAGACGATTGCCTCTTGGAAGTCATGGATGCACTTTTTTTTGAGTTCATTTTATATCCTATCTGATTTCCAAAATTGATATTTATTTAGTCATCAATGGTTTTAATAGTAGACTTAGCTAAACGCAAATGGATCTTCACTCAAATCCAGTCATGTCTAGATTGGTTGATTGCCTCTTGAAAGTCACAAATGCATATTTATCGAGGTCATTTTGTATCCTAACCGATTGCTACAATTAAATTTATTTACTCGTCGATGATTTTCAATTTATAAGTGGAAATTTGCTTGCATATGTTGTTTTTTTATGTTTTTGATATTGCGCTATTTTTACAGAATATTATATCAATAATTTGCTTCTTTTGCTTTTTATTGAATTTGGAGTGCTTTGTAACAAAGTTTTGTCAATTCTTATTCTAGGTTTTTGTTCTACTACTTGTGATTAGGGGTACAAATGAGCCGAGCAGCTCGCGAATTGCTCAAGCTCGACTCAGGTCAAAGCTCGACTTGACTTGACTGTTATCGAGCTCGAGTAGCTCGAATAGTTTTTCAAGTTGAGCTTGAGTAGCAAAATACTTGGCTTGAAGGCTTTCGAGCCTAGTCAAGTATATATTTTTAATAATATTATATTTTATTTATAGTATATATTATTAATTTCATATTTAAAAATATAATATTATGCTATACTTTGTTTTTACCATATTTTTTAATTATAACCGAGGCTTGAATTCGAGCTTGAACTCGAACTCGAGTATGGCTCGGTTGATATTCGAGTCGAGTCGATCTCGAGTATTGCTTTTTTTGATCAAGTTGAGCTCGAGCTTGGATATTAAGGCTTGATCGATCTAGAGTCAAGTTTTGAGCTTGAGTATTTTGAATGGAGTCGAGCTTGAGCCTCTGGCTACTCGACTCGGCTCAATTGCACCCCTATAGGTGGTGATCCTCCTGCAAATTATGCTCTCATAATTCTCTTCTTTCATCACCTATTTAAAGATATTATTTTGCAGACCACTATAGGATGAAATGCTAAGAAATATATTTGCTTAGTGAAAAGAGGGAAGCTTAATGGGCTTTACATGCTGTGTGGTTACACACAGAAGAATTAGAAGATAATCTTTGGTATATGGCTTCGAGCATAAAAGCTAAAAGTTCAGAATTCTGAAGGTGAAGGTTATTGACTAAGGTCATAGGACTTTGAGATAGACATTAAACATCTGACCTGATACTACAGAATCATTTTTAGGAGTGAACTTGGGAAGGAGAAATTAGAAAGCTAGAAGAAAGTTATTCTAAATTTATAGAAAAACCTACACTATGTCTTTTCTCGTTTTTCTTTTCCTTGGTGGGAGGTTTCATATATTGATATTTATGTCCTGGAATTGGTAAGTGATGATCATAAGAATCTTGGAAGTAGGATCACTTAGGAAACACAATGTACACTATAAAATGTTGCATAACTATAAATATCTCAAATGGTAGTTGTTTTTTCTTTTTTAACTAGTCATTTGGTCCATCATATTTTGATTGGCTCGATGAAGTCCATTCCTTTCAGTGATATAACTTGGATGTTTAAAGAAGTATATTGCAGGAAAGAACTTTTGTAGGCATTTCAGTATAACCTCATGCATCTTTTTCTCGGGAAAGTTGCACCCAGTGGTAAACCTTTTATTTGACAAAACTTCTGTTCTTTGAGATAATAAAGACACAACCTGTTCGCTCTGCCATCCATGTGTATTGTGCAAACTTCTGACAGAAATTAGATATAGTGTCAGTAGGGTTTAATAGTTGGTTAATGAGAACAAAAGGCATAGTGAAATGGTGCATTGACAATGTGGATTCATGTCCAATGCCAAACTAATGAAATGAGTCTTTCTATGTCTGTTTACTTATATCTTGATTACAGAGTGATTTCAAATTAGTTGAGCGGGGTATGGTACATTAACAGGTTGTATTTTGTTTGTTCTAGTCAACAATCATCACTTAATTGGAACATGTGCCAACATTTTTCTGCTGTTATAATTAATATCTGATCCAATGTTTAATTGTAGATCTCCCTTTAAAGCCATTTTAGAATAGTATAATGCTTTTTACGTGCTTGATTTGCAGGGTCAGCCTCCTGAACAATTTAAGATAGTGATACCCAATATTCCTGCATATTTTACGGTACGTATCATCTAAGTGACACATTGTTGTTTATTGATGTACTTACAAATATATGTGGTTCTCTAGATTATATTATTCTATATATTTTTGCTTTATTTGTCTAGGGATACAAAGTTGAATTCCTCAATAAGCTTTTTGGTGCAATATTTTGCCAATTTTTAATTTGCGATCCTTTTCAAACCATAAATGTGCATTTTTTTCAAATTTAGTTAAATGAATCTCTTCTGATCTGGGTTTTTATATGGTAGATTTGCAAAGCTTTTGTTCTCGTTATCCTTCAAGTATGAGTGTAATTTCATGATCTAGGTTTCATATATTAGATTCATAAATATTTTATTATCCTTTCCCGAGTATCTTGAGTGTAATGTCACGATGATGGTCATATCCTTTATCTTACTGCTTTTTTGTGGGCTATACAGAATTCCACTTGGGATGTTTTTATTATTAATAGTTCCATCTGGTTCTTTTGGTCAAGGTATTTTTCTGTAAGTGGGTCATATCCTATATTCTTCTAGGTAGAAGGTTGACCAGTTAGATATAAGCTTTTTTAAGAAATTGCTTGTATAGCCAAGGTATGAAAATTGGTACTGAGAACAGTACTGGTATATTACCGGTTCGGTACGGTACGGTTGGTATGGTACGGTATGCATCTCATATTGAGATAGGCATCCAACACTTTCTCACTTTCAGCCAAGTACCGTTGGAAACCAGATACTAATAAGTTTGGCTCATATACTAAATTAAACCTTGGTACCATATAGGTATCTTACCGGCATGGTACGGTCAGTATGGGGTGGTACAAATCAGTATGACAGACCTTATGTATAACAATGGCCAGAGTAAAATTCTCGAGTTTCTTCAACCATGGTAGCTGGAAAGTTTCTATTGAGGGTGCTTCGCACAAGTAATCATCCTCAATTTTTATAACCCCTATCACTTTAGTGTGAACTTAGTGTCCATTCAACACATGCTTTCTGAATGATTGGATGCCCATGACTTTTATTTATGGTTCCATCTAGGATGCTGTTTGTTCTGTCACTCCACATCTTTGTTTACTGCACTGAATCATTGTTCCAAGTAACCACATTTCTTGCAATATTTTTGTGTTGCATGCACTTCAGCTGGCAGAAATAGTTATTGTGTCCTGGTTTTTGCTAGTGGTTTCTCCTGTTGTTATTGTTTGCTTATCAATCATGCTATTTAATCTGGCTTCTATTAAATTTACTGGTATATAACTTGCAGGGCACTGGGGATTTGATGACTGCACTTTTGCTGGGATGGAGCAATGTAAGGGTTTTACTTACCATTTTCAGCTCAATAGCGCCATATTGTGACATCTATTCATATTTTAGAAAGTAGCAGGGATTTATTTTGCATTATGCTGTTCAGAAATATCCAGACAATCTGGACAAAGCCTCAGAGCTTGCAGTATCAAGTTTGCAGGTAATTATTTTTTTTTGCCTCCTAGCATTTTTCCTATGATTCACCTTATAAGCTTCTTATGACCAATCCTGTCGGATGAATTTTTTGCTCTTGTGGAACTGGTTGATTGTTATCTACTTATATGCTATGCTTAATATTTAATTAATATTTTCCCTTTCATCTTATGCTATAAAAACTAAAGGAAGAGCATTAACCAATACAAATACACTATAATCAATGATTCATGAATGATTGGTTAATTATAAGGTTATTATAATTAGTTTTGAACTAGGTGGTCAAACTGAATTTTCCTAGAAATATACATCACTATAATAACCTTATAGGTTATTATGATACTTTATGGTCAATATGATATGTTTGAATTTTGGTATATAAAGCTTACATGAGAGTTTAAGCCTCAAGTGCCAGAATCATAGCTGCTGCTTAAAACTCTTCTTCCGCTCCTGTTCCTGCTCCCTAGTATTTCCACCTCCTGCTTATAGTAAACTTGTTCTAGTGCTGTCATCTTTAATGCATTCTAAACCTGTTTTTGTATTAAATTGTAACTGGAAGAGCTATTACTTCTTATAATCTATTAGTTATTGGTTCAATTACAGCAACAAAAAATAGGTTTAGTTTTATTATTTATACAGCTACTATCATATTTGAATGTCTTGTTAATAGATGCTTCCACATCCGTAAATTATTGAGTGTTTCACTTCCCTACTCCAAGATTTGCATCTGATTCAAGCAACAACATTAAGAAAAATAGAGAAAATGTGTTTAACCCTTGCTGATGAATTATTTGTTTAACAGCAGTTTGGATAAGAGTTACCTAAACAAGAATTTAATGGCAGAAGTTGAAATTTGATTGTATTACAAGTTTAGTGGAAATTGTAAGTATGTTTCTTTTTTTTTTTCAAAATGCATTAAAAATTTGATCATAAATTCGTTCTCACAAAAAAAAAGAACATAAATTATTGTGTCATCTCTTTCAAAGAATGGGAAACTAAATGAATGAATTGTAAATTTCCAGAATCTTAGATAATTCACTTTGTAAAAGAGACAATGCTTTATTCAAATAAAAATATTCTGAACTAGTAGTTTCTTGGAGAGTGGATTTGAGTGTGAATTTGGAAGTGGTGCTTTCAAAGGGTTATCACTCTCATCAAGGATGGGATAGTATAAGAAATAAAAAAGAAAAGGAAGTTATTTAACTATTATATTGTTGATGATGCCATAGTATGGTTTATATTGGATAACAATGTAGCACGGGCAATACTTGCAACCATGTCCCTTGTCAAGCAATTATGCCCTTGGCTATATTAGTATGGCTACTATTTCCTCATTAGCATTCTATCTATTTACTAATGTAGAGCAACTTGAATTTTAGCTGACTTGTAGTAAACTGGGAGCACATAATTTTATACTGTATATGCATGTTGAGACTTTAAAGGGTGAGACTTGGTGTAATGGTAAGGTTTCTCCATTGTGACATGGAGGTCACGTATTCGAAACATGGAAACAACTTTTTCAGTCACGGAGGTAAGGCTGTGTACATCTGACCCGCTTTAGATGCTTGAATGGCAGTAGCCTGGTGCATTGTGTTTCCCTATATGCATATTGAGTCTTTGATTTTTTTTGGTCTTTGACTACTATACGTTGACTACAGACTTAATAGGCTATCTAACTCCAAGGGTATACATTATCCTTTATTTTTCTTGGATAACACATTGTAGTAAATGATTTTAGTGATATGCTGTAGCAAAATTCATGGGATGGGTGAACATGCTATAGCAACATTTGTGATCTTCTGGCCTTGACGATATAAAAGGTTTCAGATTTAGTTTTGGTACAAACTTTATCCGTATTCAGTCTGTAGAAGCTGTTTCAACAGTTTTAACTCCACTTTAATGGAAGTTATCCCAAAGCTAATAAATGGATATTAAAAATTTATCTGACAATGCAAAAAAGATAAAAAAGAAATGTAAAAACACATTAGATATCATTCTACATCATAATATATTGCTCGTCTATAAGATCAGTAGTTGAATCCAGAATGATTAAAATATATGTCAAATTTAATTTGTTTCCGTAAAGTGGCATGCAGGTACCAGTTCTGTTGCATATTGAACAGATGAAACCCAAAACCAGGATATATATATATATATGGATACGGGCTGATTCTAGCAAATCTTTCCCCCAACTAATGATCATATATGTCCTAGAATGTTGTCCATTGCAAGACTTCTCTGGATATATGCTTGGCGGCTATATAAGAGGTCTCTTTCAATTTGTGCAGGCTGTGCTACAAAGAACAGTGGCTGACTATGAAAAAGCAGGTTTTGATCCACAGTCAAGCAGTTTAGAGATCCGATTAATTCAGAGCCAAGATGACATCCGAAGCCCACAGATTAAATATAAGGCTCTAAAATATACCTGAAGATAAAATGATCATGGCAAGATGCTTCTCTTGCCTGAGGGATAGAGAATAGAGCTGCTACATTTGCATAGGTATATTGGTGCCATTTTGTACGTCATTTGCCTATCGAGGATTTTTAACCATATGGGTTGAAGATTTTAAAATCAAAGGGCCATCTTTCATTGATATTGTAAAGATATTATAGAACTATATTGCTCTAATTACAGAGGTACTGATTATTGACTATAAAATAAAATGGGAATTTCTATGATGCCTCATTATATTTTTTTATTGAAAAGTGGAGATTAATTCTGACTATTGATCATTAGTGGGTATCCGGGGAAATTTACGTCACCTGGAAATCTGGATTGGTCGCTTCTCAACTACTAGTATATTTGTCTCTAAAATCAACACAAGGGTATTTGCATTTTGTCTGCATCAGGATTCAGGATTAAATGATCTTATCAGTTGAATTATGGAGAATTATGAATCTTCAGCTAAGTTTAATGTGTTTTGACATCCAATATAAAGTTTGCTTCCGTGAGTACCACAATCTGCAATTGCCGAGGGGTTGCCACCGCTGAGGGGATGATGGGATGGGTTTGATGAGAAGTGGCCGGGGAAACGGCAAGTATGGTGGCCCTAAAGTGAATGCAAGGAAATCGAATGGAACCTTGAATCTGAGCAGTCTGGGGGGCCTCTAGGCATGATTTTTTAACAACTTAAACATGGCGAAGGCGAACTTTTTCGTGTTCTTCCAGGACCTCTCATATGATACACCCCGCATTATTGGGGAATATAAGTAGGAGATTTTGATTCATGGCAGTTTAGACAATTACTTGTCAATCTTGTTATGATCGATCAGAATTTCCTCATTTTCCATTGCTTTCCCGGTATCCTTGTGCATACGACATCATGTACGCCGTTGGGAAATACTAGAGAATTCGATTCAGCAGAGACAGATAATTGCAGGGGCTTCAATAAACTACAGAAGCATGGAGGCCATCCAATTCCAAATCCTTATAAATCTACAAATTTTTGGCGTGCTCTAACATCCTGAATTAGGGTACCATATCAAAGCATCTACTCTGTAAAGAGAGGAACATGGGAAATGGCTTATCAAGAAAAACAAGTAGCTGGATGACATGCCCAGGGGTCACTTTTTTTTTTTTTCTTGGGTGATATTTCATGTTGACCATATATTGTTTCAAGCAAAATGCTTCGACGTGCCTCCCGCACACGTCAAAAATTCATAAATACTGGTGTGGCAAAACAATAGTTAGCCAACCTCATGTGCAATAATAAGTGGACGACTCGCACCGACTTCCTCATGTTATATGGCAAGCGAACCGATCATGCGAATGTAATTAATGGGAGCCGTAGCACTACGCTTATATGTAGGATAGCTATGGTGGCATGTCAGACCTGAAGCACGCACAGAAATTTTTATTCACATGCACCACGCTATCAAAGGTGCCTATTGCATTACAATTTCTCCAACTTCCCAGTTGTTTGCCTTTTTTTATTTTTATTTTTAGTAGAGGATCTCCAACTTCTTTTGATCTTTTCACAAGCATATGGAGGCTATAATTTCTCCCAGTCCAAGCTAATTTTTTTCCCCGTCTCGGTAGAATTGGAAACGTGGGAGATGGACGACGATTTCCAATTGGTGGTTGGGTGAGTCCTCCACGACCTAAATTATATATATATATATATATATATATATATATATATATATATATATATATATATTCCGTTCTGGCTATAAGATTAATCCTATTTATTTTTGATCCAATCATGTGCGATGACTTAACCACGGCATCCTCTGTCGAAGGCATGGACATGCTTACGCAAAACTAATCAATTAGTACAGCTGCCACGGTCGCAGGAAGTTGGCGATGAGTCGGCAGGAGTCGCCAACTTCCTGCGTGTCTTCCAAGTCCAAAACTAATCAATTAGTACAGCTGCCAGGGTGGAGGCGTGGAGCCACCTTCTAGATCACCAGGTCGCCCAAATGAAGAGATGTATCAAGTCAAAGACTTCGGAATTTTGTTAGCTGACTTTTTTTTTTGGACGGAAATCGGTTAGCCGACTTTTGAGACCAGTTAGAAGACAAGGCATGAGCATGGTCTTCTTCGGTGCCTTGGACAAGCAAGGAAGAAAAGTAATATCCAAGGATTTCTTCCTTGGTTTCAAGAAAAATATTTTTGTATGATCTGAGATGTCTGAGGTCCGACTCCCAGTGGTTCCCTTCCTACCCTGGGAGCATGCATGATGCCGGTTGGTGCACCGTACGTCCTCCCCATGCAAACGATTTTGTGTGCTGGAAATAATTTCCACGAGAAGCAACTACCCAATCACTGAATCTGGGCTATGGATTATTTTGGTTTGTCTGTAAAAAATCATTGTCGATGAGCCCATCGATTGAATCAGGCGCCGATGCAGGACCGCAAGAGTATATCGTGGCTAATATGAATTAACAAGTGCAGAACCTCCGTGGGCTTTAGGCTGTTTACTCTCAGCTTGATCGTAAAAACAAAGCTCGAGTTTGAGGTCAAATCTTGAATCGGGGCTGATTTCTTATCCTTTTCGCATTCCAGTAATGTTTTGATCTCGCGTCATTTACAAGCGAAGTAGTGAAAGGATGAAAGTTGGAGCTTGAATTTGCCCACTTTACCAAATGAACAGGCTTCAGCTGACTATTAATTACTGAGCCGGTTCAGCTGCTCATGAACTGCTTGGTTCTTCTCAGCCATAGCAGAAAAAATTACTGTAGCGGAGAGTTTACATATATCTTTGTAGAAAGAATGGTCATTCATGTGGATAAGTATATTTTAGTTCTTTGTTTTGTTAATTATGGTGATATTTTGGGTGTTTTAATACCTTTTCTCTAACAAGGTACCAATGGCCGAGTTGATAAAGTCTCTGAACATGTCAAAAAGATCTGGTTTTGTTTACTACTTTCACTTAAATATGGGGTGGGGCTCCGTGTCTGCCGCTCCTACCTATCAAGGAAAAAATATTGATTTATTGATCTCGTGATAATTGTAATTTATTTCTAATTCCTATTCATAGAAATTAAATAGATGAGCTCTTTTTCATATGCAATATGCATTGTCCTTTTCCAAATGTCTTTGTCTTTTAGACTCCCGGATAAATATAATTGTGTGATAAGAGTCACATTCGGCCGTATATATTGATGTACTTCGAAGAGAAGCAAAGTTGTTGAATTAGAATACGTGTTAACAAGAAAAGAATTTTTAACAAATCTTACTTCATATACTTCTCAACAGCAGATACGTTCATCCTTTCTTACCTTCATCCGCATGTTCTTACAGTGCCGCTCCTTTTGGATGCCATTATCCAAAGAAGATATTGTAGGATATGATCAGTATATATATATACATACATACGTGTGCATATATTGTACTCAAATCAACTTCTAATAGCCAGTGTCGAGCAAAATTCATATATTATAAAAAGAACCAAAATATACTTATTATTTGGGTGGGTCGGATGGGAAAAATCATAGCCCAACCTTGCACTGCTTCATCCTTCAGGATCAAGCAACTACAATAGAAGGGTCCAAATGACTATCCAATGATTAGTCTAGTTAACTTAAACTGAAAGTATAATGCTTCGTTATGTTTTGGCCTCTTATATTTAATTTCTAGTTATTTTAGATGTCACATCTTTTGGACTATGTTATATTTATAATTGTGAGGATCTTTATGCAATAGATAGATGGATCTCAGATACTTATACAATACTAAATAATTCAGATACTATTTTCATGCTAGTTTTTTTAGGTAAGATTCTCAATTGTTGCAATAATGGCCTATAGACTTGCTACTTTTTTATCATATAACGTAAGGTAGGCATAAAACCATATATGTGGCTGGGATTTATTACTTGGTTTGTATGTAAGAACTATTGAGATGAAAGTGAATGGCAAAACAGGCACTACAGGGAAAGTCGGTTTTACCGATGCTTTTTACAAGCGTCGGCAATTTTCGGTCTAATGTCTAAATATGGCGACGCTTGTAAAAAGCGTCGGCAAAAAACGACGCTAATACGTGTTGGTGTAATCGCAGACCTAAGACGACGCTAAAAAGCGTCGTCGGAAGCCAACGACCCAAAATTTATTGCGTGTCCAACGAGCCCCACCTCCCCCTTCGTCCTTTCCGTCTATAATATCTTCTCCGAGAAGCTATAGTCCACAGAGAGAAAGAGAGAGAGAGAGAGAGAGAGAATGGAGCTCCAAAACCTTCGCAATGGCGACCCTCCGAGCTCCGAGCTCGCAGAACCCAACCATGGCGAACACTACCTCGACCCTCCCCTCTCCCCCCTGCGCTTCCCCTCGGACGATGTCGACAGCTCCTGCTCCACTCCCTACGCCAGCGCTCCCTCCAGCCCCGGCCGCGGCGGCGTCGCCGGTGGTTACTTCTTTAGCGCCCCCACCAGCCCCATGCACTTCATCCTCTCCTCCGCCGGCGGCGGCGGAGGCCGCTTCCCTTCCGACTCCCCCGACGCCTCCGTCGCCGGCTCCTTCGAGTTCGAATTCTCCGCCCGATTCCCCTCTGCCGCCGCCTTCGCCACCGGATCCATGACCTCCGCCGACGAGCTCTTCCTTAACGGCCAGATCCGCCCCATGAAGCTCTGCTCCCACCTCCAGCGGCCCCAGGTCCTCGCCCCCCTCCTCGATCTCAACGAAGAAGAAGACGACGACGATGAATCCGAGCGTCACCCGCCGAAAATGGCCGCGAGGGGGCGGGATCTGAAGCTCCGGAGCCGATCGATTCGCCGGAGGGCCAGATCCCATTCCCCACTTCGGAACGCGCCACTCCATTGGCAAATGGAGGTCGAAGAACGAGAAGATAGAGCGAAAGATGTAGAGCCGGTTCCAGATCCGAAGTAGATCGAGGCGGAGGCGGCCACTCTATCCGTCTCGGCTTCGTCCTCCCGGTCCTCCTCCACATCCTCCTCCTCCTCCTCCTCCTCCTCCTCCTCCTGAAGAACCTCCAAGAAGTGGGTCTTCCTCAAAGATCTCCTCTATATAAGCAAGAGCGAGGGAAGAGAGAGAGGAAACACCAAAGAGAAGTTCTGGCACTCGATCTCTTTCTTGCCTTACCGTCGGGGCCTGCTCGGCTGCCTGGGCTTCACTTCCCGCAGCTATGGCGCCATTAACGGCATCGCCTGTACCCTTCACCCCGTCTCTTCCAAGTAAGCCACGCCGTCTCGCTTCAGTGGCAACGAGAGGGCATCTGTGGGATCTGAGGGATGCGATGAAGGAGGCGGAGAGGAAATTGGGGAGGAATCGAGGCTCTGATTCAAAATATTTTTTAAAATATTTTTTTTAAAAAAAAAATGTTTATAACGACGCTTTAAAGCGTCGGCGAAAACCCAAAACTGGTTTAGGCTTTCCTGACACTTTAAAGCGTCGGCGAATGTTGTTTTTGCCGACGCGTTTATTAGCGTCGGGAAATCCCTGTTTTTACCGACGCTTTCTCTTAGCGTCGGCAAAAACCGGACCCACGCCCACCTGCCCGACGTCTGACCCACGCTTCGGGGTGCGTGGGCTGGAAATTCGCCGACGCTTAAAAGCGTCGGTAGAGACTAAAAAACCGTCGGGAGATATTCTTTCTTTTGTAGTGAGGGAAGCTGGTTATGAGGTTCTAGTACGCCAGCGCCAATATTTAGAATCAAAACTAATAGCTAAGAATAATTGGCCAGTCTCCCTTTTTTTTAATTTTGGCTTCAATAGATGACTCCTACGATTCTAGCGCAAATATATATATTAAAAAAAAAAAAGTATTGCAGCACTACAGGCAACTCCCTAGTAATCCACAGGTCCTAAAATAGACCCTATTGCAATAAATCCTATTCACTTATTGTTCTCATCCCGTATTAGGTTCACATTGGAAAGAAAAGTCTCTCTCTCATACCCAACAGTAAATAATTGGAGAGTTGTACTTTTATCAACCATCTTTTGTCATGTTAGTTTTTTTTTATTTAATTTTTTTGCCCGTCTTTTTTTTTTTTTTTTTTTTTTTTTTGCTGAAAACAAGTTTTCATACGAAACGTGTACAAATACATCCAATAAAATCAAAAAACACTAACTCATGGAGAGCTAGTGGCAGCTCCCCCTCCCCCGCCCAAAGAGTGTACCCTGAATGCTGAGCCGCGAAGGCAGCCACCCAGTCGGCTGCCCCATTGGCTTCTCTGAATACATGTTTGGCCTGGACGGCCACCCCAACTCCACACATCATCCCTATATCCCGAACCAAGGGGTGGTTCGTGCCCTCACCCCTCAGTCCCTCCTGGATCCAACTGATAACTGATAACTGTTTCTCCAAGACAATCGAGCCAGCCTGCAATACCTGCCTCGCATATCGAAGATCCGTCCAGGCAGCTCGTAGCTCTGCCCCGAAAACCGATGTGCCGAACAACTGACAGCCACCTGCTGCCATCACTCTAAAGTACGGGTCTTGTATCACAAAATCTGCACCATTTCGCGCGCCTCCATCCAGAACGGCGGTTCCTTGCGATATGGCAGCCAGCCAAACTTACATACATGCTAATCTTAGGAAAAAGTAAGGACTCAAGGACTGCAAGACAAACATTGTGGGGTCTCTCTTGCACTGCCCACAGGTTTCCATGCATTTAACTATTATAACTGCTTTCATAGACTCTAATAGCCCAACGTGGAGCTCGTAGATTCTCTTTAATTCTAAAATATGGGACCATGGTTGGTTTGATGCACTCCACCAACCAAAACCAAAAAAGCAAACAACGAAGTGGAAGGAACAAGAGATGATCGGCGCAATTAAGTACGTTATGCCAACCACAACCATCGATCCCATTTCCTCCGGTGGATCTTTTTAGTTTTAGGCGTTGACGTTGAGCCCAGAAATTGATATAACGACAGAAGGCAAAGAAAGGAGCCGTCTCTTTACGATCATGTACCTTTTTTTAATCACGTAATTGGTTTCTTGTCACAAAGTGGAAGGCCAGCTGGGGTTGATATCTCTCTTATGGCAGAATATGTATAGAGATGGATTCCAACTATGCACTCCTTTTAATATGAATCCTTAAGATGAGGCCAGGTTGCATCTGGCGGGGTGGCTTTTGGATATGTCCTTCGCTTTCAGGCTATAAAAAGGGGCCATTACTCTATGGCCAAAGCAACGGACTTGTGCCCGGCACACGTCCCTCTTAATTTTTTCCTTTGGTCGTGGCATCTCTGTGTGTGCGCACAATATTTAGGTCGTGGCATCTCTCTCTCTCTCTCTGCGTGCAAAATATTTTATTTTCTATCATCTTCAGCTTCAAAAAGTTCCTAGTGATAGCTCTTTGTTCCCACAATTAAGTAAATTCCATGCATACGCATGCATTAGTAAGTTTACGTCTTTTGTAAAGCACTATGAAGGTTAATATTTTGATGAAATCTAGGTGCCTTTTTTTTCTTTTCAGATTTGGAATGTAGCTAGCCATTAATTATTTTGGCATTTATTCTTCATTTCCAATGTTATTTATTGCTTCAATGATTTGTGCGTAAATATTAATTTGGGAAACTTCAATATTCCAAGATTTTCCTTGGAACCAAATATAGGATTTTGATACCACGCTAGTTGCATATGTTTCAATATAATTTAAGGTGAATATAATATTTTATCTTGATTGGAGGGAAATTCTTACTCAAAAAATAATATCAATGATTCTAATATTCATTGTTCATGATCTATCTCAACACTATAGAAATAGTTGATCGGCTAAGCTGAGAGGTTTTATGAAATTACATAGTGCTATCCACATATTTAAGTACCACTTTTATCAATCTCTTATAAGCATTGCAAAAACGAAACCCCTACTTACCAACCAGCAATTGGTCTAGAGGTTGGTGCCTTGGCTTGTATCTCAAGGAAAGTGGCGACTTTGGTCATGCGATTTAATGGTTATATAAGGTGTGATAATTCAGCTGCCTGCTGGTGCATATATAGGTGAAGTTAGGTTGCTGTAATTGTTTGGTGGATATATGAAACAACCATTGGGCCTACTTAAGGGAGGACCAACCTTGTTGTGCTTATGTAGCTAAGTACTAGATTATGGGCTGATCTTTAGTTTTATATGGAGTTGAGAATCTTCAACATATCACAAACAATTCTACCCTTGTCCACAACTAATGCAAATATCCAAATCAAGTTGAAACTGAAATCGGTGTCATCAGTTTAATACCTAATGCCACACCAAAATCAATTCAGGTCTAGCTTTGGAGTTCAACTCCACTCTGGCGATTTAATTTATTTGGAAACATGACGAGAAACTACTCATAATCAACTACATATATTCAGGACCTTAATTTGAACTGCTGCTAAACATTGGTGATTCATGCGTAAATTTTGACAGGTAAATCACATCGCTCGAGAATGAAGAGCAAAATGGAGCTAGTTCTTATGCTACTCTTAATGATGTCCCTCGCTGGTGCACAAAACCCATCTCCTCCCGTGACACAGCAAACTCTTCAACAGGTGGCTGGCTCGTTGCAGATGTATGTTGATCCGCTTCCCAACATGCCCAAGATTTATGGCTACTCCATGCAAAATGGCTCCCCAAAACCTGTTACTCTTACTATAGGCATGTACCAGAAGACATGGGTACGCTCCTAGTCTTAATTTGTATCCTTAGCCCTAAACAATGTGCTTCAACTGGATAATGGTAGAAATGACTACTCTACAGCATGCTCATTTTTTTTATAACCGAGCTAGCTAACTTCAAAAAAATTTCATCTGTAGAATCTAAATTGATATAGTAACAGTAATAAGAAGAATATTATTTTTTGAAATCACTAACAATATAAAAGTTATCTTTTTTATATCAATGAAAACTTGGAGCCTAGCTATCTGTTTGCTTGCGTTCTCGGCGAAGATCTTTTCATAACTTAACAGAATCTTCAAGATTTTACGAGCATATCTCCATGCATATATATATATATATATATATATATATATATATATATATATATATATATATATATATATATGTATGTATGTATATGACAGTGGTCCAATGAGAAAGAAAGACGAGGGGGTAGGATTCATCGTGGTCGGGCGAATTAATTCCATGAAAGAAAAAAAGAACGGAGTCACCTGAACAGTCAGTTGAGGAACGATACCCGAGGATGGGATGGGGTTAGAGCTAGCTTCCCAGTCTAATGGTTGGGAAGAAGAAGTTTTTCCTACATGGATGACAAGGGGAGGTCCAGTCCACGGGTGTTTCACGACCGCAGAGGAATTCATTCTTATAAAAGGAATATAGAATTTTGCCTTGCTTTGCTACCGGAAAATACTCTCTTTCTCCTCCTATTATATATACATGTATATGTATATGTATATATGTATATGTATATGTTCTTGGTTGCCACAAGGGTCGTGTGGGGCTCAAACAAAAGAGTAATCAAGTACGTTCTCGCATATGTAGCTCCATTTATTTATTATTATTGGTATGTTTTTTCTGCAGAAATTTCACCGTGACCTCCCTCCCACGCCGGTCTTCGCCTTCGGCACCAGCGCGAAGGCCGCCACCTTTCCGGGCCCCACCATCATCGCCCGCCAAGGCGTCCCCCTCTCCGTCACCTGGCAGAACCACCTCCCGTCGTCCCACATCCTCCCTTGGGACCCCACCGTCCCCACCGCCATCCCCAAGAACGGCGGCGTCCCCACCGTCGTCCACCTCCACGGCAGCGTCCACCCCCCGGTCTCCGACGGCAGCGCCCTCGCCTGGTTCACCGCCAACTTCCAAGAAACCGGCCCAAAATGGACCCAGGCCACCTACACCTACCCCAACGTCCAGCCCCCCGGCAACCTCTGGTACCACGACCACGCCCTCGGCCTCACCCGCGCCAACCTCCTCGCCGGCCTCCTCGGCGCCTACGTCATCCAAAACCCCTCCCTCGACGAGCCCTTCAACCTCCCCTGCGGCGACACAATTTGACCGCCACCTCATCATCGCCGACCGGAGCTTCAACGTCGACGGCACCCTCTTCATGAACGCCACCGGCGTCAACCCCTCCATCCACCCCCAGTGGCAGCCCGAGTACTTTGGCGAGGCCATCACCGTCAACGGCAAGGCCTGGCCGTTTCTCGCCGTCCACCGTCGCAAGTACCGCTTCCGTATCATCAACTCGAGCAACGCGCGTTACATCCGGCTAGCATTATCCAACGGCCTTGCATTCTGCGTCATCGGCTCCGACGCATCGTACCTGGCGGCGCCGGTCACGTCGCAAAACATCCTCTTAGCCCCTGCGGAGACCGCCGACGTCATCGTCGACTTCTCGTTATCGACAACCAATGAGGCCGTGCTGACCAACGATGCACCGTACCCATATCCGACAGGCTCGCCGGTGGGGCCTCTTAACGGTAAAGTGATGAAGTTCGTGATACTACCAAAGGGAACGCCGCCGGAGGATCCCGATAACTCGACGGTGCCGACGAAGGAGGGGAATTTTACATCAGTGGTGCCGACCGACGTGGCGTTAACGAGGTACATAACGATGTACGAGTACACCAGCGCGACGGGCAGCCCGACGCACCTTTATATCAACGGCAAGAGGTTCGAGGATCCGGTGACTGAGACGCCGACGTCCGGGACGACGGAGCTGTGGAACGTGATCAATTTAACGGGGGATAACCATCCGTTACATATACACCTGGGGGTGTTTCAGGCGATTAAAGTGCAGGAGTTGGTGGACTTGACGACGTTCAAGAATTGTATGACGGCCATCAATGACGCTGTCAAGTGTAACGTGGCGGGGCACGCGGTGGGGAAGGTGGTGCCGGTGCCGGCCGGAGCACGAGAAGACCTGGAAGAATGTGGTGAAGATCGATCCCGGGTACATGACGTCCGTGGTGGTGGCGTTCAAGTTGGTGGAAACCAATCAGAAGTATCCGTTCGATGCCACAGGGGAGCCTGGTTACGTCTACCACTGCCACGTGAGTTCCTAATCTGGCTTCAGTTGATGACTTAGTTGGTCCAACCCATTAGTATCCATGACACCATTAAACTTTAAACCGAAGTAGCGTCAAGGAGATTGCAGGATCCATGAACCAATTTTAAATTTATGGCTTGGGTACGGGTCTGACAAGGAAATTGCTGAACCAAAACCTGATCCGGTTATGTCCAACCAGACAAAGAAAGGGGTAACGATGGTTGACTTAAAAATAATCTTCTTATGCCAAATTTACCAAAAAAAAAAAAAACAATCTTCAAGAAATAGATCGAGGCCTGCAAGACCGCAACTGGCTAGCGAGTGCTCTTAGCCTTAGAGTTCGAGTTGTATCTTTCATGCAAAGAAAAAGTTTACCTTTCTTATGTAGGCCCGGTTTATATGGCAAAAAAAGAAAAATAATAATAAAAAAATCAATCATTCTTCGGCACTAAAGATACAACCCGGAACCTTCGGTCTTTCGGCCCGCAATGGATACTAATCAAGGTGGATGCGGTCCTGCGGATATGGCCACAAGGGTTAATTTAGCATGCAACAAGAATAAAGGTCCCCATAACTGGGTCTTGAATCTTGATCTCAGCCCGGTCTATTTGACCCTCTAGCCACGGATTAATAATTTGGCCGGCTTGGCGGGCCGGGCTATGTGATTACTAACAGGCCTGTTTTAAGTCCACCTTAGTTCTTTAATGCTTAAGATCGATAGATTTACTCGCTCTCTCTCTCATTTCTACTTTGCAGATATTGGATCATGAGGACAAGGCTATGATTCGGCCAATGAAGATGCTTCCTTGAAGAATGACGCTGGTGATACAAGCAAAACCTTGACTAGTTTTTGTTCGCCACCCAGCATTGGATGAAGCATGTGTCCGATTGTGATCTAATTGGCGTACAATGTTATTATTTTGGTTGCAGTTAGAAAGTTCTAAGTATTGTACCTAGGTATTTATGGGGTTTTAATTAGTGGTCCGTGTGAGAGAAGCTTTATGAGATACTGTAACTTATTAAAGCATCCACATGCAGCTTTGTGTCATTTTTAGTTTACATGTTCCATAGTATCTGCATGTATAATGTAATCGGTTCATCTATAGTATTATACTCATTTTAATAAATATTCAGCTTTGTTTTTGAATTCACACCAAATTTCACAATTGCGAGCATCATTTTAGAAATTGATAACTACAATCATGCCAATACCTACTGCAAACTGTCCAGTTTAACCCACGCTTAAACAAACGACTTGCAATTTTGAATTGCAAGGAGCAACCGATGGAGCAGAAAAACGACTACTTTCTTTTCTGCAATTTTGACTTACAAGAAGCAACCGATGGAGCAGAAAAACCACTACTCTCTTTCTTTTAAAGAAGTAAGACTCAATATCCGATGTAACAACTCAGGACCTCACCTACAATGGCTAGCTAAAAAATATTTTTTTAGATTTCTTAGTCCTGTATAAATACTCAAGATCTGCCTAGTGAATAACTGATGTGGAACTAAACACACTCCTGCACGTCTCCTCATATTTGATTTGAACCTTGAACTTCTCCAAAAGGTCAAAAGTTAGAATTAGCTGAGCCAAGACGGGTGGAAAGAAGGCTACTTATAAGATATTTCTTCGGTGTCGCATTTTCTTTAAAATAGTGCGAACCTCCATAATCCTAAGTCCTTGAGATATACACATCGTCGTGACCAAATATTAATTTCAGCACAGTTATTGGAACATTCTAGTGTGTATATTATATGATTGGCATCGTTTGTAAATTTTTTAAATGTAGTGTCGAAGGGCTCTTTATGCAAACCAACTACTCATTCTGCACTCGGTATATGAACATGTCTTGCTGATTGAGTGATTGGTAACATTTTGCACCGAACTTCCACTCAAAATGTTTGTATTAGTAGTCATTTTTACTAGCTCTATAAAAGTTTATCACATTTGATATTACGGTTGCAACCTGGAAAATACAACCTTTGGATACTTTACCATCATAAATAGCATGATTGCTTCTCTCCTTTATCAATTGAATATCTCTTTAAATATTACTCGGCCTTTCGATCCATCAATAGATCCTGATGTCACAAGGTATGAGCTTTAAAGGCCTCGTCATCTTGCTATCTTCATGATCTGAAATCTGCATTGCAATTTGAACAAAAAAGATAGTCAGCTCAAGTTCTTTTAACAAACTATAAATACAAGCAAGAAATTAATTAGAAGACTAGCATTTTTTTCTCCAGTTTCTCCAAAACTAAAAAAGAGAGAGAGAGACTCCTAGCTTTCCACTCCGACAAAAAAGTCGGAAACATACATGGCCACTCTGACTAGAAACACATCACCAGAATCAGATTGGATTTGGTTATAATGGTGGTGATTTTTCAGTGACGCAAATGTTTGCGATCTTGGCTTAGTGGTGGACAAAATGGAGGTAGTGGTGGTGCACAAATTAGGTGGCAAATGATCAAGATAAAGGTTGAAGGCAGTGGAGGATTTAAAAATGATCAGTGGTGGGTGCCAACACAGAAGTCAAGAGGGAGGAGTAGAAGACTTTAGAACAATTAAACAATGAAAAGAAAAAAAAATCCTAAGAAAATAGAAAGTATTATCAATTTGAGAAGCTTACGACATTACTGTGTTACATGGATGGCGCCCAGAAAACATCCAACTGCTCCCATTTTAGACTTTGAATTACCGGGTAGGGGGCAGGTAGCATTGCTCCTGACTAAATATAACAGGCCAATAAGAACTAAGAAGGGAAGAACAAATGACACCTCATGTAAGAACGAGATCGATGACAACTTTTCTCATCATGTCATTTGGATACATCTTGCACTAAACATCTTGTTGCGACGGATAGAAAGAATAATGAAACAAGAAGGAAAAAGAAAAAAAAAAGTGCACACAATATTTATATGATTCGGTATATTGACCTATATCCACAGGTAAAGATAATGTAAAAAAATTTATTATAGAAAATCAGAGTGTATAGAGTGCAAAGTTTTCTCACAAACCTTTGCCATCAATATACCTAATCTCTAGAACTCTCAATTACTGACTTCAATATTGATTACGAGATATATATATATATATATATATATATATATATATATATATATATATATATATATATATATATATATGCGGAGGTGGAGCACCCGCACCTTTGGCTAACTAATCGTGCAATCCAAATAAAACAAGTATGGCTGTCAAAGGGAAGAGGCAAGAACCTTTTTTTCCCTCTGCGCCACTTTTTGCGCTATATTTCACTTGCTTCACTCCGGGAAAAGAAAGGTTTTACTTTGCTTGTGTAGAGCTTGTAAACTCAAGATATACCCAACACATCTTATAAACTAACCATTCATTTAATGCATGGCATCTATCCTTGACTCTACATTTCATTCGGTAATGGGAGGGCACGTCTTAGTTAAAATGTAGTCCACGAGCCTCTTCAGGCAATTGAACCAAGTCAGAGTGGTTGCTTGCAAAGACTCGGTATGGTTGTAGCAAATCAAGGACACTGGCAAAGGAGAAAGTATTTGAATTCAATGGGACGAATGAAGGCACAATTTCCCATACCACATGCAATAATCAGCAGATGCTGGAGATTAATTCCCATCCGAAAGATAAGCATTTCTCAACACATTTTTCAAAACAAATGACATATATATTGTAGAAAAGAAAAACATACTGGAGTATAGATTATTTATGGGAAAGCAACTAATGCAAACAAAGTGCTTGAGCCCCTCGTAAAGCAGCTATTAGAATGCAATAAACTTCTAGTTACATTTTTTTGATAAAATGAACTTTTACATGCACGAAAACAGATCATCATGATATTCAATCCATACTAGACTTTTTTCTACTTAAGCACGAAGCTTGGTCCACCAAGAAATGCTTGTCTTTTTTCGGTTTGGCATGGCATCAAGAAATTAGCTTCATAGGTCGGATCATTGCATTGTCTTCGTGATCTAGAATCTGCGCATATAAAATGTCAAACGATCAGTACACAAGTGACAAGAAAATAGACCTCAAAATTTCTACATGGATATGGGGGTTTGCTATCTTCTTGGTTAGTTGACATTCTTGTGATGCTTCTAAATGCATGCATGCACATGATGGATGCGTAGGATCATACGCTGCATCTTGACTTTATCTCATGGCCTGTCTTACCTTACCTCACCCACTGAATCGTACTAGCCTTTGACTTTAGTTTAGAAGGTTGGATTTATTTTTCCTCTCATTGAATAAAGTAATCATCTAAAATGATAGTTTTGCAACCAGAGAAAAAGGATTGATTTTAAATGAAAATTTTGAAAGAAAATAGAGAATAGTTAAGCCATCAACTTATTCTCCTCCCAATTTTCCAAAAAATTATTAGTTGGGTCAGATGAACCAAGAACCACTAATAAATTTATTCTAGTGTGTGTTGCTATTACATATAAAAAGAAGAAAGAGGAGAGAAAAAGGATTGCTACCACACGTGTTGCCTTTTTGTTGGACTAGTTTATGGTGGATTTGATCTTAACTGATACTTTCTCAACTCTATGAAGCTTGGGCTCATATTTTTTTCAATTAATATTCACTTGTCTCTGGTTTCCGTCTCTATCCTCTCCCTCTCTTCCACTCACCTTATTAGTAAGATAGGGGATCCATGGATTTGAATTTATGACCACATGCATAGCTAAAGAAAATCAACAATTAAAATAAAATTTGAAGAACACAAATATATTCAATTAAATAGATATATTGTTTTATGAATTTAGTCATTTTAAGCAAATTATGGTATTTCAATAATCAGTTATTTTCATTAAAAGAAATCAATATTTTCTAGAAAATGAATGAAAAAATAAATATATTTTATATTCTTCATCTAATATTCTAAATCTTTACCGTGTAACATACTTAAAAATGTCAATACTCAAGCATATTATTTTCTTATATTATATTTAATTTCTCATTCTTCTTTATTTTAGATATTTTTTCTTTTTCTTTTATTTTCTTAAAAATAATTTGGTCCAATTAATTTGTATAATCATTGCAACAGTGATATGTTAAGCCAAACCCTTGGCCAAATTAACACAAGTCCGAGTTTACAAGTATGATAATTGGGGTAAGTCCTCCTCAAAAAGATAATTGGAGCAGGTCTGCAAACGGGACCAAAAATAATAATTAGAAAATATCATTTAATTTAAATCATGTACAAAAAAATATTATTTAATTTGATTTTTAGAACTCTTTAGGTTCTCGGAGTTCAATTTTGGAAAACACTGCCAATATTTACATATATCTGCCTACAATAGGATCGTAGAACATAAGCAAATCTAGCACTAGCTTCTCTCATGTAGTTAAATCCATTGGGATTATCCTATTAATTAGGTTTATTAAAATAAAGATCCAGTCCGGTAATAAAAAGGATGAGATAAGAGCTTACGTGGCAATGGTAGACGTAACCCGGCTCCGCCGTTGCATCAAACGGAAACGGCGCATTCGTATCAATAAGCCTAAACTTCACCACCACCGTCGTCATGTATCCAGGCTCAATCTTCACCATATTTTTCCACGTCTTCTCGTACTCCGGCACCGGCAGCAACTTCCCCACCGCATGGCCCGTGACGTTACACTTAACGGCGTCATTGTTCGCCGTCATGCAATTGCTAAACGTCGTCAAGTCCACCAGCTCCGTCACTCTCACGGCCTGGAACGTCGCTAGGTGGAGATGCAACGGATGGTTATCCTCCGTTAGATTGATCACCTCCCACACCTCGGTGCTCCCCGGCCGCGGCGTCTCCGTCACCGGGTCCTCGAATCTCTTCCCGTTGATATAAACGTGCGTCGGGTTCCCGGTCGAGCTCTGGTACTCATACATCGTAATGAATCTCCTCACCGTCGCCTCCCCCTCGTTGGCCGCCGGATAATTCACTAGGCTTGCCGGGATCCTCGAATTGTCGGTCGGCGTATCGGCCGATATGACGAACCTCATTACCTTGCCGTTGAGCTGGCCGGCAGCGGTACCATTGGGGTACGGGTAAGGTGCACTGTTGGTTAGCTCAGCAGTTGAGGTAGTTGATTTCGAGAAATCGATCACCACATCGAAGGTCTCCGCCGGCGAGAGGAGGATCGTCGGGCTGGCAACTGGCTTCGGCAGGTACGACGAGTCGGAGCCGACGACGTAGAACATTAACCCGTTGGACAGTGCAAGCTTGAAGTAACGCGCATTGCTAGCGTTGATGATACGAAAGCGGTACTTGCGGCGCTGGACGGCGAGGAACGGCCAGGCCTTGCCGTTGACTGTGATGGCCTCGCCGAAGTACTCGGGCTGCCACTGAGGGTGGATGGAGGGGTTGTCGCCGGTGTTGTTCATATAGAGGGAGCCGTCGGTGGCGAAGCTCCGGTCGGCGAGGATGAGGTGGCGGTCGAAGTTGTCGCCGCTGGGGAGGCCGAAGGGGGCCTCGACGTGGGGGTTTCGGATGACGTAGGCGCCGATAAGGCCGGCGAGGAGGTTGGCGCGGGTGAGGCCGAGGGTGTGATCGTGGTACCAGAGGTTGCCCGGGTGCTGGACGTTGGGATAGGTATAGGTGGGCTGGGTCCATTTTGGGCCGGTGTCGCGATAGCCGGCGGTGAACCAGGCGAGGGGGCTGCCGTCAGACTGGGGCTCGTGGACGCCGCCGTGGAGGTGGACGACGGCTGGGACGCCGCCGTGCTTCGGTTTGGCTACCGGGATTGTGGGGTCCCATGGGAGGATGTGGCTCTGAGGAAGATGGTTCTGCCACGTCACACGTAGTGGGACCCCCTGGAGGGCCTCGATGGTGGGGCCGGGGAACGTGGCGGTGTCCGGGCTGGTGCCAAAAGCAAAAACGGTCGTCGCCGGCAAGTCTCGGTGGAATTTCTGCATGCGAAAAAGAGTTGTTATCAGATAATTTGATCATTTCCATTACCTGAAGACCATTTTAAAATAGCCTATTAGACACACCATGTTTTTGCCTTCTTCTGCACGTTCTTTCTTCTAGGTATGACATCTTTGACAACTTAAGACTGATAAGCACATATAAAACTCTAACGGAACCTTGCTGTTCTGAAAGGTGGATCCCTTTAGCGAGCATCAGTTGGGATAAATAAGAAGTCCAGAATATTATTGGCTTGTTCTAGCTACCAGAACAGCATGTAATTCTTTTAGACTTTTTTCTCTTAAATATAACCCTTTTTTTCTGAGAAATGTTGTTTAACCAATATTGATGTTGTAACAGTGTTTTGATGAGAATATGCGACTAACTGCAGGCTAACGAGTCATGCATGTTTGAATCCAACAGACTTGTGTATTATATTAAATTGATTCCTAGAGCTAGGTCTAGCTATTTACGCATCTCTGGGGGCAAGATTTGTCATTCATGCATGGTAATGCCTGAAATTTTGTCATGGCCGAAAAGTCCATGTAGTTGGCCATGGATGATCTTCTCTCTCTCTCTCTCTCTCTCTCACACACACACACACACACACACACACAAAAAAAAAAACTCTTAAATTGGTCCAGCTGCATGTCAGGAAAATTCAGGGTTTCAAGAATCCATCATATCGCCAAGATATTGTTGATAATAAGCAGACTAATATACGAATTAATCAGTAAACATTTAAGATTTCTATATATGTTTGTGGAACGCAAGGCAAAAGGATATCGGTCCTTACCCATTTCTTTTCGAACATGCCAATGGTGAGTGTAATGGGCTTCGGATATCCCTTTACGATTGAATAGCCATAGAGCTTAGGCATCTGTGGGAGGGGTTCAACGTACATTTGAAGAGAGCCGGCGACTTCCTGAAGGATTTGCTCGGTAATTGGAGATGGTGGGCTGGTCCCGGCCGCCAGACCGATGATTAGATAAAACATGCTCAACAGCAGCTGAGACCCCATTTCTGTATCTTTCCTGAGAAAAAAATAAAGAAATAAATCATGCAAAAGGTGTTTATAGATATAGAAACAGATACTAAATTGGAGCACCATAAGAGATACACTAATTGTGCTAGTGTCTGAACATGTGGCAAGCACAACTACATGATTGTAATGATGATGATGGTCGTAGTGATGCTATGGTGCTTGCCACATATTTTGATAAACATTGACAAAATAAAATATAATAAAGAAAGTACTGATGATACTGGTGGTCGTGTTAATGTAGTGGAGATGCTTTAAAAACTTGGGTCACACTATATGGTTAAATTTGTAATAATAAGTAGGCAACATGGATTCTGGAGCATGAGTACATCTTGCGAAGGCAATGAACAGCTAGCCAATCTTCTGAAACAAAGATTAACAGTGTTTGTAGCGGCCACCAAAGCTAATCAACTGTTTGTCTATCATAAGATAGTAATCATTTGTATTTGATAACAAAAGAACCTTCTTCTCAAGAAAGTTAGAGAACGCAAGTAGTCTTTGTACATGCGGTGATTGAAAATAATTGTGATAAGAAAAGGCAGCTAAACAAGAGAAAATAACCCGTAATTGTGACAAGAAAAGGTAGCTAAAGAAGAGAAAATAAAAGAAAGTTTGCTAAAAACCTTGCAGATAAAGAAGAAGTATAATGCTAGAGACGGAACGCAGAAACTAGTTTATGAAGGGGTAAAGCCCGATATGCATGGATGATGGATATAGGAGGCCACAAGCCCCTCCTTATATATACGCGCAAAGAAGGCTACCCTGGACCCACATTGCATGATTGTTTACAGGTGTATAAATTGACATAGTGACCGATTGCGTGCAAGTCAAAGGGGAAGACAAGCCAGCGATAACGATTTGGTCCAAGAGGACCTAGCAGAGTTCCCAATAATTGAAGCAACGAAGGGCCTCCAAAAACAACCGGCAACTATCGATGACATCCCGTGGTATTAGAATAGGAAGAACACAAAGAACTCGTTTGCTCCGCAGAAATTTATTTATTAAATTATTTTTTGAAAAATTATGACATTTGATATATAGTATATAAAAAGTGATTCTTTCATATTTGGTTAGCCATGAGAAAGTAGTATATTACAGAATGGCTTATATTTGGTTTAATATTTACTTTTCTGAAAAAATTATGCAAAATATTTGTTATACTTTATAAATTAAAAGAAAAGATCTTGCCCCATTTTATTTAAAAATTGAAAATAATTTTGCAAAAAATATTATTCGAATTTTTAGCTGATGAAAATTAGACTTTCATACTCTGTGTTTTTTTTTCATGAAATATAAAAATCTTATTCTATAAAAAAACTACTTTTCTATTTCTTTTCTTTTGAAAACTCTAACTAAATATGAAATATTTTTTATTTTTTCGTTAATCATGCTTTTCTTCACCTTTTTCCATGAACCATATCAGTTCATATAGTTTAACACGGTATCATGATTCTTGCGATATAAAAAAAAAAAAGAAAAAAGGCTGTCCGTTCGGCTGCTCAACAAAACAATGAACGAGTGGAGATGGACGAAAAGGAGAGATGGAGAGGCATGCGGTCCAGCCAGGCGTTCCAACAAGTCTTCTTGAAGTGGTTAGAACATAATTTTTTTTCTCTTGAGAAAAATGGTCGGAATACAGTATCACGTACCTTCCTTGTTGAAACGTAGTCCCCATCATCATCGTCCGCGCAAGGCTTTACCCAATTTCAGTACTGCAGGGAGATTTTGGTACGTTAGCAATATATCATCTAAATAAACAAATAAATCTAAACTTATAATTAATAAATTTTTTAAAAATAATATATATATATATATATATGTATGTATGTATATCATTCGGCATCCAAATAATTTTATTTTAACATAAAATAAACCTATTCTAGCACAAAATAAATTTATTCAGTTAATAAATTTATATCATAAAATTTCAAATCCTACATATCTATTAATATTAAATTAAAAATAAAAGTAGAACAAAATAGCATGATTTAAGGTAGGTCGAAGCGCGTAAACGCTATCCCAAATAAGTATTTGTCCCCCACGTACGGGTCTCCTAGCAATCCTCCGTTGAGATACGACGACCCTACAACTTCTTCTTCGGCACGTCTCAGAAGAAGTTAAAGCGAACCCGATCGGACTTGCAAATCTAGAGAAGAAAGAAAGAAAATGATAAAATAATATATAAAAGAGCAAGAATAAAAATCACAAGAGGCTAGGAGGAGGAAGAACTTTTCTCCAGAATTTCTCCAATATTTTTCTCTAATTTTTCGTGTTTCGAATAGGATGAAATGGGGGGTATTTATAGGGGTGTTACCGGGGGCAAAAGGTGCGGACGCATCCGCGGTAAATAGGTGGGTGCTGGCTCATTTAATTCCCAGCAAAACGCTCGTTGGGGGTTTCCATTTTCAAATGCGCACACGGCTCGAGACTTGGCTGCGTGCGCATTTAAATTTTTCCATCAATCCTATACAAAAAATTAAATAATTTTAAAATCCAAATAAAATGCTGGATATCTTATATTATTTGGATTTCTAAGACACATCAGCACCTCCTAGGAGAAAGATATATCTTGTGGTGGATTTAACATCTAAGGTTTCGTTGATCCAGTTGACATCACTATAGCCTTCTAAAACAGTAGGAAACCCACTAAAGTGCAAACTATAGGATTTGATACCCTTAAGATATCTAAGGATCATCTCCAATGCTGTCTAGTAATCTCTATTTGGATTAATAGTATATCTGCTAAGTCTATTCACAGCATATGCTATATTTGGCCTGGTGTAGTTTGCTAGGAATCCTAGTGAGCCAATGATTTAAGCATATATGCTTTGAATGATAGAAATTCCTAAGTTCTTCTTAAGGTGTGTAGAGGGATCAAAGGAAGTAGAGACATGCTGACAATCGGAATAATTAAATTTATTGAGTATCTCGTCAACATAATGACTTTGGGATAACTCAATTCTATTTGCACTTCTAATTATTTTGGTATTTAAAATTAAGTCAGCTTGTCCCAAGTTTTTCATATCAAACTTATGACTTAAAGAATTATTTTACTTCATCAACTATCTGAAGATCTGTCCCAAAGATTAGTATATCATGTACATAGAGGCACAAGATCGTAAGTTTATTTCCAACTCTCTTATAGTATACACATTTTTTGGCACTCTTGGTTGTGTAATAGATATCATATAGCCTCTCAGAAAGGGCACCTAGGATTCTATGGATGCAATGATAGTCTATCTCATCATGTGTCCAAGAGGGTGTGCTGGTGGAGGCAGAAGGTTCAATGTTGAAGAAGGTTGACTTTTGGCGAGTAGCATATCGTGAAGTAGTTGGGTTGGACCCGTTATCCACTTCAGTAGTGCTTTCACCTATGGCTGAGATCAACCCTAATGTGGTGAGCCAGAACCACATTTGGTTCTGCCACCTCCTAAAGTTATTACCATCAAATTTTTTAGGTTTGACACTAAGGTGGTCACTAGTGTTTGAGGCTATAGGTTTAAGGTTATAGAGAAGGGACAAAAACCTGAATGAAGGCAAAAAGTCTATGTCAAAAGATTGCACTAATATTTATATTGAACTTTGGATATCTAATTGATATATCCAAAAAAGTAATAGCAGATCAACTCCAGATCGGTGGTGGAGCACTGGGCTCACTTAAGTATCAGCCTTTCTTAGGCACATATGCCTTTTTGACAAGCTTTTCTTTGACACTATTATTTAGTAGATATAGTCACTAGAAATCACACAAATTCAATTTTTAGAAAAACCTAAGTGCAAACTTAAATTTATTATTATGGATCAACTAATTTTCGAATTTTTTGTTTGAATTTTCCGAATTAGTAACAATGGATTACTAAATTTAATGATAGCAAAATAATTATTGTAATTGAAATCTAATTTATCAATTCAATAAATTATATATATTAGAATTGATTTATTGCCTTATTAGAATAATTGATTACTAATTTAGTGCAGCAAATCAATTATTGTAATTGAGATCTAAAATGTCAATTCAATGAATTATAAGATTTATTACCTTAATTGATTGAGATCTAATAAGTCAATTCAATGAATTAAATTATTATGTATTAACCAATTTCCGAATTTTTCATTTGAATGGGATCTGGAAATTACTCCTTGAGGAGTGCAAATGGAGCTATAATAAACCTTTTGGAGGTTAAGCAAATTATTTTTTTATAGAATAATTGATTATTAATTTTTAATTAAAATATAATATGTCACAATTGTAATAAAGGATTTAATGAATTATATATTACTAACAAAAAATGAACAAACACTTCTTTGGATTGTTAGCAACATATCATATAAATAAACAAATGAATCTAAAATTATAATTAATGGAAAATATTAAAAAGAATAATATATATATATATATATATATATATATGTATATCATTCGACATTCAAATAATTCTATTTTAACGCAAAATAAATATATTCTAGTACAAATTAAATCTATTCAATTAATAAATTTATATTATAAAATTTCAAATCCTACAGATCTATTAATATTAAATTAAAAATAAAGGTAGAAGAAAGTAGCCTGATTTAAGGTAGGTCGAAGCGCGTATACGCTGTCCCAAAGAAGTTTTTATCCTCACGTACGGGTCTTCCGGCAATCCTCCTCTAAGATACGACGACCCTACAACTTCTTCTTCGGCATGTCTCGGAAGAAGTCAAAGCGAATCCGATTGGACTTGCAGATCTAGCGAAGAACGAAAGAAAAGGATAAAATAAAATATAAAAGAGCAAGAATAAAAATCACAAGAGACTAGGAGGAGGAAGAACTTTTCTCCAGAATTTCTCCAATATTTTTCTCTAATTTTTCGTGTTTCGAATAGGATGAAATGTGGGATATTTATAGGAGTGTTACCAGGGGCAAAATAGTCTTTTTTGCGGACGCGTCCGCAGTAAATACGCTGGTGCTAGCGCATTTAATTTCCAGCAAAATGCCCGTTGGCGTTTCCATTTTCAAACGCGCTCACGGCCCGGCCGCGTGCGCATTTAAATTTTTCCATCCGGGTGCACGCACATTTAAATTTTTCCATCAATGAGTTAGTGTTAGGATGAGGATGGATATTTGGAAAACTAATTGGTTGAACCAGGTCATCGTCCGTGGATTGCTCCTCCTCTCCTAGCTAGGAACTTTCCGCAGAGTCTCCCATCCACACGCTCCACCTCCCTCCCTTTCTCCATTGCTCCCCTCACCATCTGACACAGCACAACCACATCATCTTCCATGAACTCAACTACAGGTCTTTTTCCTGCCATGATCTCCAACACCAGCACCCCGAATGCACACACATCACGCTACTCATGTTATTTTCACGATCCTGCATGCAAATTCTGGTGCCATGCATGTACCCAAGAGCACTCCCTATTTCGCTAAAACTATAACGGTCCAACTTTGGTATAGCAGCTTAGAATAAGAATAAGCTCGGCCTGTTTGGTAAACATGCAGGTTCTTCTGGGCTAGGCTCATTTAAATCGAGGTAAGCAAGGCATGATCTAATCCACTTCTAACCGAGAAGAGAGAGCAAGCAAGGAACTGTTATTGGTTGTATATAGTGTAATTGTTGCTTTTAAACACTGTTTGGTTGTCTATAACTTTTTTCCCCCTAAAATAGTTAGCTACTAACACATGATTTCTGTGAAATACGTTCTATGGAAAAATGGAAGAAGTTGTCTTTTTATAAAGTTTGTGTAGATTTTGTAACGTGCCAATTTTGATAAAAACAAATTTTATAAAAACAACCAAATAATTATTATTGCAAACTCAATCATTTTAATATTTTTATGAAGTTATTTTAGTAAAAATTATCAACCAAACGGTCCTTAAAGAGCATTTGTGTAGTTGTGGTTTTTCTAAGAGGGGATTCCTTTATAAAACTTGGGACTTGTAATATATTTTTGTGGTGTTTGACATGCAAATTATTTATTACATGGGTAGGCAAGTCTTCCTTTCATTTTCATTTCAAAGTAGTGGAGCAATGGTTGTGAAATGGATGGTGCAAGGTCAATTTTGGCAGGCCCATTAGGTATATGTAGGACCGTCAATGGGCAAGCATTGATTGCAACGACAAAATTTTCAACAAGCACTATGTGGTATTTTGTGAAATAAGACCCTCAGACTCGAGGTTCCATTTTAAGCAGCCCCAAACTATAAAATGTTGAGAGCTAATTGAGGAATTCATTAAATAGATTGGATAAAGATTGATATATATTTTTTTTGGTTCAAAAGTAGAACGTATTGAGAAAATCATATGACGATTGATGCAAAAGCCATTGAACTTTGGAGAGCATTCATATACAGGTTGCCCTAGCAAGCTTTTAAGTGGACACACAAAATGCCTGTTTCATACCCACGAACTTGCCATATGGCTTGAAAGGACTCACCATAATTAACACAATATTGGCGAGTCAATTATATGTTAAGTTGCCAAATCAGCATAAATGTGCCTTAAATAGAAATATGGAATCCAATACAAAAAAACATATTTGGTTATCCTTTTTTTTTCTTAAATAACTTTTATTATTTTTGAAAAAAATGAAAGTTAAAAATTTGTACTTTCAGTTTCTTTAAAGGTAGGTTTCCATCCTCCTCCTCCTTGAGCATTGACGGCCATCTTTTTGCCCGATGCCAAGCTATCCCTCATCCTCGGCTGCGTTGCTGGTTCTATTCCCACTTTCATTTTCTTGGCCACTCCCTCGACTGCCTCCCTATCTAATATCGAGTTCTTCCTTATTCTCGACCACGTCATCAGCCCTATCACCTCCCTCTCATCGCCAGCTCTCATTGTGCAAAAAAAAAAGAGAAAAAGATCACATATATTTTCTATTATCAGATATCTGAAAAAATAGAAATAACAATTTTATTTTCATATTTAAAAACAATGACAACGTTCCCAAACGCGGCCTAATGCATTTATTTTTTTCAGGCGATCTTTTGCTATCTCACCCATTTCAAATATATGAAGCAAATGAATATTTCAGAAATAAATGCAGCCTAATTTTCTTTCTCCGTTGCACATCACTCATTCAGGATCACCAATTCCTTTCTTTCTAAACGATTCTTTTATGCGCATTCTTCCATTCGTAACCAACTAATAACATCCAATGTAACGATACCCATATCCTTACCTCTGAATCAACGGCCTAATGTCCTTGGTGATTGGTCTCTTAAAAGAAGGGCGCGTATCACGATCTCATTTGGATTGGATGGAAGCTTTGATACCGAGGCAATTTGAGTCAACCTTTACAAAAAAAAGTCAGCCTTCAAACTCGTGTCCCCTGTCCAAATAGCTTGTCAAAAATGAATCCTCTTTCCATTCCAGATCTCAGCCCTCAATCTGTATTTGAAGAGATTTCTCGTCCTCAGTGATCCCTTCCAAAACCAAGGTACCATATCCGTTGTCTGCATCTTAAATCCACAGGCTCTTACTCTCGGGTAATATCTTTTACGTAACATTGATGTAAGCATGCTATGATGTATATTTTATTCTTTATATATTGTATTAGAGAATATCAAAATGTATGTTAACTGGAAAAAGTTGCGATAAACTTTCATCAAATTTAGATTATAGAGCACTGCTATTGAACTCCTCCTTAATTCCTTGTGCTACGTGGCAACTATTGGTAGATGAGCGTGGCAAGGTGGCTGGGCTGCTTGCTAGGGCAATGCACCTTACAATGTCCTTAAATGTAAGATGGATTTGGACAATAAAAAGACATGTTTCTGGTTGCTATCAGGAGTCTCATTTGATCGAAGCAAGACAAGCATGGCCCAAGAGAAAAGAGGAAGATATGCACAAGGACAAAATTAAGCTACAAAACCTATATAAACTGATCTTAATCTATGTCCACCAAAATAAAACTAGAAGAGCTTCTGGAAGTTTGGCTGGTGTCAAGTTGACGGTCCACGTTGCGGGCAGAACGTATTTGGGCTGGCCCAACAAGCCCAAGGTGAACCTCCAGCTGCGCATTATTGATGATTATCCATTTTTTTCACATCCACCTAATTTCAGAACCTAATTTCAAATGATATGTATTAATTTCAAAGCAACCTCTCGTGACAACAAAATTCTAAGGACGTTATGTGAGGGGTTACCCATCAATATTTATATGTATTAATCTTATAGCTGCAAGCTTACGAAACCAGTTTTTGGCAGTACCATGTTTCTACAAACAAGAAAGAAAGAAAATAAAACATTGTTTTAGTATATAGTTTTTAAGGGAAATTTTTTAAGGTTCACTTATGCTGACTTGGCACCTTAGCATTCAACCAACTCTTAAATATTGTATTAATTATCACAATCTACATCAGTCCCCATATGGCAAGTTCGTGTTTATGAAACAGACATTACCTAGCATAAGTTATTTCTAATGGATGGTTTTACGGATGATAGAAGACAAGAGTCTCAATTTTTGACAATCTATTTGGATGCGAGAGACCATGTTTTTTGGTGGAATCAGGATCCCACGGCCGTGCTCCATTGAGGGCGCGTGTGAGCTCCACCATTCTTCGGCGATCGATGAGAGGGAGGAGGATATATAGGATTAAGTGTTAAATACCCGGCATCAAGTGCTCATCACAAAGGCAGCTGGTTGTATTCTTCTACAACCAACATGCAGACTCAAGTAGCTAATTAGCTGAGTATAATTTTACTTCCAATTGGTTCAATCATAATCCACCTAGATCTTGTTCCCCTAGTTGGAGGGGTATATGTTTTTGTTGGTGTTATTACTCAAGATAGCTTTATATGGGTTCAAGGGATAGTGTAAGCATCCTGAATGACCAAATGGTTCCTACATCTGCTTCAACAGCTAACATGAACGTGAAGTTTTTGAGCAAGCGAAGGTTTCTATTCAATATGATGGCCAATAGAATATTGATTTGTTGAAATGATGTTTCCATGAGGGGATGGTCAAGAAAATCCTTCAGCTACCTAGATGGCATTTTGGAAGTCGCGACCAACTCCCATGGGTAATCTACCAGTCCGAGATCTGCACAGAGGAAATATAAACGGGGAAGACTAGAAGAATAGGGCTGCATGCATGCTGATCACGTATCTTGGTTTTTCCTTCTTGCCCCCACTCGTCAGTCATGGTCTTAGACAACCCACGTACAATCACGGCATGTATCATCGGGAGAATAGCTTTCAAACAGCGTATATGAATGTCGAAAGCCAAAGCAGTACGGCAAGAGTATATGAACGCCTCAAAAACAAGTTGTTAAGGCATGAGTATTCCTTGTTAAAAGGATGGCCATCAAGTTGGATTACTCTAGCTCGCTCTAGCTGATCCTTCGATGTTTGACTTAGAGAGAGTTTGATGATATGGGAGAAAGAGAAGGAATCTGACAGTAAAATTTGAGGGGTGAGAGTCTCGTACTTTTCATGCAGAGGTTGAATTTAGAGTCTCCTTGGGGATCGTGCTCCGATTGTCGCATGCTGCAACTGATTGAGGTCATGCAATAATCGTTGAGAGTCGTTCCATAATTATTCAGGGTTTGTGCTATAATTTTCTGAGGTCGTGTTGTAACCGTTTTAGGAACATGCTTTACGTAATTGGCTTCAAGGCTATTATTATTGGCTTTAACTCTTAGCATAATGGAAGGAACATGCTTCCATAAGAAGCGGTAGGGTCATTGCTCGAGATAAGAGAGCTTTGGGTGGTCTGGGATGGCTGCTGAGCTGAATGACTGGTTGGCTAAGTTGCGAAACTTCATTTGGTGTATTGGGCAATGTGTGACCTTGGAGGTTAGCTACTTTTGGACCTCTCGGTTTTACTTTTAGATTGGTCAAAGTTGATGTAGCTTGATTATATCAAAGAGTGTATCTCGGCTACCACGTCAGTTGTGAGCTGGACGAATTTGTTCATACTATATCATTGGGTTTATTTTTTGCCACATCATCTGTAAATTATATTTTTTCTCTATATCCCCATTGCTAACTCATATATCATTCTTTTCTTAGTTACATGTGCAGAAGCATGTGCAATCTAACTAGTTTGCAGTAACATTCGTACAATTGATGTCGATTGTTGGAATGGAAATCCAATAAAATAAACTGATCAGCCATTACAAAACTAAGATTGAAGAATGATAGAGAAAGATATAGCTCTAATTCCATGGTTATCAAGAAACGAGGAGATTTGATTGTGACTGGTTATTGGTCCCATGGCTATTATTTTGATGCAGAACCAGAATGAAGTCAATTTGAAGCCATGTAGGAGACTTTGTTTTAGATTTGGTTGAGTCTTGCTTAGAGTCCTTGTTTAGTTTAAATTGGGTCCTAAATTATGTTTGTTTCAGTTTTAAATTTGGACTTAATTAGGAGTTCATTTGATTAGAGTTTGATTAGGGATTAGGGTGAGTCATGGCCATAGTTTGGGTGCCGTATATAGGAGTTGTAGAGGGGGCGCCGTCCTCATTCTTTGATCAATTGTTTTCCCGTGAAAGAAAGAAAACCCTTGCAAAGCTCTGTTAAGAGCCCAAATCCCCTGTTCTTTCTTTGTTTGGGTGATTCAAGCCAGCAGTGGAACAGAGGGCCATCATCTTCTCCACGCTTCCCCGCATCATTTGGTATCAGAGCGAGGATTTTCCTGGCTCGATGGCAGATGACGGTGTGGCGGGTGCCCCTCCCGGTGATGATGATCAAGGGATGCCGGCGTTGTGGGCGGCCGTCCGCGGCTTGGAAGGAGCCGTCCGTGACATCCAACAAGCCCTTCAAGGCATGCGCGTCGACATCAACCGGGAGCGATTGCAAGATCGTGAGGATCTCCCTCACGGTCCACCGGTGCCGGTACGGGATCCACCCCACCGGCGTCGGCGACAAGTTCTTCCAGAATCGTCCGACGAGGAAGAAGAGGAAGCGGTCTACGGGGCGTTTGGTGGACCGCGACTGCACCCCGGTGATTACAACTTTGATAGGGGCGAACGGGCCGGAGGAGCCTTCGGGCGGCGCTTTCCCGACGGAGGAGCGGCTGACGACGGCAGCGGGGGGCAACGTCCACGGAGGAACCGGCCTGGGGTGTTCGACCGCGGGTTGCACGTTGGAGGCACGGCCTTTGGTCGGCGAGTCCCTGCGGGAGACGGGGTGTACGTGGAAGCCGATGAAGTCGGTGGGCAGCGGCCATGGAGAAACCAAGATCCCGCGGGCCGAAGGCACAATGAACTCGACCGAAGACCTCGTGTTGGGGGCTTGGGTTTTGACGGCTGGCTCCCTGATGAAAACGTAGTTGTCGACCAAGCCACTGAGCCACGACCACGGGTGAACAGGGTCCCTGCAGGAGAAAGGAATGCAGAACCCATGGGGAACAGGCTCCCTTGGGGTGTTCGGGACAGAGGCTCCCCTGATTTCAGATTGAAGGTGGATCTTCCTGCCTTCAGTGGTAATCTTCACATTGAAGGATTTTTGGATTGGTTGGCCGAGGTAGAAAAATTTTTCGACTATATGGAGATCCCAGATCAGAAGAAGGTGAAGCTGGTCGCGTATAAATTGAAGGGAGGAGCATCTGCATGGTGGGATCAACTGCAACATAACCGTCTACGGCAAGGGAAGATGCAGATCACCACTTGGCGCAAGATGAAGCAACATCTGCGTGGCCGTTTTCTCCCGCCTGACTACGAGCAGGCGCTCTACCATCAGTACCAGAACTGCCGACAGGGCCCCCGGACGGTGACCGAATACACTGATGAATTCAATCGCCTCAATGCCCGCAACAACTTGTCAGAAACAGAAAATCAGCAAGTGGCAAGGTACATTGGTGGGTTGAAGCCAGCCATCCGAGATCAGGTGGATTTATATCCGATGTGGAGTCTGACGGAAGCTACAAGTTTGGCCTTAAAACTTGAGGCCCAGGCGACACGGAAGGCACACCAATTTCAGCCCATGAATCGTGCATCGTCCTTGCGCCCCACCATAGCAAAGCAGAAGACTGTTGAAGGTTCGGCCACCACAAGTCAACCACCACCGACGTCCGCGTCAAGAGGAGCCGGAAATTTCAGCAAGCAACAGGCAGCTCCAAAAGGTAGTGGCAACCCCTACGAGAGACCCATGCCTATAAAATGTTACAGATGTCAGGAGGTTGGGCATCGGTCTAACGAGTGTCCGAGGCGACGGCCAGTCCATGTAGTCGAAGCTGAGGATGAAGAAGAAATGCCGCATGAGGAGGAGGATCATGAAGAGGGGCAGACCGACGATGAAGACGTCGAGGTGACGGCGCCGGATCAGGGTGTTCCGGCCTCCTTTGTAGTTCAGCGAATTTTATTTGTCCCGAAGAATGAAGAAGAATCGCAACGCCACAGCATCTTCAAAACTTGCTGCACTATCAACAAAACTGTGTGCAACGTGATTATTGACAGCGGCAGCAGCGAAAACATTGTTTCCTCCGCGTTGGTTCGTGCGATGGGATTGAAGACAGAAAAGCACCCGTCTCCTTATAAGATTGGATGGATTAAAAAAGGAGCTGAAACGAGAGTAGAGGATGTATGCCGAGTGCCATTGTCCATCGAAAGGTACTACAAGGATGAAGTGGTGTGCGATGTGGTGGATATGGATGCATGTCATGTTCTACTCGGGCGTCCATGGCAGCATGACACAGATGTCACATTCAGGGGCCGAGACAACACATACTTGTTCCGATGGCAGGGTAGGAAAATTTTGTTGGTGCCTATGAAAGAGAAGCTTACCCCCAAAACTTCTCAAGTGGAGGAGAAGTCTTTCCTTGCAGTTTCTGGTGCGCAGTTCATGGCGGAACTCAAGGGGGCTGAAGAGGTTATGGTGTTGATTGTTAAGGGGACGAAGATGCCTATCCTGCAGCAGGTGCCCGAGGAGTTCAAAGAATTGTTGACAGAGTTCAAAGACATCACTCCTGCAGAATTACCAAATGGACTGCCTCCCATGCGAGATATTCAGCATCATATTGATTTGGTGCCTGGTGCAAGTCTCCCCAATCTGCCTCATTACCGCCTGAATCCTAAGGAGAGCAAAATTCTGCAGCAACAAGTTGAAGATTTGATCAAGAAGGGGCTGATCCGGGAGAGCATGAGTCCGTGCACGGTGCCTGCACTTTTGATGCCGAAGAAGGATGGGAGTTGGCGTATGTGTGTGGACAGCCGTGCGATCAACAGGATAACAGTAAAATACCGGTTTCCCATACCCCGTTTGAATGATATGCTCGACATGTTAGAAGGAGCCAAGGTCTTCTCCAAAATTGACTTACGAAGCGGCTACCATCAAATCCGGATTCGCCCTGGTGATGAGTGGAAGACGGCATTCAAGACGAAGGATGGGTTATATAGTGGATGGTCATGCCTTTTGGCCTATCCAATGCACCGAGCACCTTTATGAGAATAATGAATCAGGTACTAAAATCATTTATTGGAAAGTTCGTCGTCGTCTACTTTGATGATATTTTGATCTATAGTCGCAATGAAATTGAGCATAAGAAGCACTTGAGAGCAGTTTTGCTTGCTTTGCGGGAGAATCAGTTGTTTGTTAATCTTAAGAAGTGTCATTTCGTTACAAGACGCTTGGTGCTCCTGGGATTTGTTGTTGGGGCTGATGGCATACAGGTTGATGAAGAGAAGGTAAAGGCAATACGGGAGTGGCCGATTCCTACAAATGTTAGCCAAGTCCGCAGCTTTCATGGGTTAGCGACATTCTATCGGCGTTTCATTCGGAACTTCAGTACCATCGTCGCTCCCATCACCGAATGCATGAAGAAGGGCCAATTTCAATGGAAGGAGCAGCAACAAGCAAGTTTCGAACTGATAAAAGAAAAGCTAACTTCTGCACCAGTACTCGCATTACCGAGTTTTGAGAAGCTATTTGAAGTGGAGTGTGATGCTTCTGTGGTCGGCATAGGGGCTGTTTTGACCCAAGAAGGACGGCCCGTGGAGTACTTCAGTGAAAAACTTAGTGAAGCACGGCAAAAATGGACAACCTACGAGCTAGAGTTCTATGCCATCATCCGGGCGTTGAAGCATTGGGAGCATTACCTTATTCAAAAAGAATTTGTTCTGTACAGCGACCATCAAGCCTTGAAGTACATCAATAATCAGAACAATTTGAACCGAATGCATATTCGGTGGATAAGCTTCTTGCAGAAATTTTCCTTTGTGTTGAAGCATCGGTCCGGGCAACAGAATCGGGTGGCAGATGCCCTGAGTCGACGCAGTGCTTTAATGACTACCATGCAGGCAGAGGTTGTGGGGTTTGAATACTTGAAAGAGTTGTATGCAGGGGATGAGGATTTCAAGGATGTATGGGCAAAGTGTACAAGTCATCAAGCAACTGGAGACTTCAACATTCAAGATGGCTATCTATTTCGGGGCAATTCCTTATGTATACCTAGATCCTCATTGCGAGAGAAGCTGATTAGAGACCTTCATAGTGGCGGTCTTTGTGGACATATGGGTCGGGACAAGACCATTGCCAGTCTCACGGAAAGGTATCATTGGCCGCAGCTGAGAAGAGATGTTGGAAAATTTATTCAAAGGAGCTATACTTGCCAAACAGCGAAGGGGCAGTCGCAAAGCACTTGATTATATATGCCTCTACCTGTGCCAAATGCTATTTGGAAGGATCTATCGATGGATTTTGTGTTGGGACTTTCCCGAACACAAAGAGGAGCCGACTCAGTCTTCGTGGTGGTAGATAGGTTCTCCAAGATGGCACATTTCATTCCTTGCAAGAAGACATCAGATGCATCCCACATTGCAAGGCTGTTCTTTCGGGAGATTGTTCGTTTGCATGGGGTACCACAATCTATAACGTCAGATCGGGATTCCAAATTTTTGAGTCACTTCTGGCTTACTCTATGGAGGATGTTTGACACTTCATTAAATTTCAGCAGCACTGCGCATCCTCAGACTGATGGACAGACGGAAGTGGTTAACAGGACACTGGGTAATTTGATCCGTTGTATTTGTGGGAGCACCCCGAAACATTGGGATTATGCCTTAGCTCAAGCAGAGTTTGCTTACAACAATGCTGTCCATAGTGGAATTGGAAGATCACCTTTCTCCGTTGTTTATTCAAAGGCACCTAAGCATGCAGTGGATCTGGCGCGCCTGCCAAGCGGAACATTTGGCAGAGGAGGTTCAAACTATACAGTTGGAGGTGAAGAAGCGCCTAGAGGACACAAATGCTAAGTACAAGTCAACAGCAGATAGACATCGAAGGCACAAAGAATTTCAAGAAGGTGACATGGTGATGGTTTTCCTACGCAAAGAACGGTTTTCTATGGGAACTTACAGCAAATGGAAGCCAAGAAAGTATGGCCCATACAGAATCTTGAAAAAGATCAATAACAATGCTTACGTTGTGGACCTGCCAGATGATATGGAAATTTCAAAGACTTTTAATGTCGCTGATATCTATGAATACCATAACCCGGAAGAGCGGTTATATTCAGATGCGAACTCGAGGACAAGTTGTGTTCAAGTGGAGGGGACTGATGCAGAACCAGAATGAAGTCAATTTGAAGCCATGTAGGAGACTTTGTTTTAGATTTGGTTGAGTCTTGCTTAGAGTCCTTGTTTAGTTTAAATTGGGTCCTAAATTATGTTTGTTTCAGTTTTAAATTTGGACTTAATTAGGAGTTCATTTGATTAGAGTTTGATTAGGAATTAGGGTGAGTCATGGCCATAGTTTGGGTGCCGTATATAGGAGTTGTAGAGGGGGCGCCGTCCTCATTCTTTGATCAATTGTTTTCCCGTGAAAGAAAGAAAACCCTTGCAAAGCTCTGTTAAGAGCCCAAATCCCCTGTTCTTTCTTTGTTTGGGTGATTCAAGCCAGCAGTGGAACAGAGGGCCATCATCTTCTCCACGCTTCCCCGCATCATATTTCCTTTTATTTTGAAGTACATATATCTTCAAAAGATGCGAGAGGGCACATGGGGATAATTATGCTATGGGCCAATATGTAAAAGTATGGAAGCTGCTAGGTATATCATGTGAGAGACTCTTAACTCTTTCAGTGGTGAAATTAGGTAAGGACATTTTCTTTTATTTTTGAAGTACATATATTTTTTCAAGATGAGAGGGGCTCATGTGGATGGTTATGATATAGAAGGTATGAAGCTGCTAAATACATCATGCGAGAAAGTCTAGATTTTCCAACGGTGAAATTAGATAAAGATATTTTTTTAAAAATTTTTAAGCACAAATATTTTTAAAAGAATGAGAAGGGCACAAGTGGATGGTTGCAATATGGGCCAGCACAGTAATTTTTAGTTCCCATGCTTTGGGGATTCTGGTGGAGACACATTCCAGCTTCACGTCAGATCTGCGATCGATAAGATTACGACCATCTGTAAATGCTCTTCCACAAACCAACATCCAGCTTAAGCTTTACCGAATGCTAGAATTCGGGACAAGCCCGGCATGCGAGATAAAAAGTGGCATCATTTTGAGTCGCGGGTTGAGACAGCGTTGGAGTTATGTTTGTTATTAGAGGCCAGAACTACAGATTGATTGCCGCGGAACATACGTCCCTTTGAGACTCTAGTTTTTGAGTGGAGCTCGGTGCGGTGTCGGAAAAACTCTTCCATGCGAGACGTGTATTGAAGGTTGGGTATAGAGACTCAGCCGCATACTGGAAGAGGGGTGAGGGGAGCAAAGCATCTATTACTAGGTGACATCCAACCACTGCTGAGAAAATGTAGTGCTTTTCAGGCCGTACATGTGTACTATGGAGCGAACAAAGCTTCTGAAGAGATTTTTTGGACCCGGCACGATTCTATTTTTGTGCCATTATGTCTTTTTTTTTTCCGTTGATTTGGCTTGCTGTGTTCACGCGAGCCTGCGTCGCCCGTGCGAACCGGCTACCTAACCAGGGTTCGGGTTGTATCTTTCGCGCGGCAGAATGGCTGATCTTTCGCGACGTCGGCCGTGAGATCGGACATGACGCCTGGTTTCATCGTCTTTATTTGGTTTTTCTGCGTCTGATCTCAGAGGACAAACACAGAGAGGAGGGAGACGGCCCTCGCCTCCATCCTGGCCTGTCGTCCCCGAGCCCTCGTCCTGCCCCTTAACGGGTTCACCGCCAGTGCCATGAAGCTGGAGGTGCCGATAGAGGACGGAGAATAAGATGGACAACTCGGGGAAGAAGATCGACATTCTCTTTCCCTTCCTTTCTCTCTTTCTTCGTCCAACCTGGGGAAGAAGATGGACAAACGAGAACAATAAAGAGGTTCACCCTCCGATCTATGGAGCGGATGGAGGAGACCTCAGGGATGGGATCTCTCCCTCCCTTTCTCTCTCCCTCTCTCTCTCCATCTTGCTCGGGGAGAAGATGAACAAACTTGAAAAAGGGTTTCCACTACGGTGAAAAAATGCTTTGCTTTTTTCGTGATTGGGCAAGATGCACTTAAGTTAGAGTTATATAAATTGCCGCATTTAGCAAAAAAAAAAAAAAAAACCTCGAGTCCGAAAAATACGGAGCTTCCCCGTCTTGGTGTCGTCATGGAGCACGTCCTGATCTCAAAGACTATTTCGCAATCCGACGGTCCAGCGCGCCAAAGAACATCAATCATTCTTTCGCGCGAAAGATGCAACCGGACCCCACCTAGCCAGGGCAACCGCGTTCGGTTTCTAGAATAAGCCTCAAACTGCAACGCCCTCACTCTACTCTCTTCTTCTGTTGTTCAATCTCCCCTCTCCCTCCAAAGAATGGCGGAGCTCTCGGAGACGTACGCGTGCGCGCCCTCGACGGAGCGCGGCCGCGGGATCCTGATCTCCGGCGATCCCAAGACCAACTCCATCGTCTACACCAACGGCCGGTCGGTGATCATCCGCCGGCTAGACGCCCCCCTCGAGTCGTCCATCTACGGGGAGCATGCCTACCAGGCAACAGTCGCCCGCTTCTCCCCCAACGGCGAGTGGGTTGCCTCCGCCGACGTCTCCGGCACCGTCCGGATCTGGGGCCGCCATGGCGACCGCGCCCTCAAGAACGAGTTCCGCGTCCTCTCCGGGCGCATCGATGACCTCCAGTGGTCCCCCGACGGCCTCCGGGTCGTTGCCTCCGGGGATGGCAAGGGCAAGTCCTTCGTCCGCGCTTTCATGTGAACTCCCCTTACCTTCCCCCTTTGAGAGATGATCCCTTTCTTCATTTATGCATTCTGGGTCGATTTCTACGTCCTGGCTCTTTTCTCGATAGTTGGATCTAGGGTTTCTTGATTTATGTTTTCTGACTCGATGTTTACGTCTTGGTCATTTTCTTGATTGTTAGGTCTAGTGTTTCTTTTGATCTTGAAACGGAATAATGATGGATTTAAGAAGGAAAAAGTAGTTCTAATTCGAGGGCAAGTCCTTGGCCCGTGCTTTAACGAGATATCCCTTTTTCCTTGTGATCGATCCTTCTTTATGATTTCTGATTCAATTCTTGATCGTTGGCCGGTTGCCATTGTTTTGCTTGATCTGATTCCTCGGAATAGAATTATTGTAGGTTTAAAAGAAAATGATAATTTTATTTGGATTATTTCTCATTACAGAGCTTAGGTACTAATGCTCATTTGGAAGAACTTATTAATCTAAATTTTTATGCCCTTCAGATGAGTGTTCCTCATTTCTTCTGCTCGAAATTTAGAAAAAGGAAAAATATATTTCTTCAGATAAATTGGAATTTTTTTTATTCTTCGAGTCTTGATTGTATCTTCCAATAAGTCGGCACCAGACATAAGGAGACTAAATGGGTGGCTGCAATGAACTTTAGGCATTCTAAATGTAGATCTAGGGGTACAATCACATGAAATCTTGAAATGCTTCCTTAGATATTTGATGAATAACTCCTAGACTTTGCGAGTCTTTATGGCAAAACTTTGGAATGGATATCTTGCAGCTTCTGTTGGGCTGCCAATCAAAGCCATATGATTCAGTTTGACTTCTCAGTTTCGTGTGGGTAACAAATACCTGTTTTGTTAGTTAATTTTAATAATGAAGAAATTAATTTTAGATGAAAGTGAATCATTTGCTATTGTTTAAGAACTATCACATACAAAAGCTGGAGTAATGATATGTTAAATCGAGTCTGTTTAAGGTTTATAAAATAACACTTGGTGTTAGGCACTTGTCATGTGCCTCTGTTAGATGTTTATGATAAAATTTCTGGGTAATGAAAGGAAGATGTGCGCTTGTGATGACCCAAGCAGGACAAGGTTGTTGCAGTGCATGTAGTGTAAATCCATGAGCAGTTTTGTTAGAAATAAGTGCATTGGATGACGGTCAAGAATGAGCACTTGGGACTGACACAACCTATTTTGAGGGGTGTATCTTTTATTGAGGTTTATGATTTTCTTTTAAAGAGGAGGGCATGACTAAGAAACACTTAGGTGGAAGTGGTGAATATTAATGGAAGGCACTTTTGTACAACAAGAAGCAATATATAATAGAAGCCAATGAAGAAGTAGGAGTTAATAAAGTTTATTCTGAACAAATGAAATTAAGTGTACTGTTATTTTATTTAAGTTAGTCGTTTAAGCCCAAATTCACCATCTTTATATGTAATTCAAAAAAATCAAAAAGTTGAGTTTTTTTGTGTCACCATCTTGCAATTGGAGGCCGTATCATAATTTTGAATATCTTCATATCCATGTCAATCTCTTTTTTGAAAGTTTCTTTATATTTTCTTTGTCAGCACCCTTGTGCACTTGAACGTTGCATGACTTTTTACAATGACCATGCTTCATGTTTTTGTTATGCACTCCTAGCTGACAAGCGTGCCTTGTATTATTCTATTTGAAATATTTTCTAGAATTTAAGCAAAAAGAAAGATAACTAAGCTATAGTTCAGCTAAAAAGCAACATGTCTTATCTCATCTATATAGGGCTAAATATATTCAATATGATTTATCAAATTTTGTGAGTAGTTCAAAGTTGGATTTGATCTGGGGCCATTTTATGGATAGGGCATGTGTCCTGGCATGCTTGAAATTATGGGGACAAGTCAAGAGGAGCAGGAAGAGAGGAGGGAGAGGAGAGGAAGGGAGAGTTGAGGGGGATGAGGAGAAAATGAGGAAAGCAATGTGATACAACAAGGATAAGCAGCAGAGGAATTTAAAAAACAGGAAATAAACCCACCAATGGTAAAATTTGTGTTTTGAGTGGGGCTTCAAGCAGGCTAAGGGCAGCCAATACCAAACCCAAATATGACTTGTGCTTTGGAAGTTGAACCTAGCTTGACGAGATGCCAAATTCTCTTAGATGATTATAGGCCCAAATGAGGTCTAGCTTGAGGATCCATGGGCTAAACCGAGCTCCTGGTCAATCTGTATCTGTAAGTTCAGTTTTTCTTAAAAAAAATAAATTAGTACATAGGTTGTTAGTATCGTATTGTACTCGAATGTTTTTTGAGTTTTATATAATCAAAGGGAAAACACATTAGTGGTACTAGCATATGCTTTTTTAAATTCTTTGAATAGAAAAACTATATATGATCTTTTTTGAGATATTTGATCTCCAGGCTGCATGAATACATCTTTGACATTTTGGCGTGTGTTTAAATTTCTGCAATGATGCACTTATCTTGCCAATTTCATTCTACCCTGAACTTATTTTTTTTAAACTTTGTTTTTTTTGCTACTTAATTAGCTGTAAGGCTTTTGCATAATGGCTTACAATTATAGAATCAAGGACATGTTCGTATAAAGGTTTCATTTTTTGCTGAAATTATCCTGCCCAAAATTTCAATAGCCATTCATAGGGTTCTTGATTGAGGCTAAGAGTTAGTTGTCACACTTCTCCAATTTTGTGAAATCGTACCTGAACCAATAGGCAGTGATACTAATTCTATAGAGATCGGATATGGCATAATTTCTAATGTTATAATCCAAATCATCTTATGTGGGCATCTAGTGTTAATACATGCATTTGGTTGTGTACTGGGGCTTGCCCTTATGGTCACACCCCTCTGTTTAGCAACTTGTGGTTCTCGGTTCAGTCCTCAAAATATGGACTTGGATAATTATAGTGTAGGTCTCCCTCTATCTCTCTCTCACACAAAAGAAAGGTTAAAAAAACTCCAGTCTCGCCACAATCCTTAATGTGCTGTTAACTTTGACCTATGTTGATGCATCTTTGTTTAAAATCATTGGTTCCCACTTGCTTTAATGTGCATTAGTGGTTTAATAATCTATTAGCTTAAATTGAGCCAGGTGCAAAATGCCATGCCTTTCATGCCTTCCAAGGGGGAATGGACATGTAATATCGGATTGACTGCCATGTAATGTTTTGGCCCTGTTGATTGGGCATTTTATTCTTGGTCCTTGATTTTGATGGCCGTTTTTTAACCTTGTCCCATGCGTAAGCATGTATATCATAGGGCCTTGCAGAAAATGCATAACTTTGTTTAAGAACAGGCCTAACTTTGTGCAAGGCACTAAACAAAATATGTAACCCGGTAAGGACTAATCATAAAATGTCGGTCATACAAAGGACTGCGTATTGAGTTGTCTTTTTTTTTATTGAATATTTCTTTTTTTTCTTTGATGATAAAGCTTAGATGGTTGGTTCACTTGGCAAACTTCTGATGTTTTCTTTTATTTTTTCCATTAATATTCTTTTTCTTCTTTGTGCATCAACTTTTCTATCTCAATGGAGGGCATATACTACTTAATGAGCTCTAACCTTTGCTAATATTCCATATTTGATGTATTATTTCCAGTTATGCTGACTTCTGAGTATAAGCTAATTGCATAGGCTTGAGAACTTTTTACATTGTTTAGGTGGGATTCAGGCACTAATGTTGGGGAATTTGATGGGCACTCGAGAAGGGTATTGAGTTGTGCATTTAAGCCAACCAGACCATTCCGCATTGTCACATGTGGAGAAGATTTCTTGGTTAATTTCTATGAAGGACCGCCATTTAAATTCAAGCTCTCCCAAAGGTCCGTGACAGTGATTTTTATTATGATCATCAGATGCTTTATCTTTTTTTTCTTGTTTGAGGTACAACTAGCTAAATCTTGCCCTATACATGTGTAATGTTGGTGTCCGAGTACTAAATTGTAAACGGTCGTAATTTCTTATTTGGGAATAAACATCTCATCTCTTGCATGATTGTGAAGCATAAACCCATGGCACCTTCGCTATAGATCTGTTATACAAAGGTCCATGCCAATATGTAGCAATTCATGAGCTGCTTCTCCTTGAATTCTCTTTGTTAAGTCACTCTGCGACTACTATCATTAGCTTGAAATTTTAAGCATGTATCAATTAACATAGTAGGCAGTGGAATCAAAGAAAAAAGAAAACAAATAAACAACCTTAACAAAATCAAGGTGCAAACACATGCATAAGGAAGAAACTCTGTACACAAAAGGAACACTTGGTGTGATCCTCTAAATGAATGTATCATCTTCACATGTTCACCCCTGTATGAACTTTTTTAATAAAACCCTCACCTTCCTAGCTTAAACATATATAGACATACATACATTACTATCTTTATATGTTTATATTGTATTATCACAGATATACGTATCCATATATAAATATGTATACATATATAGACATATATTCACATAGAGATACATACGTCTGTATAAAAGGATGAAATTTCCCCTACGAGATGGTCATTTACACATCTTCTTGGTGATCAAAGTGACCAAAGAGCACCGCCAATAACTACTGTTGCGAGGCTTAACATTTTTCTGGAGGTTGTATAAGACTTAGTGGAGTTGTCACAGAATTGCACATTTGGGACATTTTCATTTTCTTTGAATTGCAGGGAGCACTCAAACTTTGTCAATTGCGTACGGTTTTCTCCTGATGGAACAAAGTTCATCAGTGTCAGCTCAGATAAGAAGGGTATAATATATGATGGTAAGACAGGAGAAAAGATTGGAGAGTTGTCCATGGAGGATGGTCACAGAGGAAGCATATATGCTGTTAGCTGGAGCTCTGATAGTAAACAAGTAATCTTTTGTTCCCTTCACTTATTATCTTGGTTTTTATTTTATTAAATTTTACTTGTAAAGTTAAATTTTCTATACAAACAATTTACTTTGATGTTCCATCCTTTTGGTTAATTATGTCTATCTCTTATTTAGCCTGATCAAGTGGATCTTCTATGAGTAAGTTCTTATGTGCCTTTTTGTGGTGATTACTGCAAATAACACACAAATTTGTTGGCATTATGATTATTTCACAAACTTATTATTATGAGACATATATGTAAGATATGAAGCAATCACCAAGAGTTTATACTACAATATTTTTATGTAAAACAAATGCAATTCATTAATATTATTTGGTCTATTTTTGTGGATATATCATTCATTCCATGGTTTACTTGTTGGCTCGAATTTTAAAATTTTGAAAGAATATTATTTCCGTGAACAATTGAAAGCAAGGCAACAATTGGTCTCAAGATTTGGTAAACAAGCATGCGTACAGGTGATGTGATTGACATGCACTTTCCCAAGTGAAATATGCTTCAAAATTTCAGTAAACACAAAATGTAGGAATCAATTTGAAAATTGTGATGCTATATTATCAACTTACAGTTTCACTTCAAATCTTGTTTGTTCGAATTAGGTAATGTTTTTTCAAGTATGATGCTATTATCTATTGATGATGGATGTCATTATTAATTTAACCTGGAATAGTAGAGGCCATACGTGCTTCATATAACACGCGAAACACTAGACACCATTAAAACAATATGATTGTTGCAACTTGCACTAGTTTTGGGCACTTAAGCCATCTAGGAAGGTTTTGATTATGTAGACACTCAGCCTTTGACACCCTAAAGGGCAACCAAGTATCAACACACAATGCCCTGAGCGGCCCAAGAATTAGGGCCTAGCCACATCGCATGGCCCAAGACATGCATTGCATCCATTGATTTTACAATGGAATGGACCTGATTAAATAAAACATTATTGACGGTGAACTACATGCCTCAGTAGGTACTGACGGTGAGACTCCCCAGTCTCCACCATCAGAAATTAACCGATGGTGTATTGTCACCGTCCATTGCTGGATTTACTGACGATGGACTGCTCACCGCCAATATGTTATGGGTTTTTGATCGCATGGTATATCAAGTTACTATATTTTCTTAAGTTATGGATGGTTTTGATATCGAGCGTAGGAAGGAAATTCTGTCAGTCAACAAAAGGAGAGTTATATTTCCTTTCGAGTCCGATTAGATGCAGGGGTATTATGGCATTTCTGGTTTCTTGTTGTCTTTGTTAAGAAAGCATTAGCAAAGATATTGAACATTCAGTGATGTGATTGCTTTCTTTGAACGACCAACTCACAATATGCTGATTCTGAGCTGATGTAAGATAACATTTTTCAAGCTTATCTTCCATAGATTTAACTCAAAAAAGCAAGAGGTTATTCGACAGCATATATAACTTTTTTAAAACTTTTTTGGTGATTTCTCGTTGGCCTTTTGCCTGATGAATTGGGTTTAATTGGTTTGTAGCTTGGAAGAATTACTCCTTTGTTAGACCTAATGTGCTGGAAATCAAATTCAGCTTTCTGAAATCGATACTTTTGTTTGGAGAGCAAAATTTCAAGAAATTTGAAAAGTGATTGCTTATTCTCTATTGAATCGGATTTATTTCTAAGAAGTGATTGTCTTGCTTCACAATGTGTTCAAATTATTGGAATTAATTTGTTGAAATTATTGGAGATTGAATATAATTGGTTTGTTATCAAACCAAAAGTGATTGCGTTCAAATTATTGGAATTATATTCAATCTCCAAACGTTTTGTCCAGGCTAGACATGAAACCAAACCAAAGAATTAGAATAATGTTGGCCTTGACAAACATAAATCCTGATTATATGGCTTTGAACTAAGTAGGTTTACTATAGATTTCTACATCCTAATAAATTTAAATTACGAGTTTTGATGCTAGTTCATTGAGGGTGTGCCTAGTTCCACCGCTGGCTACAATTGTGCTTTATCAGTCCGAGTATCTCTTTGTGAGCTCAAATAAATGACCATATTTGGGGAAATTTATCAGATTGACAAGTTTTGTAATTTCCGGTGCTTTTATTTTGCAATCTCTTCTTGAGCCAAGCCATCATGAGGAATTTCTATTAGCTTGAGGTTTCTGGCTTCCACTGAACAGTTCCTGTTCCTACGCACTGGGTTATGTCAAGACTTTTGCTCCTTTTGTAATATTGTATCTGCTACTGCCTACTAGTTTTGTCAAGCATGTCCATTCTATGTTTTTCTCTTTGTTTTTCGCATATCTGTATATACATAAGCTATTGATATAGTTCCTTCTTAAATCTTAATATAATAGTATCTGTCAATAGAAATTGCCTAATAAGCATAATTACAAAATGATAGGTTCTAACAGTTTCTGCTGACAAAACTGCCAAAATATGGGAGATCATGGAGGATGGAAATGGGAAAGTGAAAAGAACATTGGCTTGTCCTGGCTCAGGAGGACTGGGTGATATGCTTGTTGGTTGCCTGTGGCAGAATGACCAGCTTGTCACAGTTTCTCTTGGTGGTATGATAAACATATATTCAGCAAGTGATCCAGATAGAACACCAGTATCATTTTCTGGACATATGAAGAGCATCACTGCTTTAGCTTGTTCTCTTCAAAGTGGCCAGAAAGTAATTTTGTCCAGCAGCTATGATGGTGTTATTATACGGTGGATACAGGGCATTGGATATCATGGTAGGATGGCGAGAAAGGATAATACTCAAATTAAATGTTTTGCTGCAGCTGAAGAAGAACTTGTTACATCAGGGTTTGACAATAAGGTAAGTAATAAAACACATTTTTTTAAAAAAGAAATCTGTCTTTTCAGAGTTATCGTCCCAATAAAAGAAATATTCTTGTGATAGGTCCTGACCGTTCTGTTCTCTTTGAACTGGCCGATCCCTTCATGATTGCATCTGACCCCGTCTCTCATCCATTCTTTGCTAATTTTGGAATGGGTATTAGCATTATTGCTATCCGCTGGTAGAATTTGTTCACTTAATATGCACAATTATAATTGGTGTCCTATAAAATTTTGATTTCAAAATTTCCGAGACAATCTGAAAAGTTCAAAATCTTTAAAGTATTTCAGTTCTCCATGCTTATCTTTGTTGATAAAACCTGAGAAACAAGATTATTACACGGTTGAGGTAGAAGCATGTCCTGTTTTCTTTTGGTCAGATCATAGGGGAGCATGAAACTATTGAAGTATTTTCGATAAATGGCTCCAGCACTCTTTTTCTAGATGAGAAAAGCAATGTTTCCCACCATGTGTGCAGCATATCATATGGCTTTGGGGTTAATCTCCCCATCTCCCCCCTCCCTCTTCCTTCCTTTTAAATCGTAACATCACTGCTATGCAATCAGCTAATGGACCATTTACTTGCATTCTACACTAAATATTATCTTTTTTTGGCCCCTTTTCTCCACTGATGTTTCTTTCTGGAGTACAGGTTTGTAGGATTCCTCTAAATGGAGATCAATGTGGCAATGCAGAATCAGTTGACATTGGCTCTCAGCCAAAGGATTTAAATCTTGCAGTTCAGACCCCTGAACTCGCTTTGGTTTCAACTGATTCAGAAGTTATTATGCTGAGGAGTTTACAAGTAGTGTCATCCATTAAACTTGGGTATACTGCAACAGCATCAACAATTTCCCCAGATGGAAGTGAGGCCATTGTTGGTGGTCAAGATGGAAAACTGCGTATTTATAGCATCAACAGAGACACTCTTAAGGAAGAAGCAATCCTTGAGAAGCACCGAGGTACTATTACGGTAATACGTTACTCTCCAGATGCTTCCATGTTTGCTTCAGCCGATGCTAACCGAGAAGCTGTGGTATGGGATCGTGTATCTCGAGAGGTAGTGCTAATACTCTCTCTTCTAAACATCATAGCTTGCTCCTAGCGTAATACCTATAGTTTTGCAGGTTATTGTCATTAACAATTTGCAATCCATCATAATTAGATTATTGTTTCCTTAATTATGATTGTCTTTTGTCCATTATCATGTGATTTTGCGCCTAAAATTGGACATTGATTGCTTCAATATGTGATGCTTTGCGCATTTCATGATTATGCTCATTGTTAAATTGTGTGCCCTATAATTTCGGAAATATGGTTGTATCTTTTATAGAACCTGCCAACTACTTGGTTTTTAAGATGGTTGTCACTTTTGCTTCTGGCACTTTCATATTTGGATCGTTGAGAACTGAGTGAAACAACAGTTCATATTTGTACCTTGTAGAATGTTTAAAAGCTTCACAATATACCTCCAACAATTTCTGACACTGGCACCCTTAGTAATGTCAAAGTGGTTAAGAGTTTGAGCCTTAAGCATATCAAGGAATTAAAATTGCACAATCCTAAAAATACTCATACGGACCCTTGAATTGTTACTTTATAGTAGTTTTCTCATTAGCATAAAGAAAAAAGAGGGGAAATGAAAGAGAGAGTTGAGGCCTTGTTTGGCATCATGTCCCAGCACAAAAATGAAGGCAAAAATTATTTTAAATAGAATCAAAATTCTGTTTTCTATTTTCGGATACAAGAAAAGTGACAATAGCTTATTTATCAGATATCATGCTTGAGCTTGTTTAGCATGTATGTGACCTGTACTTTAATGGGCCAACACTTGATATGCAACAGTCGAGAAAATACATGACTTAACTATAAGATAAACCTCTGACACTACAGGTACATTTCTTAAATTTCTTTTCTTAGTTCTTGGGCACTTTCATGATGTCAATGGGTTTGGCCAAGCCCAAGCTTGATGTCAGCATTTATTGAAACCTCAGGCCCCAAATACCTCCCATCCTGATGCTGATCCGTAGATACTAGCCCTGAAATTGGCTCAGATATATTTTTTTTTCACTGGGTTTGGCTTTGGATCTGGTCATTTTGGCTGTAATCTAGGCCCATTGCCAATGCCAAACTTGTGAGGACTTTACATTGTTTTTAACACGAGGACATAAAAATTCAGCTTGTGCCTGGATCCTCTCTCTCTCTCTCAAACGCAAGCCAGGCCTTTGAACTACTAGGGTAAGCCGCTATGCATTGATCTCTTCCATGGTGCATACAAGCCAATACATACAAATGCAAAAACATACTCAAACATGATACATCTTGCATTGCCTTGTATTCTGACAGCTAGTTAGCATTATGGTACATTAGATTTAGACATGTGCCACACATGAGTTCCAGTTCATTACTTGTTTAATTCTGGCTGTATCTTCTCCTTACTTTATTTGTTTCTTTCCACACATGCATTTTTTCGTTTCCTTTGTGTTTCTTCGCATGCATGGTTCCCATCTCACGTGGTTGCATGTGAAATAGATTGAACATTCAAGAACTCTGGGTGACAGCTGATCGCCCAGAGTTCTATTCATATATGGTAGAACATGAGAACATCGCTAGTAGTGCACTGGTACTTCAATCCTTGAGTTGTTTGCTTTTTGGTGCTCTTGTTTGACATTTACAACCGACATGAATGGACTGGCATGCTTTAAATGTCTAGAGTTATTGTTAATCTTGGTTGCATCATTTGTTTCTCAACACCCATGATCTTATGATTCACACAAGGGTATTGTAAAATTTATTTTTTAATCAACAAAAGTTGAGTTTTAGATTTTTGCAAGCAGGACGATTGAGTGAGTGAAATTTCATTCATTATGAACCTTGTCAGGTTTTTTTATTAAAAAGAAAATAGACAGCTTAGATTATCTCCTCTTCTTTATTTTGAAATCATCAAACTTAAGATGGCATGATATTGTTGCTGTATTTACTGTCTGAAGTTCTGCTGTTCTACACGTGCAAACATGGCATATTGGATAAATAAAATGGCAAGAGATTTTGACAAATTTTAAACAGGTGAGGCTAAAGAACATGTTGTACCACAGTGCCCGCATAAACTGCCTGGCATGGTCTCCTGATAGTTGTTTGATTGCCACTGGCTCGCTGGACACTTGTGTGATCATCTATGAAGTGGATAAGCCTGCATCAAGCCGAATCACGATCAAAGGAGCCCACCTAGGAGGGGTGTACGGATTAGCTTTCAGTGATGAAAACACCGTGGTGAGTGCAGGGGAGGATGCATGTGTCCGTGTATGGAGACTCGTGCAGCAGTGACATTTCAGCATGACCTGGTTTGGCTTTATGAATGAATAAGCTAGTTTGCGGGAGCAGTTATCAGTTTTACTTGACACGATGTCTAATTACTTGCAAGATGAAGCGGGTGGAAAGAGGTGTCCACAGTTTTAGCTCTGGATATGGATATGTCACAGAGCTACATCTCATGGGAATGTTCATTGATGATTGGATGGAGCTAGGGTCTCTTTAATGCCTGGACTACTAGTGTGCTAGTGGCGTCGTCGTTACTGAGAGACTGGCTTGTGGCTTGTTTATATGAAGGCCATTATTGTTCTGTTGAAACCCGCATGAGTTTGAACATTGGAGGCAAAGGATGTCATATTGTTGAGCATCTTGAAAACCCAGTTTGAGATTTGTTCATGGTGTTGTTGCTGCCTCTTTTTTGTTTCGGCCTTTTTTGACTGTCAGCTGTTTTAAACATTGGTTCTTTGCATCTAAATTTTTCTACCTACGCTCTCAAATTGTCTGGATTGTACGGAAATATAGGTGCTAGGCCCACCTTGTGACCACGTGCTCCCTTGTATATAGATCGCATGCATTACATTGCGGCCAGCATATTGCATGTCCATTATAAATTTTTGTAACAGCTCTCAAATCATCATATAATATTGCTAAAAATCATAGCTCCCGTTTCCCAATATAGATGTGTTGGAAAAAGATTAGATTGGGGAACTAACCAAGGAAAGGAGCTGGGATCGGCGTTGGTGCGCTAATTTTACGGCTTTGGGTTGTATCTTTCATGTGAAAGAATGGTTTACCATTCTTTTACAATGTCAATCGTCAAATTGAGTAATAGCCGCTTTAAGATCTGTATAGATAGATAAAAGAAAGAAAGAAAGAGAAAGAGTTTAGAATGCTTGAGAGCAGTGTGGAATGCAGCTGACATAATAAAAAAAATCATTTTTTCCACCCAATCCCTTATTTTACACAATGCGGCACGTAGAGTTAGCGGTCCGGACTTTCAAGTCAACTTGAGAACCAAAGCAAACCCACGGAATATTTGGACATCACCAAGAGTCGGATGCAGCTAGGTAATGCTCTCGGTTCTGAAATTGTTTTCGAAGAACACAAATTGCATTGGTTCAATTTTAGGTCATAAGGTGAAACACAATAAGATTTATACTAATTTTCATTTTGTTGAATGGAATTAGAGTTCGGGTGTTGTTTGACGTTGTTGAATGGACACTATTTTGATCTATATCATTCATCACTAATTAATTTCCATAGTTTCCTAATAAATTAGATAGGTAGGTAGGTAGATAGATAGATCAATTTTATTGTCATTTATTTCTAGAACCAACCATTTGGTTAGCATAAACTGTCACGCCCTGTCCTGTTAATCCAGTAAGATTGGATCAAGTGAATAACTGCGATTCGGCCATGGGTCCTTCGAGCCGGTGTTTCTGCCCCTCGCGAGAGGTGATGAGACTAAGCTGGTTGAGCTCGAAGGGTTCAACCCTTTCGGGCGCCGCATCTCTGCGGTGGGCTTTGGAGGAAACCCGGGGAACCCTACGGTAACTTCGTCAATCTTGCTCCCATCGCTTACCGATCCAGCTGGGAGTCGAAGAATTGTAATCCCATCAAACCTGCCTGCGTTCCGAGCCGGCCCTGATCCAAACCAGACCATGTGCCGTCCCTGAGATCGATTCACTCCCTCCTCCCCTCCTTTTTTTCTCAAACCCACCTTCGTCTCTCTCCCCTCGCCAACCTCTTCTCTTCCTCCGCTGTTTCTCGAACCCCAAGCTCGCATCTTTCTGGACCAGAGGCTGATTGCCTGCCAAATATATATATATGTAGAGAGATGGCTCGACTGTTGAGTCGCCGCCTAAACTTGTTTTCGTTCCTCCAGACCATTCGACCCCGTTTTCCTCTATCTCCAGCTTCCAAAAGGTTAGAACTACTCCTTTTGCCTCCTTCCTCCTCCTCTCTTTCCTTATTTAACGGGCTTGCGATTGGTTCCAGATTGGAAGTTTCATTTTATTTGGAGATGGAGCACGGTAGAGGAAGAGCCATTGGCGGACATTCGGTTCCCACCATGCAAGGTCTGGTACATGTTTTCTGGGTTTTTTTTTCCCGTTGTTGTTGTTGTTGTTGTTTAAGGGATAAAGATCGTAACTTTATTTGGCGGACAACAAAACCCTCTCCAAAGACCTCAGGGAATGATAATTTTGAACTCGGTTTTAACCTTAAGTAGAAAACCTAATCGCTTCTGTTTAGAGACTGCTTAATGTTAAAAAGCACGATTGGAATGAATTTAGTTCTGGACCCTCAGCCTAATGTGAGTCCTCTATCCATTGATGCCTGATTTGTTGCAATATAGGGCTTTCGGTGAATCCTGGAAGAAATTTGGTGGTAGGGGAAACCTGCTTTGATAGGGACACAATTTTAAGTTCATATATTTGAAATGGGCAACTCTCTAATGCAATCGCCTGAATTCACCCCGAAAAAGAAAAGAGAGAGAGAGAGGGGGAGTCTTGACGAAGAGATAATGCTTGATATAGAGAACTGCCCTTGTCTTTAGGGCATGGCCTTATTGGATTAAGAGCCAAACAGCCCAAATGATTGTTGGAGATTGTAGAACTCTAATAATTGAACTATAAGCATAAGATTAAGAGAGCTTGTCTCTTGGGGGGAAAAAGAATCGTTATGATTCTTTTGAGTTTGCAATGGGGATTACAGTATAGGTTTGGGCAATAGGTGTTTTCTGTTTGAAAATGTTTCATGTATCCTGCTTGGTCTTTTCTGCTCCTTTATTTGTAAATCGATGAGTTATGAAATGCTCAAGTGTCAATCTATCCTTCACAATATTGGAAAGAAATTTAATAATTTGAGAATTCATTGTGCAATTGAATTAAAGTATTGAGCCTTTTGAGTTTGAGTTTCAGTATTTATGACGTCTGTTTAAATGTTTTCTTCATCATTTTTCAGTATCCCGATCCTATGCTCGTGAACGCACACGTTATAATTTGTTTGGTAGTGGAGGACCGGGCAATCAAGAGTTCAGAAAAGCCTGGGCAAAGGAGATGGATGAGGATGACTGCCTGTGGACGGCAAGTGAGGATGAAGATGAAGAAGATAATGAAAAAAATAAGAGCAATTTGGAGAAGGAAATTAAGAAATTGAGAAAGACGGCTAAGGAAAATGCAGACCTTATTGATGCCGATGAGAGTGATGAGCTGAGAAGTATATGCTCTGAAAGTGACGAGGAGATGACTTTGTGGAGTGGTAGTGAATGGGATGATGATGATGACATTCCTACTGATGCCCACCCAAATGAGCGCAGTGATCCACATATAGACAAATTGTTTGAGTTTGAGGAAACACCTAAATATCGATCCATCTCAGAGTTGCTGAAAGCTGAAAAGGAGCCTCCAGAGCTGTCTCCAGGAAAGCAAGCTAGAAAGCTTGCTGTAGAAAATGCACTGAAGAAGTTGAAGAAAGGGCCAGATGGCCGCTATATAAACGTGTTGGAGGTCATGAGTGATATAGATATACTGATTGGAGCTTTTGAAAACATTGTTTCAGGACCAGAGTATGCAGAGCTGCGAGAGGGAGGGCCTAAAAGGCTAAACATACAGTTCTTTAAGGACATACAAGCACGTATGAGAGATCCAAATTTTAAATTTTCTCCTGAGTTAAAGCTAAAACCAAAGAAGAAATTAGTTCCAAGAAAAAAGTGGCAAAAAGCTCAGTCTAGACGGAGGAAAAATGAGAGGCGATAAGAAGAGGTCATTTGTTGTATTTATCTTTAATTTGAGCAACTCGTAACTACAACTTTGATGCTTGAATATTACTTATGATGGCAGAAGAATCTCTATTAATGCAGTTTTAAACCATATAGCATCAGGTTGATGGTACATACTCTATTTGTACGAAGCTTCAGAACCTCATTTTTGCAGACTTTGTCATCATTGCTTTTCAAATTACTAACAAAATTCTCCAACTCATCATGCATATTTCGTTAGCCGAATATTTGAATACATTCTTCCGAAATATTTACACTGTCCATTAATACAGAAGAAAATCACAGATGCTACAATCTATTTCACAACTTATTCGTAAATTATCACAAATTATTTACCAAATAATTTGTTGTTTATTTATTTCTGGGTTAGTGTCTCGTGTATGATTTCTACTTCCACATGCACCTTTTTTCATTTCTCCTTTCAATAAAAGAAATGTAATGGAACTTGTAGATAGATGTATTGATGATGTCACATTCTTCTTATTTATATAAAAAATGAATTCCCATCTTTCTTCAATTGTCTTGTGACTGTTCTCAAATAGTTGTAGAAACTTGAATAGTTTTTCTTAATTTCAGATTCCCAAATCAAATTACTTATGACTACTACTGTTTGTATTTGTGGAAGCAATGTTGCAGCTCTGATAAACTTTCATGAATTTGAATTTGTTGTATGCCTCATAGGCCATGTATAAAAGTTAGTCTATGTGGAATAAAACCCAAAACTAGTGTGTGCTCACTAGCCTACATGTAGACACCCATTAATCCATAGTTTGATGGGCTTATGTTAAATTTTATTATGATATTCCATTCTCTGTTGGTAGAGTTATTAAACTAATAATTTTTTATGAAAGAAGATTTATGTTGTTGGTGAACTTCATTTGAGAGTTCTTCATCTGGTTGCACTTAGTAAACAGATTGATTTTTTCCTTTCCATTGGCTTATAATGGTGGTTTATGCAAGACAGTTTCTTTTTGCACTATACTCTCAAAAATTTAAATATGCTTCCAATTTTCTTAGGCATTTAACATTTTGTTTTTGAATGTATCAGTTTATTGGGATTTTTGACATCATGATTGCTGGTGGGGATACTGGTGTTGCGTGCATGTATAATGTGCGTGTAACAACTAACAACATCCATCCAGCCAGCCAGCCATCGGTCTTTATGTACATGTACTTGTTTCTTCCATCAACTGGGAGTTTTAATTAATTGTATGTGATGTTGCCACACCTGGTAAGTGTTGGAGTTTTTCGTCCTTCTATGCTAATATTCTTTGTAGCCCTAATATCATGATATTGCATCAGGTTCTGATTCAAGACCCTCTGCAGGTGAGTACTCTTTGAAGCATTATGAGCGGTAAGATTAGGGTGTCTAGAGTACAAAGGATAAAGGGCACATGGATATGGGCTTTAGATTGAGGCCATTTTCAATTTGTAGGAATTTGAAGGTTAAAATAGGTAATGGTTTCCAATGCGACCTATTTCCGTGTTTTGTAACTAATTTGGACATGGGAATGTTGATCCTCTAGGTATCAAATTCCCATATAAAGAAGAAACAATTCCTAAGAGGGGGGGCTTGGGTATTTTTTTCCCAATGTTGGATATGTATTTAAATGATACAAAAAAGATTCTTTTTTGCATTATAATTATTAAAATTAATTATGCATACAATTATATTATAACAATATGTTACCTATTAAATGATAAAAATTACGTATTTATTAATATCATATTCCATGTTATATTTTTTTATTCAATATATTATGTCAATATTATTCTATAATGTAACATTTTATATTGTTTATTACTAAAATATATTTAATAGGAATATTATTATTGATCATTATTCATATATTAGTAATATTAATAATATATATTTTATTATTATATTCATAATTTATTAATATGATATGGTAATCATGTTATATATTAATAATAGGACATAATATATTATTCAAATATAATAATATGAAAGGTATATTTATTGTATGAGTATACTGATAAAATATTAATATATCATAATTGCATGGATATATTATATTAATATATTCCTGATATAATTAGTACAATAAACTACTAAATATTACATTTAATCAAATATTTTGTTAATATATTATGAATTTTATACATTAATATTAATATTAAATATGAATATATGACAAAATACATCAATCATATATTAAAACTAGATTTTTAATAATTAATATCAATTTATCTTATATAATATTATATTAATATAATATTAAAATACTATATTATATAATATTAAGATGATATCCATTATTAATATATTAATATATTGATAATAGATTAATATAAATTTATGGCTAATATAATAGCATTGATATTATAATATTTATAGAGTCAATATTAAATAATTAGTACATTAATAATATTTTATATTGTATACTATAAGATGGTGAGCTTTAGCACAAAGTTGTGGTTGCTCCATTATGACCTGAAGGTCACGAGTTAGAAACATGAAAATGACCTCGACATATGTGGGAGTAAGCTGCATATATTTGACCCTTCATAGACTACACAGTTGCTAAAACCTTGTGCACTGGGCCGCTTTATTTTTTATTGTACACTACAAGGTTTGCTTTATTTTCTTGAGATTACCTAAGATTTATCCAAACATAGAATGGGAATTGGTCACTTCTGATGATTTCTTGGAATGGATTTCTTGTAATGGGAAAACCGTCACTAATTCCCATTCATGACAGCCAAACATGGCCTGAAGAAGTAATGAATTGCCTAGAACTTGGATCACTCTACATATTTTGTACGACTAAAAAAGAAAAGAAGGGGAATTCTAGCCATTGCTCTCTGTTCCAGTCTGTATCCTCTGATGCCGTATGAATATGGGTATGATATGACCCCTGCCCTTCTAATGGTTAGCTCTCCTGGAGGATTTAGATTTTAGAGACCACATAAAAGTACACATTAGCAGTGTAATATGAAGAAATGTGGATCCGGAAAAATTTCCAAATTTCTGACTCTGAGGCAGAAGATTCTTTAAGTGGTCTGAAATTTTTAGACTTCCAATTTGGATAAAGTATGATGGATGTAAGATTTATTCATTTATTGTTTATTTTTAAGCTCAATACCATTTGACAAGAATGGTCAAGATCTCATTCCAGATGACTGCATCGATGTTTTATCACGTCCGTACTTGGAGAGCACCTAGTTCACTAATGCATCTATAGGCAGTTGTGCTGTTTCTAGCTGACAGGATTTATTGAAAACAGACCGAGCTAATTAACCACTGTGGCCTCTATAATTAGCAACGAAAAGTAAGAACCTGCATGATTAATGTTAGATTTGATATGGGACAGATATGGTATCAGGAGTAAAATATTAGAATTTAATATCATGTGTTGGGTGGTATAAAATATTTATCGCTTTGTTTTGAGGCTGAGGGAAGCAAGAAGGAAGCTTCCTGCAAGTCATGTAAGGAGGTATTCCCTCTTACAGTGGCCTAGTTACGTAACCATGTGGCATTCTTAAAAGATGTATTATTTTTATGTTCACTCATTAGTACTCTGTGGTTCTCTAGCTTAGGATTCTTATCTGGACTACTAGTATGGCAAATAGAGTTTCTGAGTTTTGATGTCTAAGTTAATAGAGAAGCACCATTAGCATAACCCAGTTTGCTTTCTACTGTAGAATATCCTGATCGCTGATAGGCCACAAAATCAAACCTTTTGGTATTTTTGATATTATTAGCGTGTGATTCTTCCATATAAATTTAGCCAGGATTGGAGTCAGCTTTAAATAGCTGGCCAATGTTTGATCAGTATAATAATGGCCGATGCTGTTGGGTTGATCCAATTCGGTCTGAGCATTATTCATGCTCGAACCCTTCTTGGTGTTGGATCCAGTCTAATATTATTTGTCTGATCTGTTCTTTGGACCCGGCTGAGTGAAAAACAGATGCATGTGGATCAAAGTTCAGAGTGGGATAGGGAATGAAAGCATTTAAAAATTTTATAAATCATAGTTATGGTTCACGAACTGCTTCTAATGGTTGGTCTAGTTTGGTTTCAACGGATCTAGTTTGTCTCTACGACTTGAATTAATGAGTTTTGTCTTTCAAATTGAGTTCGGTAATGCATTCAGTTTCAAGCCAGGACAACATTTGAACCCAGACCTGACCAACCAGTCCAGGTCTTGGTCTGTCTGCCCTTCTACAGTTTCTGCCGGTCATCATCTACCAGGCTGAAGGTAGAAAGTGGTAAGCAACTGTGCTTCATGCCTGAAAGTCAAAAAGGCAATAGCTCTGCTGCTTCCACCGGCCAGTCTCAGTATCTAAACCCTTCATAGATCCTCAGCCTTTATGTCAGATATCCCTTGTCCTAAAAGCAAGTGACAACATTCTTCAACGATACTAAAGCTATCTATTATAGTCTAAAGAAGATTTATTGTGTTTAGTTTGCAGTGCTTTAGCTTTACTCGTTACAAGGTGTTCCCAGCTTTTGTCCTCTGCCCCTCTGTTTCTGGTCTCCATGTCTCCTACCAGCCAAAGTGACAGGACTGGTATGTGGGTGTCCCATGGATGCGGGTAACTACTATTCCTACCCTTGGGCGACGTTCATGGAATGGCTGCTGTTTGGAGGAAAGAAAAAAAAAATTCATCTTTGGATCACAGAATCAAATTTAATCTAAATGACATCTTAGTTTTATCATCCCTAATTGCCTTCCCAACCCCAAGAATTCTTTTCCACCCACTTGTGGACTTTGGATCTCACCCGTGCTTCTGAGCTGACCATCTTTATAACGGTGGAGAAACGAACATTATGATATCGTAAGCGTGCGTGTTATCAGCTTTTTCTTTTTATTTTCGTGGATATTGTTATTGTGGCGTTCGTAGTTCATTGCCCTCGCATTTGTATTTAAGCATAGTTGATTTATTAACTGCCTTTATCTTGCTCCATGCACTCCTCTCGAGCCACTTTATCCAGGACATTGTCTTGGGGAGTGTGAATCTTTGGGAAGAGTGAATACGCCGATACTCTTTACGTAACTAGTTAATTATCTCTCAAGAGACATTGACTAGCCGTACCGACTCATCCGTTCAAAGCTTCTTCTTCTATTCAGTTTTTTTTTTCTTTCTTTCTTTTTTTTAATGCAACGCCCCTCTCGCAAAACGATCAGTATAGCAAACAAAATTAGAAAAAAAATAAAATAAATGTTTAGTTTTCTTTAAAAAAAATCAGAATGATGCGATTTAGTCGATAGCACTATTCGTCTTTCGATAAATATAGATAATCTGAAAGGACTAAAGGAGCCACACTATTTTTGCATTGTATATATCGTGGAGCAGCAATTGCCCGTCAATATTGCTATACCGGCTTCGAATCCATTCGATCATTATAGCCAGCCCAGTCAGCGAAGCACTAAATGGTATATCGCACTACTATGTTCCATAGCTTCTTGAAATAATTATCCATGAAGCCGTCAGCTTTAACTCTTAAGCACCAAACTAATGCACTAACAACAGGAATAGGTAGCGGCATTATAACAACAAAGAAATAAAAGAAGAAAAGACTTGCCTAACTCAACCTACGAAACCATTCTACATCACAACACAGCCCCAGCTGGTGTTCTCATCACTGAAAAGATGAATGCCATAATCACTATTTTCTGACAGGTTGCTGGGATGGTAGGGATTTGGATAGCAGGGGTAGTAGCCAGTGTAAGGAGATATCTGAGGGGACCTACGGTACATCATCTGAGGTTGCATGGATCTGCTGTCGTGCATGATCATGTTATTGCTGCGCCCCATCAAGTTGTTCATCATGGATGATGGATGGGCCTGATACCCTTGCATGTTCTCCATCATGGGGGACTGACGACGCTCTCCAAATCCCTCACCATTCGATGGGAACCTTGCGTAGCCAGAGAATCCATTTCCACTGTTTCGACCAAGGCCATGAAGACCCGTCGTCATGCCGTTTATGTCATTCACCCTTCTTATCGCCCCTGCGTTAGGATTGCCGCCACCCAAGTGGACACCATTGATGATCCCTGCGTTAGGATTGCTGCCACCCAAGCGGACACCATCGATGACCCCAGCGTTAGGATTGCTGCCACCCAAGCGGACGCCATTGATGACCCCTGCGTTAGGATTGCCGCCACCCAAGTAGACACCATTTATGATCTTGCTATTAGCCGAAATGTCCATGCCCTTTTTCTGGGATCCATTTTTGTTCTCTACCTGACTCGGGTTGGTATTTCCTCCACTCTTCTTTCCAGCTCCGCCATTATCATGCCCACCAGCATTGCCGTTGCAATTTTCCTTTGCACCGGCTGCTGCATTGCTTGTCTGCCTCAGGAAATTGATTGGGTTCATATCAAGGAAAGGCAGCACATCCAGGCCTTCGACTTCGTCATCATCATCATACTCTTCCTCGTCAGAGCTCAATGAGGGAAGCTTATTGTGCTGATTCTTGAAGGCTCTGAGGCCTTGGATGAGGCGTTGCTTGCCTTGGTCTTTGTTGTTGTTCTTGCCGCCATCCATCCTTGGATGGGCAGCAGCAGCTTGCCTCTGTTGCTTCTGTTGGTTGGGCTTGGGGTTTTGGCTGCTGGTTTTCTGAGACCAGAGCTCTGCATGTTTGCCTGATCTGGCCAGCTTTTTTATCAGAGTTTCGGAATCCACATTTCCTGAGACAGCGACCCTCTGATTCTCCAAATCTATGCTTACTGAGTAGACTCCTGAATCAGATACAAATGAGGACACATTAGTTAATAACAAACAAATGTATAAAATTGGTGGTCACAGCTTCATTTTTGTGCCCCTTACACTGCTTGACGGCAGTTATCGTAGTGATATTCCAAGAGTTGAAAGGCAATGAGGCCAGTTTGGAAAGAAAATAAAGGTTTAACCTCCTTTCATTTCTCCATATTATCATTTCAATCAGTTCCCAAGAAAAAAAAAAGAGTGGGAAAGGCTAAACAGATTGAAGAACAAGAGGGATATATTGCAACAAAATACATTTTACTGCTGATCACATTATATGTCCATAAAAACTCCTCTTGGTAGAGCAGAGATATTCCAATATCCTCCATTTCATCACCAGTTAAAAAATTCACCTAGAAACTGTTTAACTTAAGAAGTAGCAAGAAGATCTTGCATGAAACTGACAAAAATATATGTGAAAAGGAGGGATCTCTTGCTTAAGTCCACAGGAAACCGCAAAAAAAAAAAGAAGAAAAAACACAAAAAAAGAAAGAGAAAAAAAAAAACATCAAGCAAGATCAGAAGAAACCTGGGAAAAAAATCGAGGAGGATGAGTACCTTCAATTTTTTGGAGGAGCTTCTTAACTTTCTGCTTGCATCCATCACAATGTATGCTCACCTTGAGTATGCACGTCTGCAAGAAACAAACTATTTCCTTCAAATACTTCCCCTTTCCTTAGAAGACACACAAGGAGAGAGCAACAGCGAGAGAGAGAGAGTAGACAAGGGAGCACGAGATACCTGGATTTTGAGGACCTTGAAGCCATCATCCTTAGTCATTTCAGCTCCTGTTCGTTGCCGTTGCTTGAGATCAAAATAGAAGAAAACTCAGTCTTCTCTCTGCACAGTGGGTGGGTGTGTGTGTGTGTGAGAGAGAGAGAGAGAGTAGACAAGGGAGCACGAGATACCTGGATTTTGAGGACCTTGAAGCCATCATCCTTAGTCATTTCAGCTCCTGTTCGTTGCCGTTGCTTGAGATCAAAATAGAAGAAAACTCAGTCTTCTCTCTGCACAGTGGGTGTGTGTGTGTGTGTGAGAGAGAGAGAGAGAGAGAGAGAGAGAGAGAGAGAGAGAGTAGACAACGGAGCACGAGATACCTGGATTTTGAGGACCTTGAAGCCATCATCCTTAGTCATTTCAGCTCCTGTTCGTTGCCGTTGCTTGAGATCAAAATAGAAGAAAACTCAGTCTTCTCTCTGCAGTGTGTTTGTGTGTGTGTGTGTGTGTGTGAGAGAGAGAGAGAGAGAGACAGAGAGAGAGAGAGAGAGAAGAAAACTCAGTCTTCTCTCTGCAGAATGTGTGTGAGAGAGGGGCTGCGCTACTCACAGCTAAGTAAGGATTGCATGGAAATCTCATTCTACAGCATTAGAAGCTCGCTCCCAGCTCCCACCCACTTGCCGCTATTTATTCCACTGAACCCGCCCACAGTGGTGTCTGTTCTCTAGTCCTAGCAGGGCGAAGTTGGCAAATGCGCTCTTTTTCTTTGAAAGAAAATAAGCTCCTGTTTTAACTCTCTCTCTCTCTCTCGCTCGCTCGCTCGCTCTCTCTGGAAGCCTGTCTAAAGAGAGAGGGGAACAGAAGGGTAGAGTACTTTTCGAATCCCCAGTAAAAACATATAGTTTAACTCCGTCAAACCTTTGCCTGTAAAAAGGCCATCCAATGGCCGAAGCAGAACCATAGATGCGGGACGGTGGGGAGAGAGAGAGCAAGCGAGGGAGGTAAGACGGGCAGGATGCTGACGAGAACAAATTAATATTGTGGAGGAGCAAAGCAACAGCGACTGGACATGACCTTGTCCTTACTTCAGCACAGGGTTTCAGTAAAGCCTTCCTCTCCGACTGGATCTGAAGCCTCTGCGACCGTTGTTGGCTACGTTAACGATTAATTATAATGGCAGTTCTTTGTCCGCATGCGTCCAATCGAGATTATTCGAAATATAGCAATCAGTAACTGAAAATTAGCAGCTTTATGTTTGCAATCGCAGTTTATTTTGAATATTTTATCGAGATACTATAAGTGTATAAATTTAAAAATATTATTTTATTTATCTAAATATATAATGCCAATGGTATAAATCAGCCACTAGATAATGCTGCCATGGTTAGATAATGGCCAGATTTTGAATCATTAATTCGTTTCAGTTTGAGCCGTTGCAGGGGGTTCAAAATAGATCTCCTTTCTATTTTGCTATCAAAATGGAAATTGATAGATCATAACAACATTCTAATTATCACACTTGGAGGAGGCAAATTGATTGACTAATTATTTTTCTCATGTCAATCATTGCCCCTGGCTCAACCCTTCGGGGATTCATGGAAAGACAATAACAACAGTGATCAAGCTCTCACTTGCATTACTGTAAAGCTTAATGTTGATTCTTCATAAACTGAAACTTATTAGTAGTTTAATAACAACAGCCATGGTTCTAGTAAGAATTTTATGTCCTCACAGTTGAGGTACTAAAAGAGAAGTTTAAATGGTTTCAGATATTTGATGGAAGTTGCAGAGTACATATTATATGAAGTAGATGATCTTATTTGGGATTCACTTATCATCACTTTAACCTAGAATTTCTTCCGTTGATGGCAAACTTCTAAGAAAACCTTTAACCTTGTAGCCATCCATCCTTCCAAAATTATATTGAGAAGTGGAGTAAGTTCTTCAAAGTTCAATCTGGGAATTATAGTGGGAGAAACTACACATGTTCCTTCCAAAATTAAATAGCACCCCTGCACAGACACATCACATGTATGTATAACAGCTGTCAATCAGATAGCTTCGCATGCAGAGCATCACTGAAGTATCCAAAATTGTCACTTCGGGCTCGTTTGGTTTGCGGGAAAAGAAGGGGGGAAAGTGTGGTCAACGGAAAAGTAATGAAATGCTTCTTGTTTGGTTGGAGTTAATAATATGCTCTTCCCTCACCTGATAATGTGTGGTATTTAATTCATACAAAAATACAAGTTCGACAAGAAGACCGAGTTAATAATTCTTCAAACTTTGCTTACCATAGTAGAACCGGTTGCATGCTTACTTCGTTGGTCATCCGACAAGAGACCCTTATCTTGGAGAACCTTCTCGACTTTGGACAACCTCTTCTCTATCAGGACCAACCGGCGATCGTCCCCCCTTCGTCATCCCCAATGGTTTCAGGGTCTTGTAAACTAAAGCCATGTGTTATTAAACACCTCTCAACCAATCTCATGCGTTTCTCTATGCTTTCTATTGGATGAGGTTCGCTATGGCTGGATGAAGGTAACTAAAACAAAAGAATTATCCAACTAAGTGTATGTATTTAACTAAATGCGAAATGAAATTATATGTGCGCCAGGTGTTTGTAAGCATGTGCTAGCAACAATTAATGATGTGCATAGAGAAGATAGGTGTGCGCCAAATGGAGCTAAGTGTATGCCGGCAAGTGAAAAGTGCATACCGAATGGAAGTAAATGGGTGCCAAATGGTTTTAAGTTAGTGCTACTGTGAAATAATAATGGTTAGAGACATGATAGATTGAGTGCCATATAGAAATAACAATTTTCCATCAATTGAAAGGTGTGTGCCAAGTCAAGAAAGATGTGTGCCAAGTAGTTGTAAGTGTGTGCTGCCAAGAATTAATGATGTGTAGAGACATGAGAGGTGTGTGCCATATGTACATTAGTGTGTGCCGCCAATTGAAAGGTACGTGCGAAAGTCTAGAATGCTTGTAAGTTTTTTGTACACACATTGTAACTTTTTTGTACACCCTTTTGCAATGCATCATCTCTTCACGTCTCTATCGGAGCAACATCTCGTGGCCTTCCTTGCGAGAGAATGTGCAACTCCTCCTCTCTAGGCTCTAGCTTCTCGATCATCTGATGCAAGCGAAAACTTAAGTTTGGCATCAAATTAAATTATTTTCGATGTAAGAAATAAAAATTCAAACCTGATATCGTTTTAACTTCTTTATGATTTCAACAATCACGTCCACCTTACGAGGGAATGGGGCATTGCTCCAATGCAGGAGACGTGGATACATGAACGGGGGTCGTTGGCTTCCAACAAGGCTGTTTGCATGCTCAACAGCTCATGCCTGCAAAAAATCACTGTAAATATCAAATTAGAAGTAAATACATATCTTAACAATGAAATTTAAAACAAACATTAAGATGCTTACCACCAAAGCGACCGTGCAGCCATCCATATATCTAGCTGATCCTTTGTCGGTGATATTCCTTGACCTCACACTATCGGCTAGACTAGGTATCTGTTGGCGAAGAAAAGCAAAAATAGCAAGACCCCAACTATATGAACCTAAGCGGTCTAAATCATCAAGATATGAACATAATGCCTTAGGAATATAATAATGTATAGTTAGAAAGAGGATAGTCACAAAGAGATATAGAACCTATAATTTTGTGAAATTCTCTACATCTTGTTGTCCGCTCTTTCCAACAAGAAATTGTAATCTATTTTTAACTGCATTTCTATTAGCTTTTTTATGGTCCCCCTCAAAAAAAGGATAATGAGGTCAGACGTAAGACTCCCCTTTCTATGCAGTTCTACCTCATCGCTCATCGCACTTAAACCAAGAATTAGTGCAAAATCACTCCCTACAAAAGGAATTAGAACCTTACCAAACCAAAAACCCTCATCGTCATCATCCCAAAAGGAGAACAGAGTGTCCAGGACAGGCTTACACTGTTTAATATATGGAAGACCTAGCATATGCCCAAAAGGTGTGCCAGTGATCCTAACCTTCTACTCATGAGACATAAATGAGACTAGGGTGACAATCAAATTGACAAAATGGCTGAAGTAACACCTACTGTTGACCATATTGTTTAGGCCAACAGCAGGTGCTTTGCGTCTAGTCTGAATTGGAGCCATCTAAAATGTCTGCAACACAAATATATTCAAACACTAATTGTGAATAAAATCAACTCAAATATAGAAACATATAATTGAGTAAAACATAGACGGGATAATAAATAATTTTAAAAAACTATAACAACAAACAGAAATGGAACCAAATAATCAGACTTTTTGAAGACAAAAATCTCTATTTTGCTATCACAGCGTCTCTGTCTGATAATTTCTCAAATCCTAAGCACTCGCACATTTTTTTAAAAAAATGCCCTATTAGGAAAAACAAATTGAGAAAGTATGATGCAGGGTTTACAAACCGTTGAAGGACTGGAAATACGCCTCAGAGAGGGTTTAGGAAGCAATGTCGAGCGAAGCATCGGCTACCAACTATCAAGGCGAATCGCGAGCGTCAAAGATAGCTTATGGAGTGGGACTCGACAAAATGTCATCGACTCAGAACTCTCAGTCGAAGACCTGTCGGAAATTAGAGTCAAGAGAGGAACGAATTAACAAGACAAGGGAGCAAGAGCGATTTGCCGGTGGGAACTTGTTTACGGTCTTAGGGTTTGAAATAGGGGACTAAAAATCAACCGGAATCGGTGAGGAAGATGGAAAATTTCGTGGGGAGATAGGATTACAAAAAAGGAAAAATATGAAACCTTAACGATGAGAGCTATATCCATGTGAAGATAAGAGTGAAAAATGGAAAGAGATGAAGCCGAATCGATGAGAAGAAGAGGGCTATTTTCATCTCAAATGGAAAGCCAGAAACGGGATGGACCGGCTATTACAAAAAGAGTCAATAGGGACTAAAACTTATAGTCCGGTCTAACACTGGACCGGCCATTAATTACCCCTCTATAAAATTACAAAGCCGTTCAAAGGAACAAGGAATTTACATAGCTTGTTTGTTAGCCTGGTCGTCTTTACGTAATCTCAAAGTCTCTCTTTCCCCCCATTACTTGTCAACACATGCAAGAGTAAGTGTAAACGATGATGATCTGTACGTAATAAATGCATATTTCCAAAAGGTTTTCGTCTTATCTAAGATCTTGGCAGAAATATCGATTTATATATTTTTGCATCAGCATTTATCAATACAATACAAGAAGCTTATGGTGACCACAATCGAGGATGGGACGGAGATTGGGAAAGCTCCGATTTTATCTAGGTATACGTACGTGCCATAGGGACCGCACGGGATTAGATCTCAAGCAACCCAAATCATCGTTAAATTCTTTATCACTGTCGCTAGTCATGATGCTTGCAATGTTTCCTGCTGTACAGCTAATGATTTGATCCAACTAATTTCTTGAAATGATAAAAATTTACATAATTTATCAAGATTTTTATATCAGCGTCGTTGTCCTACCGATGAGAGTACACTCTCCTCTTTACTTTTTTTTGCTCAAGCTTCCAACTCAATTGATATAATCTGGTATCAGCCACCCACCAAGTTGACCAAAATCTCTGTATTTATAAGCCTTGTTCCCACTTTAGCAAATCTGAACATTTTTTTTTCTTCTTTTTTCTGAAGAAAGAGGAGGGGGACTCGACCACCTCATTTCATTAAGGAGACGAAGCGAAAAAAAAATGGAGGACACGTGTTGAAGACAGAGGGGGTGAAAAGAACAAGTAGGGACTAGGGATAGAAGAAACTACAAGCCCAATGGTAGTTGGACTTGGAGTCGCTGACGAAGAGGCTAGTTCGATCTTATCCAAAAGCTTGGAAATAGGTGATAGTGTTTATCGAAAGGTAAAAGGCTTTAAGGATCAAGAGTCAAGAACAACATTCTCCGAGAATGTTGTTCGCATAACAAGAAGTCAACCGAAAATATACTTGGTTAAACAAGTTGTACTTGAAATACGACACAAAGCGTTGCATGACCATGCGATGCCTTGCATGTTCCAGCCACGTCAAGGAGGTCTCTCCATGCATATCTTATCTCTCAAGGAACTCACTTCACATGAAATCCCTTTGCTTGCTTGAACTTCCTAGCGATCAGAACCATCGAGACTTCCTTTCACATAAAAAATTTTGTGTGCCATCAAGACTCTTTTCCTAACTTCACTTTACGTCATACATGGTTACGAGAATATCACGAGGAATTTCCATCCCACTCGAATTCACCCATCACGTACCCCAGCAGACGTGGAGAGAATTTTAAGGAAACCAACAGCTAAAGCGTTGTCGCAGTGAAACAAGATTTCTTCTCCGATTTCTTCTCCGGTAGCTAAGGTGGCTCTCCCGATTTTTGTGCGGTCTTCCGTAGTTGGACTACTGGTCCAACTCTAAGATGATGGGACCAACTCTAACTCTATAAAAACCCACCCCACCCCCATCCCCCACCTCAACCCCCACCCCTCCATACCTAGTATTCCTTTCCTCCTCTCCTCAAGCTCTCGCCATGATGAGGTCTCTAGTGCTCCCTTTCTTCTTCTTCTTCTTGTTTGCCTTTGGTTGTTCGGCCTCCATCCCGCAGCCCGCTCTGAAGCATGCCCACCCTCTAAGCCGCTCGAGCTTCCCGGAGGGCTTCGTGTTCGGGACGGCAGCGTCGGCGTACCAGGTGGAGGGTATGGCGCTGAAGGAAGGGCGTGGCCCATGCATCTGGGATACCTTCGTCAAGATCCCGGGTAATATATAAATATATATAACCATCACACCCTCCGTCAAGCCATTACATTGCCTTCCCTTATAGTTTTAGCCCTTTTTTTTTCTGAAGTTCTCTGACGTTTATATATGTACTCGTATCAGGTAATATTGCAGGCAACGCCACCGCCGACGTGACGGTGGACGAGTACCACCGCTACAAGGTAAGAATATTAGCTTTCTTGATCTGATGTTAGCTATAGAGTACTAGCTTTGCTTGTTCTTTGTTCGGTGATAAGATGCAGACCGGTTAGTTCAACTAAAGACCGGTGGAGATGCATTCCCTTTTCTCATCTTCTTTTCCTTTTTGTTTTTCTTCTTTTTTAATGATACTTTTCTCATCTTTTTTCATACAAAAATGTTTGCATATAATTACACAGCAACCTTTTTAATCTAATGAATCAAAACCATTTTTAATCTATGAATGCATATTAGAGATATGTTGACAAACATTATGATTTGTGTGGATAAGGTCTATCTTAATAGCTGGATTGGGATATTATTGCCAGTTGTTATATTATTATAAATATCGAGATTAACTGGGAATTGGATGGCCAGAAACCTAACTAATAATTAATTTTATGGAGCTATCACCTGGGGATCAAAGAGCCAGGTCAAGCCCAACCCAAAATCTGCCCAGGTTACATGCTCGGGTTGGGTCAGATCAGGCCAGTTGGATCCAGCTTCTTTTACCTAAATAATAAGCTTAGCTAGTCGTTAGGCTTACAGTTTTCCAGGCCCGGGTGGCACCCAACAGACTCATGTCTGAGCCAAGCTCGTCTTGTCAGCGGCAGAAGAAGCTTTCTGTGGATTGAGATTCTAGAAGTTCTGAAATTTGAAGAGATATATAAGATGTCGATCTAACACAACAAATTTGTGTATAACCCTCATTCTTCATGCGACCTTGCCATATATATGGAGTCACATTTTTTTTAAGAGGGATAAAAGTCGAGTCATATAGACTGCTGAGTACATGACAATTATCCTGGAAGAGCTAGCGATTTAGGCTTGTTTTATATTTCAAATTCAAACAACTTGATTGTATGGTGCAGGAAGATGTGGACATCATGAAGAAGATGAATTTTGATGCTTACCGATTCTCAATCTCTTGGTCCCGAATTTTTCCAAGTTTGTGACACAATAATTTCTCATTATTTTCATACATAACTTCATTTTTCAAATAAAAAATAATGCTGCTGTTTCTAAAGAAATTCATCTGATGTATATGGTTCTACTTTTGTAGAGGGAACTGGAAAAGTTAACTGGAGAGGTGTATTCTATTACAACAGACTGATCAATTACGTGTTAAAGCAAGGTAAACTCCTGCCTCAATCTAGAAGCCCACATTGAATCAATTCGTTAATTATCTTGAAAGCTGTTTTGAGCTAATAAATTCTTTGCATATCAGGCATTACTCCGTATGCAAATCTCTACCACTATGATCTCCCACAAGCACTTCAAGATGAGTATCTTGGCTGGTTAAGCCCTAAGATAGTGTAAGTCTCCAGTGTTTCATCGTCGGATTTATTGGTGGTTCCACTGAACCATATATGCAACTCGCATGCATGCACGCATATATGAAGAGATGCCTGTACCAAGTTATTATGTATGAGTAAGTAGTATACTGTTATACATATAAAAGATATGCCTATGGTAAACCCCAATCCAGTAACTAGTTCAAAAGTAACCATAAAAACATAATACATCGGAATCTTCAAATCATTGCCTGTTGTTAGTTTTTGCACAGATCTAGATATTATTAACAATGCTGCAAGATTTTGACCGTTATGGTAGTCTTTGAATTCTAATAAAAGTCTGTTTGGATAATTGAGCTGAAAATTTTATTATATTCATAAATTGTGCCGTCAGTACAATGGATCATAAGTTTTGAGATTTTTTTTCTACTGATGGGACTCAGGCCGGCCTATTAAGTGATTTCTGGATGCTTAGAATATAGGCCTAGCCCAGCCTTTATTCTTATGATTTTGCTGATTATGCTCATTCTATGAGTCTAATAGAATTTTTAGCCTGATCATTCAAGAAGCCCCAAATCTGTTGAGATTGGTTTATAATTCTGATCGATCATTTATATCATGCAGGGAGGCATATGCGAACTTTGCTGATTTCTGTTTCAAGATTGGGAGAGTGAAAAACTGGTTCACGTTCAATGAGCCCAGGGTGGTGGCAGCTCTTGGGTACGATGATGGCACTCATGCCCCTGGAAGGTGCACCAACTGTTCAGCCGGAGGGAACTCCGCTACGGAGCCTTATATTGTGGCCCATCATCTAATATTATCTCATGCCGCTGCAGTGAAGAGATATCGTGAGAAATATGAGGTAAATGGTCCAAATATCATATATGCTATCGGAGTGAAAACATTTTTTTCTATGCACATAGAATCATAAATAATGCATGCCCATTGATGTAAGCAATATCATTAAAAAAAAATAATAAAATCGATGTCTTTCAAACGCTACCTAAGCATGCCTGGATCTCTTAGTTCAGAGTTATTTATGTTTGCTAGTTCTAATTTAATCATTTTAAATGAATTAGAATTGGTAGGACTACCATTGAGACTTTGGAGAATCCCCCTTCTTATTTCATAATATAATCATACTGAAAGTTTGTTTGACAAGAATAAGATTTATCAGGGACACATTGCTTGAATTTGTCATCAGATACAGAAACATCTTAGGATCAAGAGAAAGATGAAATTTTACAATTCGAACAAAATTTTGTTCGATAAAAAAAATCAGCATGTAATTCTGCTTTCAGAAAATTCATATGTGATTTTTATTTCAGTAAATTTATCATATTAGTTCTTTTATGCTGACTGGTAAACTACTGGTCACTTGGCATGTTGGCTACAATTGATTACTTACTGATACATTTTTTTATTATATTAATATTTACAGGCCCATCAGAAAGGCAAGATAGGAATACTTTGTGACTTTGTTTGGTATGAACCTCTTACCGACTCGATCAGGGACCAGGAGGCAGCTCAGAGAGCTCGAGACTTCCATATTGGATGGTAACACCAAGGCTGAGTTTAGATAGTGAGAAGAAAAAGTAAAAGATACAAGACTTATGAGCTAATAAATTTTAATGAAATCTGATCATTCTGGTGACAGGTTCCTGCACCCTATAATATATGGCGAGTATCCGAAAACGATGCAAGAGATTGTCAAAGAGAGGCTTCCTAAGTTCACCCGCGAAGAAGTTGAGATGGTAAAAGGTTCGATAGACTACGTTGGGATTAACCAATATACATCGTACTACATGGAGGACCAGCCAACGTACTCGCAGACACCAGTTAGCTACTCTGCAGACTGGCATACTCAATTTGCTTGTGAGATCCTTTAAACTCTTCATATTGTAATAAAAAATTACGTAGTGAAATTTTATCTGTTTCTAAATAACAATTTTTCTTGCTCTCCGATAAATGCAGACGATCGTGATGGTGTGCCAATTGGACCGCGAGTAAGTGTTTATTTAATTTATTTATTGTAGGATTAGAATAATCAGTAAGTTGTTATTTCAGCAAAAGTTGTTATAACCTTATCACATTTATAGTATATTAAATAAATAAAATTAATAAAAAGAATTTTAAGTAAGGTACATTAGCTAATATACATTTATGATTGAAATATGTTTTCAATTGCTTGCACGCGTTGCTTATATTGTACTTATCTAGAAATAGAATTTATGTTCGCCATCAAGGTTCTAATTTTGGGTTTAGGATAGAAATTAAGGAAATGTTTCGTATTGTTGTTAAACCTAATTTCGTCCCATCACTCCATTTGTTTGTTGTATTTAGAAAATATCAATCATTTTAATGTGGATTTTTTTATATAAAAAACAAGGTTAGAGTTTAGTATCTTGGTCCTTGGATGTTAGTTTAATGGGCCACCCTCGTCATCCACCACGTCATTTTTTCCTGCATCTTAATTAAAGCACCACTCTCCCCATTTTCATTATTTGCTTTTTGTTATTGATATTTAAAAAGAAATAAAAGAAAAGAAATTAATTAGAGAGAGCCTCTTCTCTCTCAAGCAGAAGTGAATTAACCATAGAAGAATGTCACATGGGCCCATTAGCTTGATCACTGCGTCTCATGATAGTTTAAGCTTTTGGACTATAAGCCAATAATACATGGCACCCTTGAATTTAACCGAGATCTATCCTCGGCTTGCATGAACTCCCTCGTGTAGTTTCATAGCTTTTGCAAATCTTTGGGCTAATATAAATGGATTATATCCAAATTAACCTTAGTTTTGTCAGACCATACTATCTCAATTTAATGGTGTAAGGACTGAAGCTTAAATCTTTGCTTTGATAATATTGTCTTAAAATGGTTCTCCACTGAGCATTACTTTGAATTGATATGGCCCAGTCGTGGAGAGTTGATTTTGGACTGTTTTTCATGCATGCAGGCGCACTCTGAATGGCTTTACATCGTACCATGGGGAATGTACAAGGCTGTGACTTATGTTAAGGAGACTTACGGCAATCCAACCGTCATACTAGCCGAAAATGGTATGAGAGATACATCAGACCATCCTCTTCGATCCATAATTACAAGTTCTAATACCGTCATGATACTGATCGCAGGAATGGACCAGCCCGGCAACGTAACTCTTCCTGGGGCCTTGCGCGACACTCAGAGGGTCAATTATTACAAGAGCTACATAACCGAGCTCAAGAAGGCGATCGACGATGGGGCCAATGTGATGGGCTATTTTGCTTGGTCTCTGCTCGATAATTTTGAGTGGAAGTTGGGATACACGTCGAGGTTTGGCCTTGTCTATGTGGACTACAGCACGCTTAAGCGGTACCCCAAGAATTCAGCATATTGGTTCAGGAACATGCTCAAGGGAAAGGAGGAACTGATCTTATAGTCAGCGTCAGGACCTGCAGGATTTATAGTTTGCAACTTAGTATAGCAATAGGGAAAGGAATAACTGATCTTATAGTCAGCGTTAGGGCCTGCAGGATTTATAGTTTGCAACTCAGTATAGCAATAGCAAGCTGTTCAAAAAGCTAATGCTATTTAGTGTTTTAGCAGAGAGAGCTTGAATGTCTTTAATTACTTGTGCAATCTTGATTGCAGTATGTTTTAGACACTACTATTAGTTTGCTGTGGCTGCTATACGTTGTTACTGCTTTTATATGTCCTTTTCTCTCTCTTAAGCGCGCACACACCAAACAGCTGGCCCAGGCCCGCAAGACTCATTTTCTTAACCAGGCCCGGGAATTATAGGTTGGGCCGATTAATCTGGCTCCCCTACGTGCCAAAGAGGAGCTGCCCATAGCACTTCAAAACTTGTTATATTTTGATTTTTTTTTGATATATTCAGACTAGAAATATATGAGTCATCCGTTGTTGCAAAAATTTTAATCTAAAGATCGTTGATCCAACTCTCAGATGGTGAATAAACTCTGGTTCGGGCCAGGCTCACCCAACTCAAAATCTATTTTGAGCTGTGAGATGAGCTGCGTCAACAAAATATTTGTTGTTTAATTGATAGTAATTCCAGCTTTGATGTCATGAAAATAAAGGAAACTGGATTAAAAATAAGGACATTATCACCAAAAAGTACCTTACACCTAGGTTGGCAATGGAACTAGATTGGGCTTGCTTTTCTTATTTATTGTTTTGCCTAGAGAAATAGAGACTCTTGCGTTTTGATCTATAGTCATTAGCCATAGGCAGAGTTGTGGCATGTGGCCTTTTTTTCCTCATCTCTTTCTCCCGCTCTCACATTCGAGCTTCATTTTTCTTTTTATTTTTCATTCTTTCCTTCTCTATCAAAAAAATAGTCTGCAAATATTGATATCTCCCTTTTGTCATATCTCTCTCTCTCTCTCTCTCTCTCTCTCATCAACAAAAAAAGAAAAAAAGAAGGAAAGAAATAAAGCAAAGGCAAGATAATTTCCATGAGAATTTGGAAATGAACTACAAGTTCAAAATTTAATCTTGGAACACAAATGACATTTTTGTCATCAGGGCTTAAGACCATATACCGTAATTAAACTTGCATATTGCATTGGCATCGCCAATAGGCACCATACATCCAAAATTGTTATCAATCATAGTTATATAACCGGAATGCTCCGCACTTAGAATAGGATTTTGCTGCAAATCTTTTTCTTCCGAAGAAAAGTTTGAACGCCACTAATCCAACGCTCTCTAAAGACTGATCATCTATTTGCAATCGGACAGCAATCTTACTTTCATCAGAATCTTATTTAGTTATCAATCCCGCCTTCACCTAAAAGTTGCCTGCTGGATGTCAGTGATTCCTGACACGATCGACCTTTCCTCTACGAGTCTAAGTGAAAAAGGCAATCAAACCTATCCGTCCTTCCCAACTCAATACATAGCTTAATATTTTATCTCACCCATAGTGCTACAAGTCTATTATTTCGTTATATTATTAAATAAGAAAGAAATATATCGTTTCAAATTCTGCATATCATACTTTATGATTAAAATATTCTTAGTATCTCTCTTAATAATCATCTACGAAAATTTGTTGAAGACGTTATATATATAATCACCTAAATTTATTTCTGTCTTCATCCTTATTTGCATGATTATCATAGAAATCCCATATTATTTAGATTTTATTTTTTAAAATAAAAATCTATGTCTTATCTGCGTCTCCAATCTTTTAATGTTTTTTCAACGGACCTATGCAGGCTTATATATAGTTTCGAATAACATTTTTGATGGGGACATCAGAGCCCTTCATCCAGATGATCCTGAGCCCCCGGATTGAGCCAGACTCGTTTATTTGCATATTTATTTTATTATTTTATTTTTTGGCTTATTTGCATTCTAGGGTTTATTTGTGGTTTATTTTATTTCTGGGCTTATTTGCATTTTAGGGCTTATTTGTGTTATTTGTGGGTTCATTAGGATTTATTTCTGTGTAAGGGGGGTTTATGCAAGTTGTGTATTTAGGCCCTATATATAGGGAACTATTTTCATGATTAGGGTTTAATGAATGATTAAGAATTTCTTTTCCCTACGTTCTTTCTTCTCTTCTTCTCCTCTCCTTCTCTATTCTTCCTGTGTCTCTACAACCTCTTCTTCCTTCTCCTTCTCTTGTTCTTCCTTCTTCTCCTCTTCCCCCGCACTGGTGCTACATCAACTTGGTATCAGAGCAACCGGTTTTGCTTCTATTGCCAAAGCCCCGATCCGTCAACAGTTTTTCTTTCCCTCGGTTACCATCAACAACAAGAACAGACCCCTTCCCTCTGTCAGTCCGCTCACCAAAGAAAAAAAAAAAAAAAGGATCACTGCCGAGTCTGTGAAGGCCCAGATCGACAGCCATCCGCATCCGACCCCCCCTCTCTCTCGGTCTGTGTCTTCACCAGAGCAAAAAAAAAAAAAAAAAAAAAGTTCTGCAGCCGAGAGAGAAGAAAGAGCCACAGCCCCTGCACCAGACTCTCCTTCGCGTCTCTCTGACTTGATCCATCAGTCGCCGCCGCTGCCCAGTGAAGGCCCGAGCCCACCGTCGGAGGAGCCAAATCCCACCACCCGTCGCGCCCACGGCCGCCTTCACCCCGCGCACAACGTCAGCAGCGCCACCAGCTCGCCCGCGCCGCCCACGGCTGACCCGTGGCAAACCCGGGAACGCCAGCCATCCCCCGCTGCAGGTCACGGAGCCGCAGCCGTGACTGCCGACGCGTCACCGGAAGCGCCGCCGGCCGGAGCCCGTGACCGGCCCCGCCCGCCGCCATAGGTCCCAGAGCCCCGGCCACCGCCATCGCCGTGAAGATCGGAGCCTTCTCCTGAAACCATCGGGAGGTTGAAGAAAACAAACCTAACGGGTAAGATCCAAACCCGTTACCCGTTTCTCTGCTAGCCCGGATCCATTCCAAAAAAAAAAAAATACACGTGCCTTGCACGTGAGGAACTAACGGGTTATCGGAGCGGTTCACGCCCGACAACCCGAATCCGACCGGATCCAAGGTTATAACAACACACGTGATCTCACGTGTCTCAAAAAAAAAAAAAAAAAAGAAGTCGGATCACGTGACCTGCACGTGTTTCCCCTCAAAAAAAAAAAAAAAAAAAACCAACCTCTGTTCTGCCGAAAAGGAAACCCTAGGGTTTCCACCGTCCCCTTCGCCGCCGTCGCCGAGCTCCGCCTGCAGCGCTGCCTCTGGCCGCTCCGCCTTTCCTCCTCGCCGCCGTCGTGCCACCCCTTCGCCGCCGTCGCCGAGCTCCGCCTGAAGCGCCACCACCAGCCGCTCCGCCTTTCCTCCTCGCCGCCGTCGTGCCAACCCCATTTCCGCCGCCTCGCCGAGTCTGCCGCCGCTCATCTTTCGCGGCAGCCTTCTCTCTGCCGCTCCATCTCTGTTGCGCCACCTCCGCCGGGCTCCGTCTCCACCGAGCCTCGTCCGCCGCCGCCGCCGTGTCCGCCTTCACTGCGACCCGAGGACGTCTCCCGTGAACGACACCGGACCCACGCCATCCTCGCCACCACCACCCCGAGCACCACCACAGCACCTCCCCGACTTCGGCCGCCATCCCAACCGTCGCCTCCCTCATCTGCTCTCCCCCTTGGCCATCACCGTCGCCTCCCTCATCTGCTCTCCCCCTTGGCCATCCATCTTTCCCGCACGAACCAAGGCCCCAGCCGCTCTTGCTTCTGTACTGGCCCAAGCCCGTGCGCCATCAATTGAGCGCGGCCCAAGCCCAAGCGGCTGCAGGTCCGATCTCAGGCCCAAACCAGATTGTTCTTCAGCCCATTTCAACAGCCCCGGAAGCCTTGTGCTGTAGATGCAGGTCCATAACTCCAGCTAGCTCTGCCCGGCGCCAACTTCGTGTCCGAGACTCCACGAGCAGACGATTCTGGTTGACTGCATCCGCCACAGGTGATAGGTTTCTACTTTTTCTGGCTTGTTCATTTAATTATGTTCTAGTTCTCTTGCATGATAGCCACATTTTGAAAACTTATATTGCTGTTATAATTCAGAACATTGAACCTCTCACTTCCGAACCCGTCCTATTACCCTTTAAATCTTGACATTAAATTAGCACACCCTAGTAACAGGACGTTTCTCAACATTATTCGATCATATTGATTTAGGATCAGAACAACTGTACTACTTGATTGCAATCTAATTTCTTAAATTGAATAATCTTAATCCTTAATTCTGAATAACCGAAGTAAAAATCAGCAACATTTAAATTTAAGCTATTATTGTGAAGACTTGCTGATTTCTGAAATCATAATAGATTGCATTAGTAGGTTGTCCTGCATCAAATTTGGTCCTACATCATAGTTATTAGGGTTTCATTAGTGACACTGCATTTCACATCATCACCCAGTGTCATCATTGCATGCCAACCTGTAGTGATATGGAGTACTATCTCAATCAACCTAAAACCCCTGTAGCTACCATGAATTCCGACATTTTGAGGTCTATCTTAGAACAGATCGTTGCCATACGGGCTGGATACAAAGAATTCAGACAAGAGATCCGTGAGCTCGTGCAACATTCTAGGACCCCTAAATCGCCAACCCCTGTTACAGCCCAACCTAAAATCGGTTTGGTCGCACCACCTGTAGTCCTTCCCTACTCTCCTAGGCACCAAACCCAATACTCTAGGTGTCAACAATTCGGCTATATAGCGCCCCAATGTTCCACTAAGACCTACCCGATTACTGAACCAGAAGTTAGGAACCAAGAGGCCGAATATGTCGAAGAAGTCTATGAACCAAATATAGAAGACTATGAAGAAGACTTTGAAGACGAACCTACAGAATTAGACTTTGTCCAAAATGATTCCCAAAGGGAGACTAGTGATCTAAGTACAACCAAGCCACTTCACATCACAACTGTGGAAGAGGTAGTGACAGATATTGAGAGCCAATCATCTGAATTGGCACTTGTAGCTAAAGTTACCCATGCGGAGTCCAACCTTGAACATTCCCCGGTAGTAGTTTCCCTTCTAGAGGAGTTTCATGATGCACTCCCTGATGATCTTCCGGATGCACTTTCTCCAATGCATGATATCCAACGCGCAATCGATCTAGTTCCCGGAGCATCTCTGCCCAACCTTCTACATCATAGGCTCAGACCGAATGCATATGCTAGGACCTGGAATTTAATGTTACCGACAGTTGAGTTTGCATGTAATAGTTCGGTTAACAAGTCCATAGGTATGAGTCCATTCGAAGTAGTGCATGATTACAAACTTAGGCAACCCATAGACCTGTTTTTCATGTCTCATCAGTATAGAGTCTTTGAGTCTGCACAATCAATTGTATCACATCCACATTCATTGCATCGAGAAATCAGCAATTGTAGTCACTTTAATAACTTAAAATATAAATCCTTTGCTGATTTACACAGACGTTATAATGAGTTAAGTGAAAGAGATTACATCATGATAAGAATTAGGTTTGAACGACTTTCTTCGGAAACGTTTAAGAAATTGCAAATTTGTAGTGCAGAACAGTTCAAAATCTTAAAGAAAACCAGTTCGAATGCATATGTTGTGGATCTTCCTGATGACTATGGGATTAGTGCGACATTTAATATTGAAGATTTAGTCCCATACAAAAAGATAATATTCCTGCCTTCTGACCCCTTTATTGATATACCTGCCTATGTTGGATACCCTGCCCTATTACCTGCTGTTGAGCCACCACCTCCCAAATTTCATGCACGCAGAGAACAAATAGAACATATATTGGATGAGCAGGTTATTTCAAGCAGGAACGGTGGTTACCAACGTTACCTTGTTCGGTGGAAAGGTCGACCAAAGTCTGATGTGACGTGGATTTCCAAAGCACAGTTGCAGCGCATTGACCCCGATCTTTTGGAGCAGTACGACAGCCGGCCAGACCTGTACTCGACGGGGTCGAGTTTTTCTCACCCGGGAGGAGTTGATGGGGACATCAGAGCCCTTCATCCAGATGATCCTGAGCCCCCGGATTGAGCCAGACTCGTTTATTTGCATATTTATTTTATTATTTTATTTTTTGGCTTATTTGCATTCTAGGGTTTATTTGTGGTTTATTTTATTTCTGGGCTTATTTGCATTTTAGGGCTTATTTGTGTTATTTGTGGGTTCATTAGGATTTATTTCTGTGTAAGGGGGGTTTATGCAAGTTGTGTATTTGGGCCCTATATATAGGGAACTATTTTAATGATTAGGGTTTAATGAATGATTAAGAATTTCTTTTCCCTACGTTCTTTCTTCTCTTCTTCTCCTCTCATTCTCTATTCTTCCTGCGTCTCTACAACCTCTTCTTCCTTCTCCTTCTCTTGTTCTTCCTTCTTCTCCTCTTCCCCCGCACTGGTGCTACATCAATTTTTTAACTAATTATTCAATATACAACGTATATAAACTAGAGGATACTGTAACATGAGCCGATTCGGAAACTATGGACCGGTGGTTGTTACGGCACCAATCCCCAGCTCCGAAGGTTAAGTGGTGTTTGGAAGCAGCACTGCATATATTATCTCCAAAATCTGGCAAGAAACTCAAATAGAGCTATATCTTTCTGATTGGTGGGGTTCTTGTTTCAGCACTAAAATCCAGCAGGAAGACTTCTAAGTCTCCTCAATCCATGACCAAAGCTGCTACAATTATCATCCACCTCATTACACAACCAATAATTGATCCAACTTTTTTTCTGCTTTATCAAATCTTTCATCATTACGGCGGCACTCTAAACAATCTTTCATTATTTTTAGTAGCGCTGCTGGCGAGCAGAAAGCAGTGGAAGGCCAGCAAACATCTTTTTTTTTTTTTTCTTTTGAGGGACACAGGAGGTAACAAATGCTACCCTCTGTTTATTGAAGGCTGAAAGGGTTACAGAAGAAGGTTGAAAGAATACAAGAGTGGGAAGAAAGCAAAAGAACATAGTATAGACGGAGAGTGGAGAAGAGAAGGGCAGGAAACTTCATCTTGATCTTTCTGCTGCTGACAAAGTTTGAGCACTTGATGCTGCTTCAGGTGTTCGAGTCCCGAGTCGATCACTTTTAAGGTCCATATCCTATTCATCTGCACTCTGTTATCCCCCTTTAGCGGCGCTGCCTGACATAAATGGCTTAGACCCTGTTTGGAGGAGCTGTTAGTAGTAGAGCTTTTAGAAGTAGAGCGGTTGGAAGTAGAGCTGTCTAAACAGAGCGTTTATAAAAAGATGTTTGCTGCTTGATAACTACATTTTTAAATTGCTGTGGCACTTTAACATGTATTTGGCAAACAAACTTAGAAAGTACTTTTATGTGACAAAATGATCATAAAGGATATTACCAGTATTATACCACAGAGCATAATAAAATATAATACGTATTAATACATAAATATATAATATGATATAATATTAATGTAATGTAATATATTATTATTATAATATAGTACTATAACATTATGTATTATAGAATAATGATTGAATATAATATTAAATTATTTAACATAACATATCAATGTATTATGATATAATGTAATATAATATTATATTTATAGTATAATACAATAATAAATATATAAAATATTATAATTATTAGTGTAAATTAATTTTTCATCCTTCTAATTACCATTTATCTCTCTAACAAATTTTCTAGCTAGATAATAAAATTGGTTAAATAATTACTAATATTTTTATTTATTTATTTATTTAGATCAGATTTTTTGTCATTATTTTATTTATTTTATTTATTTATTTATTTATTATTTTATTTCATTGAAATATAGAAGGGTCGCCGGCCATTGGTGGTGGCCAGCATGATGGCTGCCACCGTGGGCAGCCACGAGCTCCCAAAACAAAAAAAAAAAAGAAGAGAAAGAAGGAACAGAGGCGGCGACGTTGAGAGGAAGAAGAAGATAGAGAGGAAGAGGGAGAGGATGGGTGAGAGAAGAAGAGGTGGGATGAGGGTTTTGGAGAAAAAAGTGAGATTTAAATGGGGGTAATTTGGTCCAAAAAACAGCTCCCGGTAAAGCTGAAAACAGCATTTTCAAAAAGCTCCAAATTAGAGCTTGTCCCCAGAAGCTGTTTTCAGCTTTCCGTAAAAACTAAAACAGCTTTCAAAAATTTTTACCAAACACAATTTTTATTTAAAAATACTTTTGAATACTTTTTGGCCCTCTAAAAGTTTTCCCAAACAGGACCTTAAGCATTGCCAAAATTATTGAACTTCTAGTAGGCTTTTGCGAAGGTTTCACGGCGTGTTGGCATCTTATCAGTACGTGGAGCTAAATTGAGCGGCAATTTGCGGCAATATTTTTATATTTGTTTACTTTTCATCATGCTGGGTGCTTTAGGTACGGCCATTGAGACAATAGATCAGAATAATTAGGCTTTAGATACAACCATTTCGAAAATCCACACACACAAAAAAGTTTCCACTACAGAATTTAGCTACACAAGTAGTTTGTTCTTGCTATGCAAATCCAGTGGAGAAATAACAATGACGACCAAAAATTAATCTTATTTTAGGGCCATCATTGCGCTTTTCCTTTCATTCTTACTATAGATTTTATATCCCTTCGTTCAAGCCCCGGTGTTCTCGTTGGGTTAAGAATTCAAATTCATTTTAAATTTAATCACAAACACCAGGATCAGTCCTAATGGACTCGTGCTACAGTGTTCCATAGTCTACATAGATTATGGCCCGGATCCGCTCTGATACCATTTATAACAATCCAGAACTTTATCCAAAATGGCTAACCGGAAGATATTATTTAAGTTTCTTGATCCTATAAAAGTATACAAGATCTACCTAGCGAAGAACCGATGTGGGACTACATATACGCTCGTAGAGGTCCTCATAATGATCATCTTAAAGACTATAGCAAAACATCCAATTATCAACACTTCAAATCATTCACATGCCTATCCATGCAAGAAACAAATGAACCCCACTCCGGCAGCGAATAAAAGCTTTTCACATCCAAGAAAAGAGCAAAATAGACACCGAAAATCCCTACATTAAGAACTAATAGCTTCTTACTTTCCACCATAAAACGCACCATTCATCACAAAACCTCTCCATCACCCCAGATGACCTAAAATACAAGTTCATAAAAGACCACGCCCACTACTTTCCCTCACATGATAGAGCAGGCGTTTGGGTTGTCATCGCTGAAGAGTGATGTAAACTGCTCCTCAGGTGCACCGGGGCTCGGCACGGCTTGGTCCACATTGCGGACAAACCCGGAGGGGGCCCTCTTGTCGTACGCCTGAGCTGCGTAAGGGTAGTAGACCAGATTGTAAGGGACGTAAGGCCAGAACTCCACCCTCTTCCCGGGGCTCTTCACCTTGTTCAGGAACTTCTTTGGCTCCGCATGGCCGGTCACGGTCACCCTGCTCTGCTTTCGGTTCAGAATGCATGAGACCACTACCCATCCATCCACAAGTAATGAATTATCCAGATTAAAAGAAAATCCAGTGGAATTCAACCCAAAAAAAATATAAAACAAAAGACAGATATTATGACATCCATCAAAAAATTAGAACCTAAACTAGTTCATTCTATTACTATCTCCACATAAAATGGTGGTCTAGAACTTATAATATTGTGAAACATTTCCTTCAAGAATCATTAGATTCAAAGTGTAAGAGACCTGTATGTATCCACAAGGGTGAAATACCTTATGGTTTGAGAGGATGTGAGATTTGATTAGAGATTTCTTCGACCTGCATATCCCACAAAATTCGCAGTAATAGCGCTTGATATCCCTAAAAACGGCCCTCCTCTCTGACCTCTGACCTCTTCAGCCTCGCTTGCCACCTCGCCAGCCGAAGCTTGAGATTCTACAGTGACCATCTAGACTCCAAAAACCAGGGAACCAGTCAGGCGCATTCAATTCCATCAAATGATTGCTCATCACGTAACATGAAATAATTTAGTTCATACAATTGTAATTTGAAATACAAATTTTTATGAAACAGGATTCTTAGCCTGGAAAAGTAAATCAGTTGAATCTATAAAGAGGTTTGCAATTCTTTCGCCAGAGGAAGATCAAGCGATAAACAATAGATTAAATATGAGCAATTATCGGATTTATGGAATAATTCTCAAACAAAAAAGACAAGCAACAACTTCATACACCCCTAACAACAAAACAGCATTAAATCTCATTCAAAGTGGTTGACAATTCTATGATATCGGGTAAGGAATTTATAAAAACCTACAAATTGCATAAAAATTCAACAAAAAACAAGATAATCGAGAAAACACCGAAAGAAGTCAACATGGGTAAGCTAAAAAAATAACTAAATTTTGCATCTTCGATTGAGAGAAGATGAGATAACAATTAGGATCTCTAGCTTACCCTTTCCGCCGTGGAGAAGAAGGCCAAGATGAGATTAGGGCTTCGAGGCCGGGCGAAGACAACGGTGGGAGATCGAGCGCACGCGCCCGCGATGGGAGAGAGAAGATCCCAAGTCCCTGCCAGAAGACAATACGAACCCCTTCCCCTAGGGTTTGGTTTGCCTTCGATGACAAAGGGGAGGACAAGAGCAACGCAACGCATCAAGCAGAGGCAAGTTTTACCGGGTCCAGAACCGGCCCAACTTAAGTAGCCTAATATAGAGAGTTTTTTTTTTTTTACATGAATACCCGTCTAAAAATTTAAATTTACATGAATATCTTCTTAAAATTTATATTTATTTTTGTATCCTTATAAACACTGTTTTTGTACAAATGCTTCTAATATAACAATTCTTCTAACACCATTAATAAAGACCATAATTATTTTAATTAAAAATAAAATAAAATGTTGAAATGATTTTTTTTTTGTCTCCCATCGCGATTGCCTTATAAATGTTTTTTTTTTTAACATCCATCCATTAAAGATATTTTAGTCATTTTAATTTGAAACTTTAATTTTTTAACGGCATTAGATGGCGTGGGTATATATATATGCATAAATAAGGATAAAAAAAGATAGAGTAGAAAAACAAGTGTTTTACAAGGGTATATGTGCAAATATAAATTTTGGAAGGGTATTTATACAAAATTTAATATTTAGGAGGGTATTCATGCAAATTTTTTTTTTTTTTTTTTAAGACTTAGACCGGACCTAAACAGAAGATAGTGGTTGGAAGAGATGAGAGGGGCCACCATTTCAAACCCGAAAACCACACCGAGTAATCATGTTGGATTATTTTTCTTTAAAAAGTTAAATAATTTAGATTCTTGCAATATAAACTAATGGCATCAGTCACACTTTTAACGGTCGAATAATCGAGATTCGTGCAAGATAAACCAATAGGCAACAATGATAAATTTAATAGCTTTGTGGTTAAGTGACGAAAAATGCGTGCATGGTAGTACCTTGAGCATACTGCATACATAATAAGGGCTTGGTAACTTGGCAATTCAACTAGCTCTCACTGAATCCTCTTATACCTTATGGCACAGGAAACTCTTCAGCATGAATCGAGCGCTCCGTAGCATGAGTCTTGAATAATTAGTTTACTCCTTGATTTATAAAATTACAAAGCCGTTCAAAGGAACAAGGAATTTACATCGCTTGTTTGTTAGCCTGGTCGTCTTTATGTAATCTCAAGTCTCTCTTTCCCCCCATTACTTGTAAACACATGCAAGAGTAAGTGTAAACGATGATGATCTGTACGTAATAAATGCATATTTCCAAAAGGTTTTCGTCTTATCTAAGATCTTAGCAGAAATATCGATTTATATATTTTTGCATCAGCATTTAATAATACAATACAAGAAGCTTATGGTGACCACAATCGAGGATGGGACGGAGATTGGGAAAGCTCCGATTTTATCTAGGTATACGTACGTGCCATAGCGACCGCATGGGATTAGATCTCAAGCAACCCAAATCATCGTTAAATTCTTTATCACTGTCGCTAGTTACGATGCTTGCAATGTTTCCTGCTGTACAGCTAATGATTTGATCCAACTAATTTCTTGAAATGATAAAAATTTACATAATTTATCAAGATTTTTATATCAGCGTCGTTGTCCTACCGATAATGAGAGTAATCTCTCCTCTTTACTTTTTTTTGCTCAAGCTTCCAACTCAATTGATATAATCTGGTATCAGCCACCCACCAAGTTGACCAAAATCTCTGTATTTTATAAGCCTTGTTCCCACTTTAGCAAATCTGAACATTTTTTTTTTCTTCTTAATTTTTTCTGAAGAAAGAGGAGGGGGACTCGACCACCTCATTTCATTAAGGAGACGAAGCGAAAGAAAAATGGAGGACACGTGTTGAAGACAGAGGGGGTGAAAAGAACAAGTAGGGACTAGGGATAGAAGAAACTACCAGCCCAATGGTAGTTGGAGAGGGAGTCGCTGACGAAGAGGCTAGTTCGATCTTATCCAAAAGCTTGGAAATAGGTGATAGTGTTTATCGAAAGGCAAAAGGCTTTAAGGATCAAGAGTCCAGGATGACATTCTCCGAGAATGTTGTTCGCATAACAAGAAGTCAACCGAAAATATACTTGGTTAAACAAGTTGTACTTGAAATACGACACAAAGCGTTGCATGACCATGCGATGCCTTGCATGTTCCAGCCACGTCAAGGAGGTCTCTCCATGCATATCTTATCTCTCAAAAAACTCACTTCACATGAAATCCCTTTGCTTGCTTGAACTTCCTAGTGATCAGAACCATCGAGACTTCCTTTCACATAAAAAATTTTGTGCGCCATCGAGACTCTTTTCCTAACTTCACTTTGCGTCATACATGGTTACGAGAATATCACGAGGAATTTCCATCCCACTCGAATTCACCCATCACGTACCCCAGCAGACGTGGAGAGAATTTTAAGGAAACCAATAGCTAAAGCGTTGTCGCAGTGAAACAAGATTTCTTCTCCGATTTCTTCTCCGGTAGCTAAGGTGGCTCTACCGATTTTTGTGCGATCTTCCGTAGTTGGACTACTGGTCCAACTCTAAGATGATGGGACCAACTATCTAACTCTATAAAAACCCACCCCACCCCCATCCCCCACCTCAACCCCCACCCCTCCATACCTAGTATTCCTTTCCTCCTCTCCTCAAGCTCTCGCCATGATGAGGTCTCTAGTGCTCCCTTTCTTCTTCTTCTTCTTGTTTGCCTTTGGTTGTTCGGCCTACATCCCGCAGCCCGCTCTGAAGCATGCCCGCCCTCTAAGCCGCTCGAGCTTCCCGGAGGGCTTCGTGTTCGGGACGGCAGCGTCGGCGTACCAGGTGGAGGGTATGGCGCTGAAGGAAGGGCGTGGCCCATGCATCTGGGACACCTTCGTCAAGATCCCGGGTAATATATAAATAGATATAATCATCACACACTCCTTCAAGCCATTACATTGCCTTCCCTTATAGTTTTAGCCCTTTTTTTTTCTGAAGTTCTCTGACGTTTATCGATGTACTCGTATCAGGTAATATTGCAGGCAACGCCACCGCCGACGTGACGGTGGACGAGTACCACCGCTACAAGGTAAGAATATTAGCTTTCTTGATCTGATGTTAGCTATAGAGTACTAGCTTTGCTTGTTCTTTGTTCGGTGATAAGATGCAGACCGGTTAGTTCAACTAAAGACCGGTGGAGATGCATTCCCTTTTCTCATCTTCTTTTCCTTTTTGTTTTTCTTCTTTTTTAATGATACTTTTCTCATCTTTTTTCATACAAAAATGTTTGCATATAATTACACAGCAACCTTTTTAATCTAATGAATCAAAACCATTTTTAATCTATGAATGCATATTAGAGATATGTTGACAAACATTATGATTTGTGTGGATAAGGACTATCTTAATAGCTGGATTGGGATATTATTGCCGGTTGTTATATTATTATAAATATCGAGATTAACTGGTAATTGGATGGCCAGAAACCTAACTAATAATTAATTTTATGGAGCTATCACCTGGGGATCAAAGAGCCAGGTCAAGCCCAACCCAAAATCCGCCCAGGTTACATGCTCGGGTCGGGTCAGATCAGGGCCGGTTGGATCCAGCTTCTTTTACCTAAATAATAAGCTTAGCCAGTCGTTAGGCTTACAGTTTTCCAGGCCCGGGTGGCACCCAACAGACTCATGTCTGAGCCAAGCTCGTCTTGTCAGCAGCAGAAGAAGCTTTATGTGGATTGAGATTCTAGAAGTTCTGAAATTTGAAGAGATATATAGGATGTCGATCTAACATAACAAATTTGTGTATGTACAACCATCATTCTTCATGTGACCTTGTTATATGGAGTCACAATTTTGTTAAGAGGGATAGAAGTCGAGTCACATAGGCTGCTGAGTACATGACAATTATCCTGGAAGAGCGATTTAGGCTGGTTTTATAATTCACACAGGGAATCAATTTTGTTTGATTTCTTCGGCATTGTCTTTTATTCTTCTTCTTCTTCTTCCTTTTTCTGTTTTCAATTCCCAAGTAATATTTCAAATTCAAACAACTTGATTGTATGGTGCAGGAAGATGTGGACATCATGAAGAAGATGAATTTTGATGCTTACCGATTCTCAATCTCTTGGTCCCGAATTTTCCCAAGTTTGTGACACAATAATTTCTCATTATTTTCATACATAACTTCATTTTTCAAATAAAAAATAATGCTGCTGTTTCTAAAGAATTTCATCTGATGTATATGGTTCTACTTTTGTAGAGGGAACTGGAAAAGTTAACTGGAGAGGTGTATTCTATTACAACAGACTGATCAATTACATGTTAAAGCAAGGTAAACTCCTGCCTCAATCTAGAAGCCCACATTGAATCAATTCGTTAATTGTCTTGAAAGCTGTTTTAAGCTAATAAATACTTTGCATATCAGGCATTACTCCGTATGCAAATCTCTACCACTATGATCTCCCACAAGCACTTCAAGATGAGTATCTTGGCTGGTTGAGCCCTAAGATAGTGTAAGTCTCCAGTGTGTCAGCGTCGGATTTATTTGTGGTTCCACTGAACTATATATGCAACTGGCATGCATGCACGCATATATGAAGAGATGCCTGTACCAAGTTATTATGTATGAGTAAGTAGTATACTGTTATACATATAAAAGATATGCCTATGGTAAACCCCAATCCAGTAACTAGTTCAAAAGTAACCATAAAAACAGAATACATCGGAATCTTCAAATCATTGCCTGTTGTTAGTTTTTGCACAGATCCAGATATTATTAACAATGCTGCAAGATTTTGACCGTTATGGTAGTCTCTGAATTCTAATAAAGGCCTGTTTGGATAATTGAGCTGAAAATTTTATTATATTCATAAATTGCACCGTCAGTACAATAGATCATAAGTTTTGAGATTTTTTTTCTACTGATGGGACTCAGGCCGGCCCATTAAGTGATTTCTGGATGCTTAGAATATAGGCCTAGCCCAGCCTGTAATCTTATGATTTTGCTGATTATGCTCATACAATCTATGAGTCTAATAGAATTTTTAGCCTGATCATTCAAGAAGCCCCAAATCTGTTGAGATTGGTTTAAAATTCTGATCGATCATTTATATCATGCAGGGAGGCATATGCGAACTTTGCTGATTTCTGTTTCAAGATGTTTGGGGATAGAGTGAAAAACTGGTTCACGTTCAATGAGCCCAGGGTGGTGGCAGCTCTTGGGTACGATGATGGCACTCATGCCCCTGGAAGGTGCACCAACTGTTCAGCCGGAGGGAACTCCGCTACGGAGCCTTATATTGTGGCCCATCATCTAATATTATCTCATGCCGCTGCAGTGAAGAGATATCGTGAGAAATATCAGGTAAATGGTCCAAATATCATATATGCTATCAGAGTGAAAACATTTTTTTCTATGCACAGAATCATAAATAATGCATGCCCATTGATGTAAGCAATATCATTAAAAAAAATAATAAAATCGATGTCTTTCAAACGCTACCTAAGCATGCCTGGATCTCTTAGTTCAGAGTTATTTATGTTTGCTAGTTCTAATTTAATCATTTTAAATGAATTAGAATTGGTAGGACTACCATTGAGACTTTGGAGAATCCCCCTTCTTATTTCATAATATAATCATACTGAAAGTTTGTTTGACAAGAATAAGATTTATCAGGGACACATTGCTTGAATTTGTCATCAGATACAGAAACATCTTAGGATCAAGAGAAAGATGAAATTTTACAATTCGAACAAAATTTTGTTCGATAAAAAAAATCAGCATGTAATTCTGCTTTCAGAAAATTCATATGTGATTTTTATTTCAGTAAATTTATCATATTAGTTCTTTTATGCTGACTGGTAAACTACTGGTCACTTGGCATGTTGGCTACAATTGATTACTTACTGATACATTTTTTTATTATATTAATATTTACAGGCCCATCAGAAAGGCAAGATAGGAATACTTTGTGACTTTGTTTGGTATGAACCTCTTACCGACTCGATCAGGGACCAGGAGGCAGCTCAGAGAGCTCGAGACTTCCATATTGGATGGTAACACCAAGGCTGAGTTTAGATAGTGAGAAGAAAAAGTAAAAGATACAAGACTTATGAGCTAATAAATTTTAATGAAATCTGATCATTCTGGTGACAGGTTCCTGCACCCTATAATATATGGCGAGTATCCGAAAACGATGCAAGAGATTGTCAAAGAGAGGCTTCCTAAGTTCACCCGCGAAGAAGTTGAGATGGTAAAAGGTTCGATAGACTACGTTGGGATTAACCAATATACATCGTACTACATGGAGGACCAGCCAACGTACTCGCAGACACCAGTTAGCTACTCTGCAGACTGGCATACTCAATTTGCTTGTGAGATCCTTTAAACTCTTCATATTGTAATAAAAAATTACGTAGTGAAATTTTATCTGTTTCTAAATAACAATTTTTCTTGCTCTCCGATAAATGCAGACGATCGTGATGGTGTGCCAATTGGACCGCGAGTAAGTGTTTATTTAATTTATTTATTGTAGGATTAGAATAATCAGTAAGTTGTTATTTCAGCAAAAGTTGTTATAACCTTATCACATTTATAGTATATTAAATAAATAAAATTAATAAAAAGAATTTTAAGTAAGGTACATTAGCTAATATACATTTATGATTGAAATATGTTTTCAATTGCTTGCACGCGTTGCTTATATTGTACTTATCTAGAAATAGAATTTTATGTTCGCCATCAAGGTTCTAATTTTGGGTTTAGGATAGAAATTAAGGAAATGTTTCGTATTGTTGTTAAACCTAATTTCGTCCCATCACTCCATTTGTTTGTTGTATTTAGAAAATATCAATCATTTTAATGTGGATTTTTTTATATAAAAAACAAGGTTAGAGTTTAGTATCTTGGTCCTTGGATGTTAGTTTAACGGGCCACCCTCGTCATCCACCACGTCATTTTTTCCTGCATCTTAAAGCACCACTCTCCCCATTTTCATTATTTGCTTTTTGTTATTGATATTTAAAAAGAAATAAAAGAAAAGAAATTAATTAGAGAGAGCCTCTTCTCTCTCAAGCAGAAGTGAATTAACCATAGAAGAATGTCACATGGGCCCATTAGCTTGATCACTGCGTCTCATGATAGTTTAAGCTTTTGGACTATAAGCCAATAATACATGGCACCCTTGAATTTAACCGAGATCTATCCTCGGCTTGCATGAACTCCCTCGTGTAGTTTCATAGCTTTTGCAAATCTTTGGGCTAATATAAATGGATTATATCCAAATTAACCTTAGTTTTGTCAGACCATACTATCTCAATTTAATGGTGTAAGGACTGAAGCTTAAATCTTTGCTTTGATAATATTGTCTTAAAATGGTTCTCCACTGAGCATTACTTTGAATTGATATGGCCCAGTCGTAGAGAGTTGATTTTGGACTGTTTTTCATGCATGCAGGCGCACTCTGAATGGCTTTACATCGTACCATGGGGAATGTACAAGGCTGTGACTTATGTTAAGGAGACTTACGGCAATCCAACCGTCATACTAGCCGAAAATGGTATGAGAGATACATCAGACCATCCTCTTCGATCCATAATTACAAGTTCTAATACCGTCATGATACTGATCGCAGGAATGGACCAGCCCGGCAACGTAACTCTTCCTGGGGCCTTGCGCGACACTCAGAGGGTCAATTATTACAAGAGCTACATAACCGAGCTCAAGAAGGCGATCGACGATGGGGCCAATGTGATGGGCTATTTTGCTTGGTCTCTGCTCGATAATTTTGAGTGGAAGTTGGGATACACGTCGAGGTTTGGCCTCGTCTATGTGGACTACAGCACGCTTAAGCGGTACCCCAAGAATTCAGCATATTGGTTCAGGAACATGCTCAAGTTAAGGGAAAGGAGGAACTGATCTTATAGTCAGCGTCAGGACCTGCAGGATTTATAGTTTGCAACTTAGTATAGCAATAGGGAAAGGAATAACTGATCTTATAGTCAGCGTTAGGGCCTGCAGGATTTATAGTTTGCAACTCAGTATAGCAATAGCAAGCTGTTCAAAAAGCTAATGCTATTTAGTGTTTTAGCAGAGAGAGCTTGAATGTCTTTAATTACTTGTGCAATCTTGATTGCAGTATGTTTTAGACACTACTATTAGTTTGCTGTGGCTGCTATACGTTGTTACTGCTTTTATATGTTCTTTTCTCTCTCTTAAGCGCGCACACACCAAACAGCTGGCCCAGGCCCGCAAGACTCATTTTCTTAACCAGGCCCGGGAATTATAGGTTGGGCCGATTAATCTGGCTCCCCTACGTGCCAAAGAGGAGCTGCCCAGAGCACTTCAAAACTTGTTATATTTTGATTTTTTTTTTTGATATATTCAGACTAGAAATATATGAGTCATCCGTTGTTGCAAAAATTTTAATCTAAAGATCGTTGATCCAACTCTCAGATGGTGAATAAACTCTGGTTCGGGCCAGGCTCACCCAACTCAAAATCTATTTTGAGCTGTGAGATGAGCTGCGTCAACAAAATATTTGTTGTTTAATTGATAGTAATTCCAGCTTTGATGTCATGAAAATAAAGGAAACTGGATTAAAAATAAGGACATTATCACCAAAAAGTACCTTACACCTAGGTTGGCAATGGAACTAGATTGGGCTTGCTTTTCTTATTTATTGTTTTGCCTAGAGAAATAGAGACTCTTGCGTTTTGATCTATAGTCATTAGCCATAGGCAGAGTTGTGGCATGTGGCCTTTTTTTCCTCATCTCTTTCTCCCGCTCTCACATTCGAGCTTCATTTTTCTTTTTATTTTTCATTCTTTCCTTCTCTATCAAAAAAATAGTCTGCAAATATTGATATCTCCCTTTTGTCATCTCTCTCTCTCTCTCTCTCTCATCAACAAAAAAAGAAAAAAAGAAGGAAAGAAATAAAGCAAAGGCAAGATAATTTCCATGAGAATTTGGAAATGAACTACAAGTTCAAAATTTAATCTTGGAACACAAATGACATTTTTGTCATCAGGGCTTAAGACCATATACCGTAATTAAACTTGCATATTGCATTGGCATCGCCAATAGGCACCATACATCCAAAATTGTTATCAATCATAGTTATATAACCTAAATGCTCCGCACTTAGAATAGGATTTTGCTGCAAATCTTTTTCTTCCGAAGAAAAGTTTGAACGCCACTAATCCAACGCTCTCTAAAGACTGATCATCTATTTGCAATCGGACAGCAATCTTACTTTCATCAGAATCTTATTTAGTTATCAATCCCGCCTTCACCTAAAAGTTGCCTGCTGGATGTCAGTGATTCCTGACACGATCGACCTTTCCTCTACGAGTCTAAGTGAAAAAGGCAATCAAACCTATCCGTCCTTCCCAACTCAATACATAGCTTAATATTTTATCTCACCCATAGTGCTACAAGTCTATTATTTCGTTATATTATTAAATAAGAAAGAAATATATCGTTTCAAATTCTGCATATCATACTTTATGATTAAAATATTCTTAGTATCTCTCTTAATAATCATCTACGAAAATTTGTTGAAGACGTTATATATATAATCACCTAAATTTATTTCTGTCTTCATCCTTATTTGCATGATTATCATAGAAATCCCATATTATTTAGATTTTATTTTTTAAAATAAAAATCTATGTCTTATCTGCGTCTCCAATCTTTTAATGTTTTTTCAACGGACCTATGCAGGCTTATATATAGTTTCGAATAACATTTTTGATGGGGACATCAGAGCCCTTCATCCAGATGATCCTGAGCCCCCGGATTGAGCCATACTCGTTTATTTGCATATTTATTTTATTATTTTATTTTTTGGCTTATTTGCATTCTAGGGTTTATTTGTGGTTTATTTTATTTCTGGGCTTATTTGCATTTTAGGGCTTATTTGTGTTATTTGTGGGTTCATTAGGATTTATTTCTGTGTAAGGGGGGTTTATGCAAGTTGTGTATTTGGGCCCTATATATAGGGAACTATTTTCATGATTAGGGTTTAATGAATGATTAAGAATTTTTTTTCCCTACGTTCTTTCTTCTCTTCTTCTCCTCTCCTTCTCTATTCTTCCTGCGTCTCCACAACCTCTTCTTCCTTCTCCTTCTCTTGTTCTTCCTTCTTCTCCTCTTCCCCCGCACTGGTGCTACATCAACTTGGTATCAGAGCAACCGGTTTTGCTTCTATTGCCAAAGCCCCGATCCGTCAACAGTTTTTCTTTCCCTCGGTTACCATCAACAACAAGAACAGACCCCTTCCCTCTGTCAGTCCGCTCACCAAAGAAAAAAAAAAAAAAGGATCACTGCCGAGTCTGTGAAGGCCCAGATCGACAGCCATCCGCATCCGACCCCCCCTCTCTCTCGGTCTGTGTCTTCACCAGAGCAAAAAAAAAAAAAAAAAAGTTCTGCAGCCGAGAGAGAAGAAAGAGCCACAGCCCCTGCACCAGACTCTCCTTCGCGTCTCTCTGACTTGATCCATCAGTCGCCGCCGCTGCCCAGTGAAGGCCCGAGCCCACCGTCGGAGGAGCCAAATCCCACCACCCGTCGCGCCCACGGCCGCCTTCACCCCGCGCACAACGTCAGCAGCGCCACCAGCTCGCCCGCGCCGCCCACGGCTGACCTGTGGCAAACCCGGGAACGCCAGCCATCCCCCGCTGCAGGTCACGGAGCCGCAGCCGTGACTGCCGACGCGTCACCGGAAGCGCCGCCGGCCGGAGCCCGTGACCGGCCCCGCCCGCCGCCATAGGTCCCAGAGCCCCGGCCACCGCCATCGCCGTGAAGATCGGAGCCTTCTCCCGAAACCATCGGGAGGTTGAAGAAAACAAACCTAACGGGTAAGATCCAAACCCGTTACCCATTTCTCTGCTAGCCCGGATCCATTCCAAAAAAAAATACACGTGCCTTGCACGTGAGGAACTAACGGGTTATCGGAGCGGTTCACGCCCGACAACCCGAATCCGACCGGATCCAAGGTTATAACAACACACGTGATCTCACGTGTCTCAAAAAAAAAAAAAAAAAAAGAAGTCGGATCACGTGACCTGCACGTGTTTCCCCTCAAAAAAAAAAAAAAAAAAAAACAACCACTGTTCTGCCGAAAAGGAAACCCTAGGGTTTCCACCGTCCCCTTCGCCGCCGTCGCCGAGCTCCGCCTGCAGCGCTGCCTCTGGCCGCTCCGCCTTTCCTCCTCGCCGCCGTCGTGCCACCCCTTCGCCGCCGTCGCCGAGCTCCGCCTGAAGCGCCACCACCAGCCGCTCCGCCTTTCCTCCTCGCCGCCGTCGTGCCAACCCCATTTCCGCCGCCTCGCCGAGTCTGCCGCCGCTCATCTTTCGCGGCAGCCTTCTCTCTGCCGCTCCATCTCTGTTGCGCCACCTCCGCCGGGCTCCGTCTCCACCGAGCCTCGTCCGCCGCCGCCGCCGTGTCCGCCTTCACTGCGACCCGAGGACGTCTCCCGTGAACAACACCGGACCCACGCCATCCTCGCCACCGCCACCCCGAGCACCACCACAGCACCTCCCCGACTTCGGCCGCCATCCCAACCGTCGCCTCCCTCATCTGCTCTCCCCCTTGGCCATCCATCTTTCCCGCACGAACCAAGGCCCCAGCCGCTCTTGCTTCTGTACTGGCCCAAGCCCGTGCGCCATCAATTGAGCGCGACCCAAGCCCAAGCGGCTGCAGGTCCGATCTCAGGCCCAAACCAGATTGTTCTTCAGCCCATTTCAACAGCCCCGGAAGCCTTGTGCTGTAGATGCAGGTCCATAACTCCAGCTAGCTCTGCCCGGCGCCAACTTCGTGTCCGAGACTCCACGAGCAGACGATTCTGGTTGACTGCATCCGCCACAGGTGATAGGTTTCTACTTTTTCTGGCTTGTTCATTTAATTATGTTCTAGTTCTCTTGCATGATAGCCACATTTTGAAAACTTATATTGCTGTTATAATTCAGAACATTGAACCTCTCACTTCCGAACCCGTCCTATTACCCTTTAAATCTTGACATTAAATTAGCACACCCTAGTAACAGGACGTTTCTCAACATTATTCGATCATATTGATTTAGGATCAGAACAACTGTACTACTTGATTGCAATCTAATTTCTTAAATTGAATAATCTTAATCCTTAATTCTGAATAACCGAAGTAAAAATCAGCAACATTTAAATTTAAGCTATTATTGTGAAGACTTGCTGATTTCTGAAATCATAATAGATTGCATTAGTAGGTTGTCCTGCATCAAATTTGGTCCTACATCATAGTTATTAGGGTTTCATTAGTGACACTGCATTTCACATCATCACCCAGTGTCATCATTGCATGCCAACCTGTAGTGATATGGAGTACTATTTCAATCAACCTAAAACCCCTGTAGCTACCATGAATTCCGATATTTTGAGGTCTATCTTAGAACAGATCGTTGCCATACGGGCTGGATACAAAGAATTCAGACAAGAGATCCGTGAGCTCGTGCAACATTCTAGGACCCCTAAATCGCCAACCCCTGTTACAGCCCAACCTAAAATCGGTTTGGTCGCACCACCTGTAGTCCTTCCCTACTCTCCTAGGCACCAAACCCAATACTCTAGGTGTCAACAATTCGGCTATATAGCGCCCCAATGTTCCACTAAGACCTACCCGATTACTGAACCAGAAGTTAGGAACCAAGAGGCCGAATATGTCGAAGAAGTCTATGAACCAAATATAGAAGACTATGAAGAAGACTTTGAAGACGAACCTACAGAATTAGACTTTGTCCAAAATGATTCCCAAAGGGAGACTAGTGATCTAAGTACAACCAAGCCACTTCACATCACAACTGTGGAAGAGGTAGTGACAGATATTGAGAGCCAATCATCTGAATTGGCACTTGTAGCTAAAGTTACCCATACGGAGTCCAACCTTGAACATTCCCCGGTAGTAGTTTCCCTTCTAGAGGAGTTTCATGATGCACTCCCTGATGATCTTCCGGATGCACTTTCTCCAATGCATGATATCCAACGCGCAATCGATCTAGTTCCCGGAGCATCTCTGCCCAACCTTCTACATCATAGGCTCAGACCGAATGCATATGCTAGGACCTGAAATTTAATGTTACCGACAGTTGAGTTTGCATGTAATAGTTCGGTTAACAAGTCCATAGGTATGAGTCCATTCGAAGTAGTGCATGATTACAAACTTAGGCAACCCATAGACTTGTTTTTCATGTCTCATCAGTATAGAGTCTTTGAGTCTGCACAATCAATTGTATCACATCCACATTCATTGCATCGAGAAATCAGCAATTGTAGTCACTTTAATAACTTAAAATATAAATCCTTTGCTGATTTACACAGACGTTATAATGAGTTAAGTGAAAGAGATTACATCATGATAAGAATTAGGTTTGAACGACTTTCTTCGGAAACGTTTAAGAAATTGCAAATTTGTAGTGCAGAACAGTTCAAAATCTTAAAGAAAACCAGTTCGAATGCATATGTTGTGGATCTTCCTGATGACTATGGGATTAGTGCGACATTTAATATTGAAGATTTAGTCCCATACAAAAAGATAATATTCCTGCCTTCTGACCCCTTTATTGATATACCTGCCTATGTTGGATACCCTGCCCTATTACCTGCTGTTGAGCCACCACCTCCCAAATTTCATGCACGCAGAGAACAAATAGAACATATATTGGATGAGCAGGTTATTTCAAGCAGGAACGGTGGTTACCAACGTTACCTTGTTCGGTGGAAAGGTCGACCAAAGTCTGATGTGACGTGAATTTCCAAAGCACAGTTGCAGCGCATTGACCCCAATCTTCTGGAGCAGTACGACAGCCGGCCAGACCTGTACTCGACGGGGTCGAGTTTTTCTCACCCGGGAGGAGTTGATGGGGACATCAGAGCCCTTCATCCAGATGATCCTGAGCCCCCGGATTGAGCCAGACTCGTTTATTTGCATATTTATTTTATTATTTTATTTTTTGGCTTATTTGCATTCTAGGGTTTATTTGTGGTTTATTTTATTTCTGGGCTTATTTGCATTTTAGGGCTTATTTGTGTTATTTGTGGGTTCATTAGGATTTATTTCTGTGTAAGGGGGGTTTATGCAAGTTGTGTATTTGGGCCCTATATATAGGGAACTATTTTCATGATTAGGGTTTAATGAATGATTAAGAATTTCTTTTCCCTACGTTCTTTCTTCTCTTCTTCTCCTCTCCTTCTCTATTCTTCCTGCGTCTCTACAACCTCTTCTTCCTTCTCCTTCTCTTGTTCTTCCTTCTTCTCCTCTTCCCCCGCACTGGTGCTACATCAATTTTTTAACTAATTATTCAATATACAACGTATATAAACTAGAGGATACTGTAACATGAGCCGATTCGGAAACTATGGACCGGTGGTTGTTACGGCACCAATCCCCAGCTCCGAAGGTTAAGTGGTGTTTGGAAGCAGCACTGCATATATTATCTCCAAAATCTGGCAAGAAACTCAAATAGAGCTATATCTTTCTGATTGGTGGGGTTCTTGTTTCAGCACTAAAATCCAGCAGGAAGACTTCTAAGTCTCCTCAATCCATGACCAAAGCTGCTACAATTATCATCCACCTCATTACACAACCAATAATTGATCCAACTTTTTTTCTGCTTTATCAAATCTTTCATCATTACGGCGGCACTCTAAACAATCTTTCATTATTTTTAGTAGCGCTGCTGGCGAGCAGAAAGCAGTGGAAGGCCAGCAAACATCTTTTTTTTTTTTTTCTTTTGAGGGACACAGGAGGTAACAAATGCTACCCTCTGTTTATTGAAGGCTGAAAGGGTTACAGAAGAAGGTTGAAAGAATACAAGAGTGGGAAGAAAGCAAAAGAACATAGTATAGACGGAGAGTGGAGAAGAGAAGGGCAGGAAACTTCATCTTGATCTTTCTGCTGCTGACAAAGTTTGAGCACTTGATGCTGCTTCAGGTGTTCGAGTCCCGAGTCGATCACTTTTAAGGTCCATATCCTATTCATCTGCACTCTGTTATCCCCCTTTAGCGGCGCTGCCTGACATAAATGGCTTAGACCCTGTTTGGAGGAGCTGTTAGTAGTAGAGCTTTTAGAAGTAGAGCGGTTGGAAGTAGAGCTGTCTAAACAGAGCGTTTATAAAAAGATGTTTGCTGCTTGATAACTACATTTTTAAATTGCTGTGGCACTTTAACATGTATTTGGTAAACAAACTTAGAAAGTACTTTTATGTGACAAAATGACCATAAAGGATATTACCAGTATTATACAACAGAGCATAATAAAATATAATACGTATTAATACATAAATATATAATATGATATAATATTAATGTAATGTAATATATTATTATTATAATATAGTACTATAACATTATGTATTATAGAATAATGATTGAATATAATATTAAATTATTTAACATAACATATCAATGTATTATGATATAATGTAATATAATATTATATTTATAGTATAATACAATAATAAATATATAAAATATTATAATTATTAGTGTAAATTAATTTTTCATCCTTCTAATTACCATTTATCTCTCTAACAAATTTTCTAGCTAGATAATAAAATTGGTTAAATAATTACTAATATTTTTATTTATTTATTTATTTAGATCAGATTTTTTGTCATTCCCTCATTATTTTATTTATTTTATTTATTTATTTATTTATTATTTTATTTCATTGAAATATAGAAGGGTCGTCGGCCATTGGTGGTGGCCGGCATGATGGCTGCCACCGTGGGCAGCCACGAGCTCCCAAAACAAAAAAAAAAAAGAAGAGAAAGAAGGAACAGAGGCGGCGACGTTGAGAGGAAGAAGAAGATAGAGAGGAAGAGGGAGAGGATGGGTGAGAGAAGAAGAGGTGGGATGAGGGTTTTGGAGAAAAAAGTGAGATTTAAATGGAGATAATTTGGTCCAAAAAACAGCTCCCGGTAAAGCTGAAAACAGCATTTTCAAAAAGCTCCAAATTAGAGCTTGTCCCCAAAAGCTGTTTTCAGCTTTCCGTAAAAACTAAAACAGCTTTCAAAAATTTTTACCAAACACAATTTTTATTTAAAAATACTTTTGAATACTTTTTGGCCCTCTAAAAGTTTTCCCAAACAGGACCTTAAGCATTGCCAAAATTATTGAACTTCTAGTAGGCTTTTGCGAAGGTTTCACGGCGTGTTGGCATCTTATCAGTACGTGGAGCTAAATTGAGCGGCAATTTGCGGCAATATTTTTATATTTGTTTACTTTTCATCATGCTGGGTGCTTTAGGTACGGCCATTGAGACAATAGATCAGAATAATTAGGCTTTAGATACAACCATTTCGAAAATCCACGCACCCAAAAAAGTTTCCACTACAGAATTTAGCTACACAAGTAGTTTGTTCTTGCTATGCAAATCCAGTGAAGAAATAACAATGACGACCAAAAATTAATCTTATTTTAGGGCCATCATTGCGCTTTTCCTTTCATTCTTACTATAGATTTTATATCCCTTCGTTCAAGCCCCGGTGTTCTCGTTGGGTTAAGAATTCAAATTCATTTTAAATTTAATCACAAACACCAGGATCAGTCCTAATGGACTCGTGCTACAGTGTTCCATAGTCTACATAGATTATGGCCCGGATCCGCTCTGATACCATTTATAACAATCCAGAACTTTATCCAAAATGGCTAACCGGAAGATATTATTTAAGTTTCTTGATCCTATAAAAGTATACAAGATCTACCTAGCGAAGAACCGATGTGGGACTACATATACGCTCGTAGAGGTCCTCATAATGATCATCTTAAAGACTATAGCAAAACATCCAATTATCAACACTTCAAATCATTCACATGCCTATCCATGCAAGAAACAAATGAACCCCACTCCGGCAGCGAATAAAAGCTTTTCACATCCAAGAAAAGAGCAAAATAGACACCGAAAATCCCTACATTAAGAACTAATAGCTTCTTACTTTCTACCATAAAACGCACCATTCATCACAAAACCTCTCCATCACCCCAGATGACCTAAAATACAAGTTCATAAAAGACCACGCCCACTACTTTCCCTCACATGATAGAGCAGGCGTTTGGGTTGTCATCGCTGAAGAGTGATGTAAACTGCTCCTCAGGTGCACCGGGGCTCGGCACGGCTTGGTCCACTTTGCGGACAAACCCGGAGGTGGCCCTCTTGTCGTACGCCTGAGCTGCGTAAGGGTAGTAGACCAGATTGTAAGGGACGTAAGGCCAGAACTCCACCCTCTTCCCGGGGCTCTTCACCTTGTTCAGGACCTTCTTTGGCTCCGCATGGCCGGTCACGGTCACCCTGCTCTGCTTTCGGTTCAGAATGCATGAGACTACTACCCATCCATCCACAAGTAATGAATTATCCAGATTAAAAGAAAATCCAGTGGAATTCAACCCAAAAAAAATATAGAACATAAGACAGATATTATGACATCCATCAAAAAATTAGAACCTAAACTAGTTCATTCTATTACTATCTCCACATAAAATGGTGGTCTAGAACTTATAATATTGTGAAACATTTCCTTCAAGAATCATTAGATTCAAAGTGTAAGAGACCTGTATGTATCCACAAGGGTGAAATACCTTATGGTTTGAGAGGATGTGAGATTTGATTAGAGATTTCTTCGACCTGCATATCCCACAAAATTCGCAGTAATAGCGCTTGATATCCCTAAAAACGGCCCTCCTCTCTGACCTCTGACCTCTTCAGCCTCGCTTGCCACCTCGCCAGCCGAAGCTTGAGATTCTACAGTGACCATCTAGACTCCAAAAACCAGGGAACCAGTCAGGCGCATTCAATTCCATCAAATGATTGCTCATCACGTAACATGAAATAATTTAGTTCATTCAATTGTAATTTGAAATACAAATTTTTATGAAACAGGATTCTTAGCCTGGAAAAGTAAATCAGTTGAATCTATAAAGAGGTTTGCAATTCTTTCGCCAGAGGAAGATCAAGCGATAAACAATAGATTAAAATATGAGCAATTATCGGATTTATGGAATAATTCTCAAACAAAAAAGACAAGCAACAACTTCATACACCCCTAACAACAAAACAGCATTAAATCTCATTCAAAGTGGTTGACAATTCTATGATATCGGGTAAGGAATTTATAAAAACCTACAAATTGCATAAACATTCAACAAAAAACAAGATAATCGAGAAAACACCCAAAGAAGTCAACATGGGTAAGCTAAAAAAATTACTAAATTTTGCATCTTCGATTGAGAGAAGATGAGATAACAATTAGGATCTCTAGCTTACCCTCTCCACCGTGGAGAAGAAGGCCAAGATGAGATTAGGGCTTCGAGGCTGGGCGAAGACAACGGTGGGAGATCGAGCGCACGCGCCCGCGATGGGAGAGAGAAGATCCCAAGTCCCTGCCAGAAGACAATACGAACCCCTTCCCCTAGGGTTTAGTTTGCCCTCGGTGACAAAGGGGAGGACAAGAGCAACGCAACGCATCAAGCAGAGGCAAGTTTTACCGGGTCCAGAACTGGCCCGACTTAAGTAGCCTAATATAGAGAGTTTTTTTTTTACATGAATACCCGTCTAAAAATTTAAATTCACGCGAATATCTTCTTAAAATTTATATTTATTTTTGTATCCTTATAAACACTGTTTTTGTACAAATGCTTCTAATATAACAATTCTTCTAACACCATTAATAAAGACCATAATTATTTTAATTAAAAATAAAATAAAATGTTGAAATGATTTTTTTTTGTCTCCCATCGTGATTGCCTTATAAATGTTTTTTTTTAACATCTATCCAATAAAGATATTTTAGTCATTTTAATTTGAAACTTTAATTTTTTAATGGCGTTAGATGGCGTGGGTATATATATATATGCACAAATAAGGATAAAAAAGGTAGAGTAGAAAAACAAGTGTTTTACAAGGGTATATGTGCAAATATAAATTTTGGAAGGGTATTTATACAAAATTTAATATTTAGGAGGGTATTCATGCAAAAAAAATCTTTATTTTTTAAGACTTAGACCGGATCTAAACAGAAGATATTGGTTGGAAGAGATGAGAGGGGACACCATTTCAAACCCGAAAACCACACCGAGTAATCATGTTGGATTATTTTTCTTTAAAAAGATAAATAATTTAGATTCTTGCAATATAAACTAATGGCATCGATGACACTTTTAACAGTCGAATAATCGAGATTCGTGCAAGATAAACCAATAGGCAACAATGATAAATTTAATAGCTTTGTGGTTAAGTGACGAAAAATGCGTGCATGGTAGTACCTTGAGCATACATAATAAGGGCTTGGTAACTTGGCAATTCAACTAGCTCTCACTGAATCCTCTTATACCTTGTGGCACAGGAAACTCTTCAGCATTAATCGAGCGCTCCGTAGCATGAGTCTTCAATAATTAGTTTACTCCTTGATTTATAAAATTACAAAGCCGTTCAAAGGAACAAGGAATTTACATAGCTTGTTTGTTAGCCTGGTCGTCTTTACGTAATCTCAAGTCTCTCTTTCCCCCCATTACTTGTAAACACATGCAAGAGTAAGTGTAAACGATGATGATCTGTACGTAATAAATGCATATTTCCAAAAGGTTTTCGTCTTATCTAAGATCTTGGCAGAAATATCGATTTATATATTTTTGCATCAGCATTTAATACTACAATACAAGAAGCTTATGGCGACCACAATCGAGGATGGGACGGAGATTGGGAAAGCTCCGATTTTATCTAGGTATACGTACGTGCCATAGGGACAGCACGGGATTAGATCTCAAGCAACCCAAATCATCGTTAAATTCTTTATCACTGTCGCTAGTCACAATGCTTGCAATGTTTCCTGCTGTACAGCTAATGATTTGATCCAACTAATTTCTTGAAATGATAAAAATTTACATAATTTATCAAGATTTTTATATCAGCGTCGTTGTCCTACCGATAATGAGAGTAATCTCTCCTCTTTACTTTTTTTTGCTCAAGCTTCCAACTCAATTGATATAATCTGGTATCAGCCACCCACCAAGTTGACCAAAATCTCTGTATTTTATAAGCCTTGTTCCCACTTTAGCAAATCTGAACATTTTTTTTTCTTCTTTTTTCTGAAGAAAGAGGAGGGGGACTCGACCACCTCATTTCATATAGGAGACGAAGTGAAAGAAAAGTGGAGGATACGTGCTGAAGACAGAGGGGGTGAAAAGAACAAGTAGGGACTAGGGATAGAAGAAACTACAAGCCCAATGGTAGTTGGACATGGAGTCGCTGACGAAGAGGTTAGTTCGATCTTATCCAAAAGCTTGGAAATAGGTGATAGTGTTTATCGCAAGGCAAAAGGCTTTAAGGATCAAGAGTCAAGGATGACATTCTCCGAGAATGTTGTTCGCATAACAAGAAGTCAACCGAAAATATACTTGGTTAAACAAGTTGTACTTGAAATACGACACAAAGCGTTGCATGACCATGCGATGCCTTGCTTGTTCCAGCCACGTCAAGGAGGTCTCTCCATGCATATCTCATCTCTCAAGGAACTCACTTCACATGAAATCCCTTTGCTTGCTTGAACTTCCTAGTGATCAGAACCATCGAGACTTCCTTTCACATAAAAAATTTTGTGTGCCATCGAGACTCTTTTCCTAACTTCACTTTACGTCATACATGGTTACGAGAATATCACGAGGAATTTCCATCCCACTCGAATTCACCCATCACGTACCCCAGCAGACGTGGAGAGAATTTTAAGGAAACCAATAGCTAAAGCGTTGTCGCAGTGAAACACGATTTCTTCTCCGATTTCTTCTCCGGTCGCTAAGGTGGCTCTCCCGATTTTTGTGCGATCTTCCGTAGTTGGACTACTGGTCCAACTCTAAGTTGATGGGACCAACTCTAACTCTATAAAAACCCACCCCACCCCCATCCCCATCCCCCACCTCAACCCCCACCCCTCCATACCTAGTATTCCTTTCCTCCTCTCCTCAAGCTCTCGCCATGATGAGGTCTCTAGTGCTCCCTTTCTTCTTCTTCTTGTTTGCCTTTGGTTGTTCGGCCTACATCCCGCAGCCCGCTCTGAAGCATGCCCGCCCTCTAAGCCGCTCGAGCTTCCCGGAGGGCTTCGTGTTCGGGACGGCAGCGTCGGCGTACCAGGTGGAGGGTATGGCGCTGAAGGAAGGGCGTGGCCCATGCATCTGGGACACCTTCGTCAAGATCCCGGGTAATATATAAATAGATATAATCATCACACACTCCTTCAAGCCATTACATTGCCTTCCCTTATAGTTTTAGCCCTTTTTTTTTCTGAAGTTCTCTGACGTTTATATATGTACTCGTATCAGGTAATATTGCAGGCAACGCCACCGCCGACGTGACGGTGGACGAGTACCACCGCTACAAGGTAAGAATATTAGCTTTCTTGATCTGATGTTAGCTATATAGTACTAGCTTTGCTTGTTCTTTGTTCGGTGATAAGATGCAGACCGGTTAGTTCAACTAAAGACCGGTGGAGATGCATTCCCTTTTCTCATCTTCTTTTCCTTTTTGTTTTTCTTCTTTTTTAATGATACTTTTCTCATCTTTTTTCATACAAAAATGTTTGCATATAATTACACAGCAACCTTTTTAATCTAATGAATCAAAACCATTTTTAATCTATGAATGCATATTAGAGATATGTTGACAAACATTATGATTTGTGTGGATAAGGTCTATCTTAATAGCTGGATTGGGATATTATCGCCGGTTGTTATATTATTATAAATATCGAGATTAACTGGGAATTGGATGGCCAGAAACCTAACTAATAATTAATTTTATGGAGCTATCACCTGGGGATCAAAGAGCCAGGTCAAGCCCAACCCAAAATCCGCCCAGGTTACATGCTCGGGTCGGGTCAGATCAGGGCCGGTTGGATCCAGCTTCTTTTTACCTAAATAATAAGCTTAGCCAGTCGTTAGGCTTACAGTTTTCCAGGCCCGGGTGGCACCCAACAGACTCATGTCTGAGCCAAGCTCGTCTTGTCAGCGGCAGAAGAAGCTTTCTGTGGATTGAGATTCTAGAAGTTCTGAAATTTGAAGAGATATATAGGATGTCGATCTAACATAACAAATTTGTGTACGTACAACCATCATTCTTCATGTGACCTTGTTATATGGAGTCACAATTTTGTTAAGAGGGATAAAAGTCGAGTCACATAGACTGCTAAGTACATGACAATTATCCTGGAAGAGCGATTTAGGCTTGTTTTATAATTCACACAGGGAATCAATTTTGTTTGATTTCTTCGGCATTGTCTTTTATTCTTCTTCTTCTTCTTCTTCTTTCTGTTTTCAATTCCCAAGTAATATTTCAAATTCAAACAACTTGATTGTATGGTGCAGGAAGATGTGGACATCATGAAGAAGATGAATTTTGATGCTTACCGATTCTCAATCTCTTGGTCCCGAATTTTCCCAAGTTTGTGACACAATAATTTCTCATTATTTTCATACATAACTTCATTTTTCAAATAAAAAATAATGCTGCTGTTTCTAAAGAATTTCATCTGATGTATATGGTTCTACTTTTGTAGAGGGAACTGGAAAAGTTAACTGGAGAGGTGTATTCTATTACAACAGACTGATCAATTACATGTTAAAGCAAGGTAAACTCCTGCCTCAATCTAGAAGCCCACATTGAATCAATTCGTTAATTGTCTTGAAAGCTGTTTTAAGCTAATAAATTCTTTGCATATCAGGCATTACTCCGTATGCAAATCTCTACCACTATGATCTCCCACAAGCACTTCAAGATGAGTATCTTGGCTGGTTGAGCCCTAAGATAGTGTAAGTCTCCAGTGTTTCGTCGTCGGATTTATTTGTGGTTCCACTGAACCATATATGCAACTCGCATGCATGCACGCATATATGAAGAGATGCCTGTACCAAGTTATCATGTATGAGTAAGTAGTATACTGTTATACATATAAAAGATATGCCTATGGTAAACCCCAATCCAGTAACTAGTTCAAAAGTAACCATAAAAACAGAATACATCGGAATCTTCAAATCATTGCCTGTTGTTAGTTTTTGCACAGATCTAGATATTATTAACAATGCTGCAAGATTTTGACCGTTATGGTAGTCTTTGAATTCTAATAAAGGCATGTTTGGATAATTGAGCTGAAAATTTTATTATATTCATAAATTGCGCCGCTAGTACAATGGATCATAAGTTTTGAGATTTTTTTTCTACTGATGGGACTCAGGCCGGCCCATTAAGTGATTTCTGGATGCTTAGAATATAGGCCTAGCTCAGCCTGTAATCTTATGATTTTGCTGATTATGCTCATGCAATCTATGAGTCTAATAGAATTTTTAGCCTGATCATTCAAGAAGCCCCAAATCTGTTGAGATTGGTTTATAATTCTGATCGATCATTTATATCATGCAGGGAGGCATATGCGAACTTTGCTGATTTCTGTTTCAAGATGTTTGGGGATAGAGTGAAAAACTGGTTCACGTTCAATGAGCCCAGGGTGGTGGCAGCTCTTGGGTACGATGATGGCACTCATGCCCCTGGAAGGTGCACCAACTGTTCAGCCGGAGGGAACTCCGCTACGGAGCCTTACATTGTGGCCCATCATCTAATATTATCTCATGCCGCTGCAGTGAAGAGATATCGTGAGAAATATCAGGTAAATGGTCCAAATATCATATATGCTATCGGAGTGAAAACATTTTTTTCTGTGCACATAGAATCATAAATAATGCATGCCCATTGATGTAAGCAATATCATTAAAAAAAATAATAAAATCGATGTCTTTCAAACGCTACCTAAGCATGCCTGGATCTCTTAGTTCAGAGTTATTTATGTTTGCTAGTTCTAATTTAATCATTTTAAATGAATTAGAATTGGTAGGACTACCATTGAGACTTTGGAGAATCCCCCTTTCTTATTTCATAATATAATCATACTGAAAGTTTGTTTGACAAGAATAAGATTTATCAGGGACACATTGCTTGAATTTGTCAGCAGATACAGAAACATCTTAGGATCAAGAGAAAGATGAAATTTTACAATTCGAACAAAATTTAGTTCGATAAAAAAAATCAGCATGTAATTCTGCATTCAGAAAATTCATATGTGATTTTTATTTCAGTAAATTTATCTTATTAGTTCTTTTATGCTGACTGGTAAACTACTGGTCACTTGGCATGTTAGCTACAATTGATTACTTACTGATACATTTTTTTATTATATTAATATTTACAGGCCCATCAGAAAGGCAAGATAGGAATACTCTGTGACTTTGTTTGGTATGAACCTCTTACCAACTCGATCAGGGACCAGGAGGCAGCTCAGAGAGCTCGAGACTTCCATATTGGATGGTAACACCAAGGCTGAGTTTAGATAGTGAGAAGAAAAAGTAAAAGATATAAGACTTATGAGCTAATAAATTTTAATGAAATCTGATCATTCTGGTGACAGGTTCCTGCACCCTATAAAAAAGTAAAAGATACAAGACTTATGAGCTAATAAATTTTAATGAAATCTGATCATTCTGGTGACAGGTTCCTGCACCCTATAATATATGGCGAGTATCCGAAAACGATGCAAGAGATTGTCAAAGAGAGGCTTCCTAAGTTCACCCGCGAAGAAGTTGAGATGGTAAAAGGTTCGATAGACTACGTTGGGATTAACCAATATACATCGTACTACATGGAGGACCAGCCAACGTACTCGCAGACACCAGTTAGCTACTCTGCAGACTGGCATACTCAATTTGCTTGTGAGATCCTTTAAACTCTTCATATTGTAATAAAAAATTACGTAGTGAAATTTTATCTGTTTCTAAATAACAATTTTTCTTGCTCTCCGATAAATGCAGACGATCGTGATGGTGTGCCAATTGGACCGCGAGTAAGTGTTTATTTAATTTATTTATTGTAGGATTAGAATAATCAGTAAGTTGTTATTTCAGCAAAAGTTGTTATAACTTTATCACATTTATAGTATATTAAATAAATAAAATTAATAAAAAGAATTTTAAGTAATATGTACTTATCTAGTAATACATTTATGATTGAAATATGTTTTCAATTGCTTGCACGCGTTGCTTATATTGTACTTATCTAGAAATAGAATTTTATGTTCGCCATCGAGGTTCTAATTTTGGGTTTAGGATAGAAATTAAGGAAATGTTTCGTATCGTTGTTCAACCTAATTTCGTCCCATCACTCCATTTGTTTGTTGTATCTAGAAAATATCAATCATTTTAATGTGGATTTTTTTGTATAAAAAACAAGGTTAGAGTTTAGGATCTTGGTCCTTGGATGTTAGTTTAATGGGCCACCCTCGTCATCCACCACCTCTTTTTTTTCCTGCATCTTAAAGCACCACTCTCCCCATTTTCATTATTTGCTTTTTGTTATTGATTTTTTCCTGATCTTTGGGCTAATATAACTGGATTATATCCAAATTAACCTTGGTTTTATCAGACCATACTATCTCAATTTAATGGTGTAAGGACACAAGCTTAAATCTTTGCTTTGATAATATTGTCTTAAAATGGTTCTCCACTGAGCATTACTTTGAATTGATATGGCCCAGTCGTAGAGAGTTGATTTTGGACTGTTTTTCATGCATGCAGGCACACTCTGAATGGCTTTACATCGCACCATGGGGAATGTACAAGGCTGTGACTTATGTTAAGGAGACTTACGGCAATCCAACCGTCATACTAGCCGAAAATGGTATGAGAGATACATCAGACCATCCTCTTCGATCCATAATTACAAGTTCTAATACCGTCATGATACTGATCGCAGGAATGGACCAGCCCGGCAACGTAACTCTTCCTGGGGCCTTGCGCGACACTCAGAGGGTCAATTATTACAAGAGCTACATAACCGAGCTCAAGAAGGCGATCGACGATGGGGCCAATGTGATGGGCTATTTTGCTTGGTCTCTGCTCGATAATTTTGAGTGGAAGTTGGGATACACGTCGAGGTTTGGCCTCGTCTATGTGGACTACAGCACGCTTAAGCGGTACCCGAAGAATTCAGCATATTGGTTCAGGAACATGCTCGAGTTAAGGGAAAGGAGGAACTGATCTTATAGTCAGCGTCAGGACCTGCAGGATTTATATAGTTTGCAACTTGGTATAGCAATAGGGAAAGGAATACTTAAACTAATAGCAAGCTGCTCAAAAAGCTAATGCTATTTAGTGTTTTAGCAGAGAGAGTTTGAATGTCTTTAATTACTTGTGCAATCTTGATTGCAGTATGTTTTAGACACGACTATTAGTTTGCTGTGGCTGCTATACGTTGTTACTGCTTTTATATGTCCTTTTCTCTCTCTTAAGCGCGCGCACACCAAACAGCTGGCCCAGGCCCGCAAGACTCATTTCTTAACCAGGCCCGGGAATTATAGGTTGGGCCGATTAATCTGGCTCCTCTACAACACCACTAGTGCCAAAGAGGAGCTGCCCATAGCACTTCAAAACTTGTTATATTTTGACTTTTTTTGATATATTTATGCTAGAAATATATGAGTCATTATTGTAAAAATTTTAACCTAAAGATCGTTGATCCAACTCCCAGATGGTGAATAAACTCTGGTTCGGGCCAGGCTCACCCAACTCAAAATCTATTTTGAGCTGTGAGATGAGTTGCGTCAACAAAATATTTAATTGATGGTAATTCCAACTTTGATGTCATGAAAATAAAGCAAACTGGATTAAAAATAAAGACATTATCACCTAAAACTACCTTACACCTAGGTTGGCAATGGAACTAGATTGGGCTTGCTTTTTCTTATTTATTGTTTTGCCTAGAGAAATAGAGACTCTTGCGTTTTGATCTATGGTCATTAGCCGTATGTAGAGTTGTGGCATGTGGTCTTTTTTTCCTCGTCTCTTGCTGTCACTCTCACAATCGAGCTTCATTTTTCTTTTTATTTTTCATTCTTTCCTTCTCTATCAAAAAACAGTCTGCAAATATAGATATCTCCCTTTTATCCTCTCTCTCTCTCTCATCAAAAAAAAAAAGAAAAGAAAAAAAGAAGGAAAGAAAGAAAGCAAAGGCAAGATAATTTCCATGAGAATTTGCAAATGCACTACAAATTCAAAATTTAATCTTGGAACATATTGCATTGGCATCGCCAATAGGCACCATACATCCAAAATTGTTATCAATCATAGTTATATAACCTAAATGCCCCGCACTTAGAAAAGGATTTTGCTGCAAATCTTTTTCTTCCGAAGAAAAGTTTGAATGCTACTAATCCAACGCTCTCTAAAGACTGATCATCTATTTGCAATCGGACATCAATCTTACTTTCATCAGAATCTTATTTAGTTATCAATCCCGCCTTCACCTAAAAGTTGTCTGCTGGATGTCAGTGATTCCTGACACGATCGACCTTTCCTCTACGAGTCTAAGTGAAGAAGGCAATCAAACCTATCCGTCCTTCCCAACTCAATACATAGCTTAATATTTTTTCTCACCCATCTTCACCTAATAGTGCTACAAGTCTATTATTTAGATTATATTATTAAATAAGAAAGAAATATATCGTTTCAAATTCCGCATATCATACTTTATGATTAAAATATTCTTAGTACCTCTCTTAATAATCATCTACGAAAATTTGTTGAAGAAGTTATATATATAATCACCTAAATTTATTTCTCTGTCTTCATCCTTATTTGCATGATTATCGTAGAAATCCCATATTATTTAGATTTTATTTTTTAAAATAAAAATCCATGTCTTATCTACGTCTCCAATCTTTTAATGTTTTTCAACAGACCTATGCAGGCTTATATATAGTTCCGAATAACATCTTTTAACTAATTATTCAGTATACAACGTATATAAACTAAAGGATACTGTAACATGAGCCTATTCGGAAACTATGGACCGGTGGTTGTTACGGCACCAATCCCCAGCTCCGAAGGTTAAGTGGTGTTTGGAAGCAGCACAGCATATATTATCTCCAAAATCTGGCAAGAAACTCAAATAGAGCTATATCTTTCTGATTGGTGGGGTTCTTGTTTCAGCACTAAAATCCAGCAGGAAGACTTCTAAATCTCCTCAATCCATGACCAAAGCTGCTACAATTATCATCCACCTCATTACACAACCAATAATTGATCCAACTTTTTTTCTGCTTTATCAAATCTTCCATCATTACGGCGGCACTCTTAACAATCTTTCATTATTTTTAGTAGCGCTGCTGGTGAGCAGAAAGCCGTGGAAGGGCAGCAAGCATCTTTTTTTTTCTTTCTTTTGAGTGACACAGGAGGTAACAAATACTACCCTCTGTTTATTGAAGGCTGAAAGAGTTACAGAAGAAGGTTGAAAGAAAAAAAGAGTGGGAAGAAAGCAAAAGAACATAGTATAGACGGAGAGTGGAGAAGAGAAGGGCAGGAAACTTCATCTTGATCTTTCTGCTGCTGACAAAGTTTGAGCACTTGATGCTGCTGCAGGTGTTCAGGTCCAAAGTCGATCGCTTTTAAGGTCCATCTCCTATTCATCTGCACTCTGTTATCCCCCCCTAGCGGCGCTGCCTGACATAAATGGCTTAAGCATTGCCAAAATTATTGAACTTCTAGTAGGCTTCTGCGAAGGTTTCACGGCGTGTTGGCGTCTTATCAGTACCTGGAGCTAAATTGAGCTACAATTTGTGGCAATATTTTTATATTTCTTTACTTTTCATCATGCTGGGTGCTGTAGGTAGGACCATTGAGACAATAGATTAGAATAATTAGGCTTTAGATACAACCATTTGGAAATATCCACACACACACACACACACACAAAAAAAAGTTTAAATTACAGGATTTAGCTACACAAGTAGTTTGGTCTTGCTATGCAAATCCAGTAGCCTGAAACAACAATGACGACTAAAAATTAATCCTCTTTTAGGGCCATCATTGCTCTTTTCCTTTCATTCTTAATATGGGTTTTATATAATCTGTAAGGTAATGGTTGGTTTTAGATAATCGGTAAGGTAATGATTGTAACAACCCAAGACCACATGGGCTCTCATGTAATCCCCTTATTTAAGCCTTGACCTTCCATATAGGTTATACGCCAAATCTGTTCTGATACCATTTGTAACAATCTAGAACTTCAACCAAAATGTCTAACCGAAAGATATTATTTGAGTTTCTTGATCCTGTATAAATACCTAATATCTACCTAACGAAGAACCGATATGGGACTACATATACGCTCGCAGAGGTCCTCATAATGATCATCTTAAAGACTACAGCAAAACATCCAATTAGCAACACTTCAAATCATTCACATGCCTATCCATGCAAGAAACAAATGAACCACACTCCGGCAGCGAATAAAAGCTTTTCACTTCGAAGAAACGAGCAAAATATACACCGAAAATCCCTGCATTAAGAACTAATAGCTTCTCCCTTTCTACCATAACACGCACCATTCATCACAAAACCTCTCCATCACCCCCAGATGACCTAAAAAACAAGTTCAAAAAAGACCACGCCTACTATTTTCCCTCACATAATAGAGCAGGCGTTTGGGTTGTCATCGCTGAAGAGTGATGAGAACTGCTCCTCAGGTGCACCGGGGCTCGGCACGGCTTGGTCCACATTGCGGACAAACCCGGAGGGGGCCCTCTTGTCGTACGCCTGAGCTGCGTAAGGGTAGTAGACCAGATTGTAAGGGACGTAAGGCCAGAATTCCACCCTCTTCCCGGTGCTCTTCACCTTGTTCAGGACCTTCTTTGGCTCCACATGGCCGGTCACGGTCACCCTGCTCTGCTTTCGGTTCACATCAACCATTGTCACACCTGAGACGATGCCAGATTCAGAAGATGAACTCAAAGCATTTGGACCACCGAGCGTGTTGCTCGGGTGGTGGATAATCTCGCCTTTTGTAGGCGAGAGGTTGAGGTTCGATTCTATAAGGTGTCCTTCCTCCTTTTGACCCCGTTAGCTCCGTGTCCTCCCGGACCAACCAGCTTGGTTTGCATGAGAGCCCGAGCTTCGGCCATATAGAGTAGGATAAGGTTAGAGCCCCTTTTTTTGGGGAAAAAACAAAGAAAAAAAAGGCCTTTGGCCTTGAGCATCTCCATATCTTGAACTGGAAGGAGCTACGTCAAATTGGACCGACACAATCAAAATCTGGGTGTGGTTTCTAGCTGGGGCATGTGGGTCTACAAAAACTTTGGACCTGGTATGAATAAAATGCAACTTATGGATTTGATCCGATTAAAAGTAGCCTTAAAGGAGGAAAAAAAATAAAGAAAGAAAGGAAAAAGGACAATTAATCTGATAATTAAACGGTTTGAAGATAGATTGAATTATTTTTGCAACTGGTAATGCCCATAATCTTTTTTTTTTAATATATCATGGAAAAGGAACAATTCAATGTTTGTAATAGATAGGCGGGCCTTCTTTTGAAAAGCTTCCTTCTGATTCCTAAGCATAAAGAATCACAATCTTTTGTCCTTGAAAAGAAAAGTAAAATTTTCTATTAATATAATTTAATCAGAAACTCTTGAGTCAATCCGGTTGGTTTCAGTTGACAACTCAAAAACAAAAGGAAGAAGACAGATAAATAACGACAGATAGGCCCAAAAAACCGTAAAGGGAAGAAATTATGAGCAAGTTTTTGACTTTCTCGCGTTATGTGGAAAGAAAATAATAAAAGCTCGAACAATATATATATATATATATATATATATATATATATATATATATATATATATATTTTGAACAACCTGTTCTAATAGGAAATAGGAAAGTCCTATATCCTAAAATTAATTCATCAAGTTGATGATAAAATCCAATATATATAATCTTTGTTTACTCGAAAGGAAAGCTTTTTCGCAAAATATTAACCAAAGTGATCATTCTGCAGGATGCTAACCAAGCAATCGTCCTCCTCCTTCTTCTTGCTCAAAAAAAAAAAAAAAAAAATCCTCCTTCTTCTTCTTGCTCGCATTGTATTCCATCTGTCAATGAACTGAATGGAATCCGTATGGTCTCCGAGTTATCTTTTCCTTTGAGTCGCTAGATAAGAGGAGTTGGCACCACTAAACACATCTATTTAACTTTTATTACCATCTGCATTTCTTTTATATAGAGCTCAAATTCGATGACAAAAAAAAGGGGAACTGGGAAGGGGAGAGAGCTTTCTATACCTTTTAATGAGGTAACAGCATGCTTCACTCTCCTTTCACAGCCATCACAATCCATTTTCACCTTCAGCTCCACAGTCTGATCAATATTACAAGACATTGAAAAATTAATATGTTTTTTTTTCTATTGAATGGAAGAGCTAAAACAATAATATATTTACTTTGGAAAAAAAAAAAGATGAACTAAATTCAAATAGAGGGATGAATATAAACAGAAAAGAGAATGAAGGACAAAATTTTGTATTCCTGGCGTTCTTCACCTGCAGAGGCTTTCTTTTCTTTCTCAGTGATCTCCTTGTTTCAGTAACACTGCAAAAGTTGGAGAGGTAGTCCAGTGCACCCATTTCCTTCTCCCACGGAGAGAGAGAGGGAGAGGGAGAGGGAAAGGGAGAGCGGGAGGGAGGGAGGGAGGGAGGGAGAGGATGTGATGGAGGTGAGTAAAATAAAATATATAGAAATGATGAGACTAGAGCTTGGAGAGATGCGGCAAGATCGCTTTTTGCACCTCTTTTTTTTACTTTTTCTGAATGAAAGGTTGCTTTTCTATTTAGCTCAGTATTAAAACATCTAAAAGACAAAGTACCAACAAGGTATGTGTCAACTACATACGAAATCATTTGGAGTATCAACCATGGAAGCGTGAACTAGCCAATGGATGGTAGTAATGCATCCAATGAGATGCCCCAATCACAAGCTGAACGAACGCGTTGTGGTTGTGGTTGTGGCTCTATTCCTACAACTCTAGGGTGAAAATAACTATATAAAACATACCGATTTTAGGAGGCAGTTAGAGTGACTTGCACAGACTACCAGATCTGACTGACAAGAAATGTTCAAACCTTTGGCGAGCACAGTATGTCGCCGAGGCTCGTGGTGGAGAGCGCGCAAGCGCATGCGGCGGAAATCAATCACATTACACCTGTCGAAGAGACTTTGACAGTTCGGGACATTTGGCGTTCCCACTCTGCTCCGGCAACACCGTGTACGGTGTTTTTCACCTGGAAACCTCCACCACCGAGCTTTCTCAAGGTCAACTTCGATGGGTCTGTCTTGGACGAAGGTACGAGAAGAGGCGCGGGTTTTGTTATTCAGGACCCGTACACCAGAGTGATGGTTGTCAGCTATTCGATATCTCGGTTCTCGGTATAAAACTGAGGGCTACTTGGGCGGGCCTTCGTCATGCCCGGCATGATTTATGAGCTAGCTCTATTATTCTGGAGGATAACTCGGCCACGGTTATCAGTTGGATCTAAGGGGACCCAAGGGGCAACGACTGTGACCACCCATTGCTCCGAGACATCTAGGCGATGTTGAGGGATGAAAGGGCCTTCCAGGCCAAATATGTTTTCCGAAAAGCCAATGGGGCTGCAGATTGAATGACCGCTTATGTGGCCAGTCATTCTGATAGTACCTTATGGGCTGGAGATGGGGAGTTGCCCTGGGCACTTCAAGACATTTTATTTTCTAACTTTTTGGGTGCATCCATACTCGTCAGATATAATCTATCCGCTTCAGCCCAAAAAAAAAAATGATTTAGGAGCTCAAGATCGTAATCGTCAGATGGGTACTTTAAGAACTAGAGCATTTGATTGCAGATCAAGAGCTCAAAATCGTAACCTTAATTTGGGTGGTATAAAGGCTCTTTTTATTTGGCTGACTTGCAGTCGCTATGGCAGCCATAGACCATATGGCGATCAAGAAGAGGGCACAGGTACTGTTGGGATGCAGCTGATCATACCTTCCTTTTCATCAGGGGCAACCAAATCTTACTTTTCATTAGAGTTTTCTAATATAAACTTTAACTTTTAAGAGTATTTTAAGAACTAGTGACTTCTTTTTGTGCTTTTCACTCTGCTCCCTCCTTTTCTCAATTATAGGTTTTTGCCGTGCTCGGAAAAATGACTTCTTTTTGTGATTTTTTTTGGTAGAGACTTCTTTTTGTGATTTTAACTCTACTCTATTTTTCTCAAATATAGGGTTTTGTTGTGCTCTAAGAAATGACTTCTTGCTAACATCATTATCTAGTTTATAGATTGCAGTAACCCAAAATCTCACCTAAAAAGATTAGCTGAAAAATATTATTTAGATTCATTGGCTCTATGTAACTACCTAAAATTTACGGTTTATGTCTTGGCATTCTTATCTGACTAAATATCAAAATCCACTTAAATCCAATTATGAATATCACACATCCAATCACAAACGCCACGATCAGCTCATGGTTAGCCCAAATAAGCCCGCCTATAGTATCCTTTCGTCAACATGAACTAGCGATCAAATTCATTCTAATACCATTTACAATAGTTCTAAAAACATTCTTGCCCCACTACAAGAAGGAGAGAACTAATTTTGGTGGTATCTCCTATACAGGGAGGAAAGTTAGCAAAAATATAAGCTGGAATGATGTAAAAGTCTCAAATGCTTGCGGGAATCCAAATTAAGATTTCACAATTCTGTTGCTTAAGGTTAGTGAAAATTATTTTTTAAATAGTTTCAATATTCTAAAAGTAGTTGGGGAACATCCTCCTCTTGCAATCTCTAACACTTCCAGCTTTTTCCTCTTTCCTCAGCGTGACCCACCACGCAAAACATATTGCTGGATAGTTTGATCAGGCTTCCAACAGACCCTAAGATCTCTGTCATCTAAGGAACAATCATGACTAGGCCCACTCCGAAATCCATTGTAAGGAAATGTGCGGCATGTGTTTAGTCTCACATCGATTATTCACCGAGGAAATTTTGGGTACTTATACAGAACTAATTAAGGAATCTAAAAAATACATTCGGGCTAGCCTTTTTGGATGAGGTCCTGAGTTATGACAAATGGTGTCAGAGCGAACTCGGCCCATAGCCTATCTAGACTAAGAGACACTGCAGCACGGGTTCATGGAGGTTGACTATTAGCCAATCGTGGTGCTTGTTATCAGATTTGAACCCTTAACCTGACGAGGATGCTAGAGCCTGAACGGGGAGAATATGTGAGGACTCGTGCGAGCCTATGTTTAGTCCCACATCGGTTATTCGCCGAAAAGATCTTGGATGCTTATTCATGATTAAAGAATCCAAAAAATACCTTTCGGTTAGTCTTTTTGGATGAGGTCCTAAGTTGTGACATCCATGATTATTCCCACGAACCAAGTGAAAGCTTTATGTGGCTATCAAGTTGGGACCGGATACCACATATGGCAGCTACCGCAAGAGAATTCAGTGCACCAACCATACGCACCAAGAATTTCCATTTCTCATTAGTGTGTCGATTTGTTTTAGAAACATGGGCATGAACCATGCACCGGCTGTACAAATGGGTGTTGGTTCCTATCCGGTCAATATAATTGGTATGTTAATACGTGTGTTATTTGGAAATGTGATGGAGCCGCCATGGCTAGCTATATTAAGTGGCTTATGTCTTTGGTAGATGTTAAGTGGTTTATAATTCACTGAGAAAGAGCCACATATGACCTTGGTTGAGCACGAAAAAGTTCATAAAGCTAGTTCTATTTGTTTAATATTTTCCTTTGGCAACAATTTTTCTTTAATTATTACTAGATTTGGCCTATAACTAAAGCTCCCAGGGATGGTACTCTAACCCCATCTCTTAGCTGCTCTCCATTTCAGCAACAAAAAAGAAAAAAAAAAAGACCTGCGAAGATGCAAAGTCGGCTCAGCCCACCTAAATTCATCAAACTTCCAATATTTGAAATAGGATTCATCAAACTGTAATTGTGAGGATCCGTACGGGCGTGTGTTTAGTCCCATATCGGTTATTCGCTAGGTAGATTTTGGGTACTTATACAGGATCAAGGAACCCAAATAATACCTTCCGGCTAGCTATTTTGGGTGAGGTCCTGGGTTGTTACAAATGGTATCAGAGCGGACCCAGCCCATAACCTATGTGGACTAGGGGACACCGCAGCACAGATCCATTGGGGCTGACCACGGGCCAATCGTGGTGTTTGTGATTTGATTTGAATAGATATGAACCCTTAGCCTGACGAGGACGTCAGGACTTGAACGGGGGGAGTATGTGAGGACCCGTGCGGGCGTGTGTTTAGTCCCACATCGGTTATTCGCTGGGATACGATATGAAAACTAGATTTTTTTTATGAAAAAGGAGAAATAAAATATTCTACCGATTTGTCAATTTATCATTCCATGCATAACCATCTATCTAACCTTTCCTCCATTTGAATTAGTTGCAACAATCGTATGTTCTGGGCATAGTCTTCAAAACACTCCTGATGCATTGAGGTCAGAGCCTTCAAATACTCCTTTGACTGCCTGGTTTATGGTTTGCATAAATTGACACACATCAAATGATTTAAAAATCTAATTCCTAAATCACTAAACTTCGCATATTACATTGCTTGAAAAGATCATAGTCATCTGCAATACCCCCCTTGGGTATGTAAAGCAGCAAAGTGCATGCCCTTGCGAGACACGATTGTAGATAAACTTGTCTTCATGTACATGAGTTGAACTGGATCAAACAATAGCTGGATTATGTGTGCCATCTAGCGAGAATAAAGTGAAACATCGCCATTCTTTGAAACGTATATAGCCTTCTCCATTCTATGTTTTTTAGCTTAAAGGAGGTAATTAATTAGCTCACATGAGGTGACCAAAGTAATAGCAAATAAACAAAACGACGCGGCCGTCCTCGCTCGCAGGGTGTTGGGGAACATTGATACTTCCCATATCTCAGAGAATCATCAAAGCAAGCCAAAATCCGTGATCCTAATTACTGCAACCACCCCAGTGGCTATAACCATAGTAATAACGACCATAATTTTAGATCCTCTTATCCCACAATTTCAGTAGGCGCAACCTTGCAATGTAATAGGATCACGTTTAAGTACATTTGAGGCAAATGAGTCATACCTTATTTATTTTGGATAGTTACTTATCTTATTTTGGTGGTATTCGTTGGCTCAAACCAGCATGGTTCATGTAGAAAAGAATTAAATGATCATATAGATCTTGAGCCATGAAATATTCTATAAAAGTCCAAAAAAAATAAAAGAAAAGAAAATTTCTTCCAACGAAGTTCACATTCACTTATCATAACAAATATGGTGGAGATGGCATTAGCCTATCCGGCTTTTGCTAGCAGAAACATGCATGATCATACTAGCTCCTATGCAACATCTTTGGCAACTCCCTAAGACCAAAAAGCACAGGGTTAATTGGGCAATCACATGATTCTCCTCATCCACTAGAACAAACTCCACTAATGTGTGGGCAATGAGTTTAAATCCCAAATTTGCCCAGTGTTTTTTTTTTTTTTTTGAAAGAACTAGTGTTACATTTCATATCCCAAAGTGCAAAAGAAGAGTGGCTCTAATCAAGCCTGAGACCACCAATTAAGCGTGGCAATTGCCACCAAATTTTATACATTCGGAGAAAATAGAAGAGAAGGAAAATGTACAAAAGAGGGAAACAGACAAGAGGCGGCCACTGCAGGTTACAGAAGTTGAAAGAGTCATTGAAGCTTCTGGGATATCAAGCTGAAAGCACTTGATGTGGATGACACTTCAGGGTAGAAAACAAAGAACAAATCCCAAACAAAAATGGAGTCCAAAACAAGCCCCATAAGATCAAACATCACCAGTGACAGAGACTCGACGAAGGCTGTAAGGAGGAGAGAGAGAGAGAGATTGAAGGAGGTGCATGACTGTTCTTGGTTGGAGGAATTTGTTTGATTAATTATATTAATGAATAAGATCGCATCCTGATGAAATTCTCATAACATCTTTCTGCATAAAATGGCGTTCCCAGAGCCAAAGAACTTTCAGATACCAAACTTACGGCCGTCACTCTTCTCGTGCAACATGCAGCTTTGGAGCCCCTTCGGAGCCTGACCAGACCGATCTCTCTCTCTCTCTCTCTCTCTCTCTCTCTCTCTCCGGGGGTTGGTGACGAGGGACGGAGTTGAGTCACATCAACATTGGTCAAAGTTTCCCAGAGAGAGATTATTTTGACGGTCGGAGACGGTCGCCCTATATCTTCTATACTGTCTACGTCAGCAGACCTATTGGATGTCATAAGATTCAGGGTATTGTACTTCAGAGATACATATCACTCAGGGCAAGTAAGATCAATTAAATCTTTTATTAAAATTAAAAAAGAAAAAAAGCTCTAGTCGATACATCAGAATGCACAAATATAGAATCATTGAATAAGGCTAAGCATGACATGCAATGTGACGTATACTCAAGGCATGTATCCTCCGAAGCTTTTAAATCAAAAGAACAAAACAAAATGCTTTTGAGAGGAACTGCTGTAGCACGGCACGCTATGTGGAATAGTTTGATTGAGCTGTTCTACAAAAAAATAATTAAAATATATATATATTTTATTAAAAAAATGAGCCATATAAAAAGGTTTTCTCTTGCTCAACAACTCTCACTCCCTCATTTTCTCTCTTTTTTCATACAACTTTCTTTTTCTCAAACCACTAAAATTTATCATTACTAAAGGAGAAGTATAAAACTTATCACTACTAAAGAATAAGCATAAGACTTATCACTACTTAAGAATAAGCATAAGATTTATCACTGCTAAAGAATAAGTATAAGACTTATCACTACTAAAGAGTAATTATAAGACTTATTGTCACGCCCCGGATCCGGATCCGTGACACGGCCGTGCTATTACCGACTACCGCCCACAATAGCACGCAGCCTCATACCTGGGTAACAGGGTAGTCAAACCAACCAAATCTTTTCATATGAAAGCATTCTTAATACAACATGCTGGTCAGTACCCAAATACAGAGCTTCTATGTAGTTTATGTACACAAAAGTATACTTGCTTTACCCCAAAAGAAAGAAGCCCTGATATCAAATTAACGTGTCTCTGGCAGCTATCAGTGATGAGGATCTGAAAGAAAAAGTAAATGAACGGATATGAGCTACACGGCTCAGTAAGTAATCATACATAATCTTACCGGATCGAACATAATGGTAACCATGTTTATGCAGGATTTGAGAAGCTGACATGCGTATTATCTCACAATTTATCATGGCAAAATATGTATGCTTGGAAAACAAAGCAGTATTTTCAGTCAAACAGAATTTTCATAAAACATAAGAATTCATGCGATTAGCATCATTTAAAGGAGATAGCGGTTTTAGCAAAATACAACATTTCATAAGGATATATTCAAAAACCCGTTGTAAAACAATGTATGCTTTGGCCAGGCACGTTCATAAATGTCACGGCCCGCCTTCGCAGGGCACGTGACTATCGGGCCTACATGAGAGGGGAACACGGGGCTCCCCTGCCAGATGTTGGCCGGTTCCGAGGCTTCACGCAAGCGTCCTTCACCCCTCACCGATTTTGCTTCTCCCCAAAACGCATCTGCAGGATTTGGAAACACCCGCCTCATATACCCAGGCTCTGAAATGAGCCTCATGATCATGCTTCAAATATCATTTTCATAAAGTATGCATATGAAACCGTGCCCCCGGCATATGCCGTGGTCCATTCTCTCGGATGCTACTGCAAAGTCCATTCGGCCACTGGCGGGGCCAGCTAGTCATTCTCGGCCACTAGCAAGGCCAGCGAAGTTATTCTCGGCCACTAGCAAGGCCAGCTCAGTTGCATTCGATCAGTAGCATCTTTGAGCCCATTATGATAGTGCCTCTTGGCTAGATAGTATTTTATTATACCAACTTGCATGCATGATTAAAATATCAGCATCATCATGTTGCATACATAGCCATAGCTTCTGAGATCATGCGAGTTACTTATGCATTGCAACATCTCATGCATGAAACATATATGCTTAAAATAAATGCTTAGGAAACATTAGTAACATGACATGATCCCTAACAGGATTAGAACAGGTTACTTACTTTCTTCACAAATCATGTATACAATTCAAATTGTATGAAAAACACTGGTTCATCTTATAAAACGTAATATCAGATCTACGATAAGATTAAGGCAGATTACTTACATCAATTCGCTTTCCAAATTGCTCAAGTCCAGGTGACAAATCCTTAATCACCTAAAACAACATCATAGGGATTACATTATTCCCCATTTATTTATTATAAAATTTCTTAGTTCATCATATTATGAACTTACTTGCTTGGATCCCATCCAAGGATCTAGCCCAAATCCAATTTGAAGCCTTTGGGGTTCGATTTAAAACCAGATTGGGTCCACATGAGTTGATTGGGTTTTTAATTAAAGGATGGGGCCTCGTTTATAATTCGGTCCAACTTTTTCTAGCCAATTGGGTCCTCTGATTTGGTCAATGTGGCTCATTTGGGCCGATTCACAATCAATTAGGTCTGCTGAGACCAACTCAGCTTAATTGGGTTCGGACCCATTTCAATTTAACTTAAATTAGCTCGGATTTAATCCAATTTATAGTTTGGGCTCGTCCAGACTTAGCCCAATCTGATTGAGCTCGGATTTAGACTTGGCCCAGTCTAATTGGGCTTGGGTAGTCAAATTTGGCTAAACCCATTTCATTTCTTTTTTTTTCCTTTTCTTCTCTTTTCCTTCTTTTTCTTTTCTTTTTCTTTTTTTTCTTCTTTCTTTTTTTTTTTCTTTCCTTTTCTTCTCTTCTCCTTCCCGAAGCTTCTTCTTCTCCTCCCTTCTTCTCTTTCATCCCGATCTTCTCCTCCCTTCTCCGACGAAGGGGGAAACGGCGAGCGGAAGGGGGACAGGCCACGACCGGCGGCATCCGTGGCCAGGCCCATGACGCCTTCGGCCGCGCCTGCGGCCGATGCCCGCGGCCAAGCCCCGCGGCGTCCCCGACCGAGCCCGCGGCGCTCTCGGCCGCGCCTGCAGTCGACGATCGTGCCGACGGTGCTCGCGGCCGAAGCCGGCGGCCGCCGCACACGATGACGAGCCGGTGAGTCCCCTCTTCCTCTTTTCTTCTTTCCTTCTTTCTTCTTTCTTTTCTTCTTCTTTTCTTTGTTATCCCGAGTCTTCCTCTCCTCCTCTCATTCTTTCTTCTTCTCCCTTCTCCTCCCTTTCCTCTTTCCACTCTGATCTCCTCCCCTTCCCATCTCAAAGAAGAAGAGGAGGCGGCTCGGGAGAGGCCGAGCTTGGGGTCACGCCACGGCCGGCGGCACCCGCGGCTGACTCCTGCGGCCGTGTCTGTGGCCGTGCTCGCAGCCGGTCCGCGGCCTGTACCTGCGGCCGAGCCGAGGCCGGCAGCGTTCACGCTGTTGGCGACGCCCCTGGCCGCGCACGGGTAACCCCCTCCCCTTTCATCTTCTTTGCTTTCATTCTTTCTTTGTTATCCTAAATAAATCAGGAGGAGAAAAGGCAGGGGGCTTACCTAGCTTCCGGGGGGGGGAAGGTACCACGAGCATCTTCTCCGGCGACGGATGTGGGTTCGGCAACCCTTTCTCACAGAAAAGAGGAAGGAAGGAGGAGGGGGTACAGTGAGAGAGAGAGCCCTAGGAATACACAACATCAGGATCTTTAGCTGGGGTGACGTGTCATCCCCAGCTTCCTCCTCGTGAAGGACCTAACAGCTGGGCCCTCCACAGCTTCCTAGCTGTCCCTACCCTAGTCACATCCATCCTTAGGCATAAAGATAGCAGCAATCAAATGGCTGCCAATAATGGGCCCAAATGCTCAATTACAGGCCCAAAAAGGTTTTGGGTTTAAATTGGGCCCGGATATTACACTTATCACTGCTAAAGTGATAAGTCTTATCCTTATCTTTTCTAAAACATAAAGATTCTTGTTGAACAAAACTAGCAATGATTCTCAATACATGCCACTTATACGTGTGGTCTTTTATCACAATTGCTAGTAACTTTGCGGCCAAATAAAATTCTATGATAGCATTTATCCGATTACATTACCTATGAATCCTTTTTGATTCAACCGGTCAATTGCCTAGTTGGGTCATATACGCAGCCTGGATTGAGATTGGGTTCAAAAATCATGTCTAGCTAGGCCTGGATTAGAATTTAGGACCTAATTCTAGACTTGATTAAACTCCGGCTTCTCATATCAATTGACAATCCTAAATTCTGGACTTGGTTGGAAAGGTAGAATTTAGGATTATCTATTGCTTTGAGAAGCTCGAGCTCAAATTAAGCTCAAGTCAAGCTTTACTGAAGTTTAATTGGACCATATCTGAACCTAGTTCGCAGGCGTAAAATTAATTTCATAACAAGCTAGAAACTAACCTGGCTCGATCAAGCTCAACTCAAAGTTGAGACTGGAGAGTGAGAAAAAGGATAGCTATAATGGTTTAGTAGTTTATTTTTTCAATTAAGCAGTGATTATAACAAGAAATTGGTGATAAGTGGCATACGTCACAATTATTATTTTAGTAGGCTCTTCACCAAATTTAGAGAGCTAAAACAAAGTGAGGAGAAAATAATTTATAATTTAGCCACAAGAATATAATTAACTGGAAGAACAGCGCTAAAAAGAGTGGGAAGAAAACAACTTATAATTTAGCCAGAAGAATATAATTACAAACGCCGGAAGAACTTAAAGATACCACTCTTCTCACTCTTTTGAGTCTTGCTGTCCTTCGTATTAGACTTCTGGATCTTATCTTTTCTAACGAACACTCTCTTCTTAGGCTTAGACTTTACACTCTCTTGTGACTCGTGCGATGAACACAACATTACAGATCTTTCATCTGTGAGCACTGAAACTGGTTCAGTCATATGACTCTCTCTTCCTTCCGACTTCCCACCCTCTAGCTTCCTCTTCTTGAATGGATTGTTATCGGGCACCATTCCTCGATCTATTTCATGTTCCACAACTTGATGGCGTTCAGATGGTGCAATCAATTTTCCAAGTGCAAGAGCTTCTTTCACATATTTTTTTTGGTCTACAGCAATCTCCTCTAGAACTGCCCACAAATCATAAAAATAGAACAATATTAATTCATAAATGATAGAAAAGTAGTCATACTGTAATAACTCAAAATCTGACCCAAAAAGACTAGCCAGAAATTATTATTTGGATTTCTTAATCCTATATAACTATCCAAAATCTATCCAACAAATAATCAATGTGAAACTAAACACACACTCGTATGGGTCCTCATATGCTCTTCCCGTTTAAACCCTGACATTCTCATCTGGCTACGATTCAAATCTAATCACAAACACCACAATCGGCCCGTGATCAGTCCCAATGGATCCGTACTGCAGTATTTTTTAATCCACATAAATTAGAAGTCGGATCTGCTATGATACTATTTATCACAACCCACAATCTCACCCAAAAAATACCTTTCGTCTAGCTTTTTTGGATGAGGTCCTACTTTGTAACATATACTCTAGCCTATATGTGCATGAAACAGTGTGATGGAGAGAAACTGACAAGCTGGAGAAATTTGCCAGTGCTACTTAGTGTTTTGCATGTTATCATCATACCTGTAACATATTCTTCACTCGCTTGGTTAGCTGAAAAGATGGTGATGCAACTCTCTTGCGTCGATTCCACCTGGGTCTCATTTTTGTCTATGCCATCACAAGCTGCTGCGTTGTTGACAGAAGCTAAACAACTTTCAGCCGCGGAGAGGTAATTAAAAGCTTCCATAGTGACAGGGTTCAAGTGACCTTCAGCAATGGCAGCAGCTATTGATGGTGGGAGGTCTCTTTGACGATTGCGTGGTTAAGAAAAATGCCTCAGCAACATGTCAAGGGAAAGAACCTAATAATACATTCAACAAGCTATACTCGAGGTGATGGTCAAAGGCCTTGAACTTGAAGGTCAATGTTCAAAGATTAAAAATAGGCCTAGTTAATAAAGACATGCATGTTATAGTTATTTTACATAGGATACGGTCCAAGAAGATCTAGGTCTCCATTTAGAGACTGCAGATGCTTCTGCTCCAAAGGCTTCATAGGTTTAAGTGCTTTAGTTTCTACGTCATAACTGCATGAGGTAAAGAATGCAATGCAAAGGTAAGTCTCTAAATTACAGAATATAAATAGGATATTCTGAATGGCATATCTTACATTCGAGCATGGTGAAAAACTGCAACTGTTTTCCAAAAGGAGTCAGAATAATCTTCTGGCATTTGGTATCGTTTGTCAAACTTTAAACTCGACAGAACCTGTAGGTACATCACCAAGAGTGTAATTTGAGAACCAATTGCTCGAGTATTGAAAGGACACATTAAACACTAGTGCATTTTAACAACCTGATATAGACCATTATAGTAGTTAGAGGCCCTTGGTAACTCATACAGAACACAAGGCAATAGTGTAAGAAATTCAGACCAAGTATGGAGAAAAATATCAAAAGAAGTTTTTGTTCAGTAATTCCAATTCTGATTTAGAATTTATCAGAAAAAGCGAAAAATGTAAGGCAAAATAGGAAAAAAACAGTTAATAGAACATATTTGGAACATAAAACTAGTGGGACAATGTTATGTGGTTTCTTTGCCTTATATTTTTATGCAAGTTCTGCCCGATGCACAGCCAATATATGATTAAACAAACGACTGCATAAGTCCTTACTAAACTAAAAATCCAAATCTAATCAAATCTATTCATAAATACTATAATCAGACAATGGTCAAAACTAAATAGACCTATACTGCAATATTTTCTTGTCCACATGGACCATTGGCTGAGCGCATCTTAATACTATTTAAAAGAAGTCAGGATCTCATCAAGTTGCCCAGAAAGTATAATTTGAATTTTTTGGCTTTGTAAAAATATCCATCTCAAGCCGGCAGAATCAAGCGGCAACCTCGGCAGCAGAGGGGGAGGAACAAGGGAACCAATGGTCTCAGCAACATGGAGGGAAAGAGGGGAGTTGGTCCGGCGTCCAGTCAGCACACAGAATGTGACGGAGGGCTGCGAGACAAGGCGGCAATAGGTAAGGGCTGCGGCGGCATCCATCATTTGGGAATCAAGGAGGGAAAGATCAAGGCTGACGGGAGAGAGAGGACGGGAGTCTCGAAACAAGGAAGGGAAAGAAGGTGAAAAAGGAGGAGGCAGAGATTTCGCGCGCCCATGCCGGCATGCAAAAACTGAGGGTCTTGGGCAGTGAATCCCCGCTCACCCCCTCTTCTGGTGGGCGTTCCACGACTGCCTTTTGTTCTGGCAGTCTTCGTAATCGTTGTAACCCCTAAATTAATTCTGTGCAGAGAAAGTAATGTAATTGGAATCTATTTTATTAATGAAACACTAAACGATGACATTATGCCATGATAGTAATGCCTACAAGAATAATGACCTGCATCTTTGTTAGAAACAGCATGTAAATTGACAACAGAAAGGTGCATAATAAACAGAAGCAAGGTTAAAATATATCTTTGTTTCCATCTTACAATCTAAGAAGCATAAATATGTACCAAAAAAAATCTAAGAAGCATAAGTGAGCCAAAAAGCTTACACGATCCAAATTCTTGTACTTGGCGACCAAGGAATAGGCTCGCTTGGTTCCAATGCCTGGAATAGAAGGAAGGAAATCACAGCCAGCTAGGACACACATGCCTGTCAAATATACAAATTTGATCACATCCAATACCAAGAAGCATTAAATATTTAAGAAAAGCTAATTAAGATCTACAACTTAAACCTTTAATTAGTTTGATAAACAAGGTGTTATAAAAAGTTATTAAATGGTTCAGAAAGCAGGGGAAACACATTGGTTTTTGCTGACAAATATTTAAAGTAAGAAGTGCAAAACTACTAAATTAAGTGGATAATGTGAAAAGAAAGTCAAAAAAAGGGGAAAGAATTGCTATAGTTACAAGGAAGCTGAATCTGTAGAATCAAGCACCAGGTTGATCAGCATGTTCATGTTGGCGAGAGCAAATCATAAAGCCCGACCATTTCAATCTCTTTCAGCTTAATAAATACTGGCACTATAAAATGGAAGAGCCAAAAATGACCTAGAAACACAATAATGGGGAACTCACTAGTTTGATCCAACAAACTCCTAAGATTAGGTCACCAGTAATCCATGACTATGTTAGTTCTGTAATGACATGCATACATTATACTTAACTTGAGCTATAGCTTAATGAGTATTGCAAATTTTCACATACTTGGCTTCTCTTGTGACTATTACTCTAATTTATCACATGTACTATTATGGCTAAGAGGCCCTTATTATTATTCCATGCACTTACAGGAAACTTCTTAACGACCAGGCAACCCTAAATCATCAAATGACAGAGATGCTTGAAGAACCAACAACAGGGCGCAATAAAGGTCCACGCATGAAGAGTGAGCCATAATATGTAACCAAAAAATAAAGATCACCAGTATGAGTTCACTTTAGATGAGAAGGCTCCAAAAGTTACATCAGGTGGAGTACTGAATTAGATCCCTGCTGATAACCACTCTATAACAAGTGAATGCAGATCCCCATTTTCACATCTCTGCATTGCAATAGACAATGTGCCACTTAGATCAAACAAAGAACATTATGGTATCCATTACTTTGTCCACCATATCTACATTGCTTGGTCTTCTTATTGATTGATCACCTTTTATATCATTTATAAATCACCAGCTTCTTCGTGGAAAGTACATTATCAAATATTATATGTTTCTCTTGGCCTAATTATTGATGCATAAACCACCACCAGTCAACAGGGAGGCCAATGAAACATCGATGTAGTATTTCAAGGTCTTCACACAATATCTGACACTTTGCTTGGCTTAATGGCTTGGACTGGTTGACAAGATCAATGAAACGTTTATTTTCCCAGTATTTGGATCTATAACAGATATTCAAGGGTATTTTCATGAAGCAATTACAATTTTCAACTAATTGGGCTACGAGATGGCATGAAAAGGTAAGTGCAACCTTCATCATCATGTAACTAATTACATCAAATAAACAGTGATCACTGACAGAACACAAACTTTGGTTGGTTCTTTGAGTTGGGCCTATCTACCATGTTGAGGAGAGTAGTTTGATGCATAGTTTACAAATCCAATTGTAACCACACATTCTCCTCTTTGCTTCATTTGTACTATGCAAAATGTCCAAAAGGCTATAAATGGTTATTCAAGACAAAAGTAGTTTCATCTTTTGCCTCGTGTACGACACAAACTAGCTTGTCAGAGACGGACAAGATAACCTACAAGCAACTGTTAATGTGATGCTTGATCACTCATGAACATGACTAATTCACTAATAGATTTCGATTCTTTTAACAGTGATTATTATCAAATCACTAGATAGAAGCACTTCATGTTAAATTGCCCAATTTAGTCAAAGCATCCCTGAATGCTGTAGAAGTAAAATTCACCTGTGAACAATTCTTTATCGAAATTCATAAAGGAAAGTCCTCCACAGACAGTGGTGAAAACCCTATCCATCAAAAATTCTTCACCATTTCCATACCGGTCCATTTTAAAAATAATCTACAATAATAGAAGCTGATATTAGATGTGCTTGAGAATGTCCCTAGAAGTAAGAATTGAAGTAGATATCATATTAAAATATCTCACGTCTTTGCAACCATACGCTATCAGGTCACTATCTTCTGTTATTACAGCTGCAATGCCCCCTTGACCATCATCAAGTGCCGACAAGTATGCTAACTGTGCATCAGCCTCATATGGAGAAACTATGAATTCAACACTTTCTGATCTCAAAATCTGAGAAGTAAATACTAAGATTTTAGAATCTCAAAAGTAGCAAACCAGTGAGCAAAAGATTTGCTGGGAGATTTACCTGAATAAGTTGATGTGCCATGGATGGAGTAATGCGCACTGCTTTCTAGAAAAGAAATAGCAAAGCAAGTTATTAGGGACAGATCAACAACAGACATTATTTGTTGAAGTGATGCTTGGGGGGGAACAGTATTCTACATCATTAGATAAGCAGCAATCAGGGCAGGGAAACTAAAACTAGAAGAATTTAGTGAAAATGATAAATGTACAAGGATCTTCAATTGTGGTTGTGGCCTTCATCAACCATATTATCATTTGAACCTGTCCTGTCTTGTGACTATTTGTTTAAACGAAAATTAAAAAAAAAAAACAATGAATCATGCTGATCCAACTAACATAAAGTACATGGGCATCCACAGTGTAGCGCTGTATAATCCAACTAATCCTTTATACATTATCCGAATAACTCTTTTTCCGACTGCTTTATGTTTCAAGTTCTCTAAGAAGTAGTTTACTTTTAAAAAAATATAATTAAATATTTTATTGACATAACTGGTAAAGCTTGAAAATTTAGAATGCATGTCACGGCATTTCAGAAACATTCCAACAAGTGCAGATATGCATATTAACTGTTGAATCTGATGCATATTAGATTATCATTTTATGGTGAACCCCTCACCCCAGTCAATCTTCCATTGTATCCATTATATCTCATTACCATTGAAAGTTTCATTTTTAGATTACCTATAAATTGTTATCTTTACTATTCTTGGACTGTAGAGTTGTAGATTACTTATCTTGATTATCTAATTTTTCTTTAATTTTGTTCAAGCTTTGGAACTCACATCAGTTCCATGAACATATGTAAGAAAATTAACTCAGCAGGCATGCATTGCATGCTGAAATTTCAGAGGAGTCTTCTGCCCTCAGGTTATTGATCAGAATGGATTTCCTTTCAAAGTGCAATGGATATTACAATGCTTAATCCTTAACCTGCAGTTCAGAATTCATGCAGTACCTTTTCAGGAATATAGGTGTTTCATGTTTTCTGCTTTGATCAAGAAAAGGAAACCTTTTCCTGCTTTCAGCTTAAATTTGAATTTCAAATTTGAATGGGAATAGGGCTTTTTCCCGCATGAATGCATTTGGGGAGGGAGGGTTACGTTACTTTGAAGAATTCGACAGCAGCACTGACATTCCCTTCCTTGAGCTTCTCCTTTGCCAGCATAAGGTTGCTTTCCCTTCGCCTGAATTAGTTAAAAACCCAAATAAAGAATTATTCCAGTGCATCCTGATAGAGTTTAACTGGCAAACACACCGAGAAAAGAGCATTTTTTTACTTTAAGAAAACCATAAGGAAGAGAAGAGCAGCTGACAAATTACAAAGAATCAGTAGATATAATAATAAAACTGCCAAAATTTTGGCCTTGATCACTGTATATCCTTTACTTGGATAAGCTGTTCAAATCAGAGCTAAATTAAAAGAATCCAGTTGTTACAAACCAAACCAATTCGCTATGCATTTCCATTCATGAAAAATTGAAAATTGATGTACACAATCATGAATTTCTAACAGCTTCTCCTAATCCTTCACTTTTGTAAATTTTTCCCTGATATTTTCCCTTCCCGTTCTCTTCACAGAACATCTCCCAGTTGTTTAAACATGACGAAACGCCATCATCAATATACAAGCAAGTTAAAATATTAGCTTTGAAAAAAAAAACAAATCATTCAACAAGTGTGAAATTTTAACCTGAAACCAGGAAAGGCAATGAGTAATGAGTCTACTAAGCAACGAACCCTGAATTAAGAATGATCAACAGCCCCATTTTCGAGCAACATTCTTTGCAGAAAAAGAATCATATTGCTAGTCAAGAAACAAAGAAAGTGGGATTACGGAAAGGAAATTAGAAACGGTGCGACTTACCTGTGGCGCTCATGCTCCGTCGCAGACTTGCAGGGGATGCTGCAGCCATCAAATACAACTACCGGTATGACACTATAATGCCGAAGCAGATTGATGCGGTGCATAAAATACTTTAAATGGCGCTTTGCAGCATCGGTCCGTGAGTTGAGGCAGAGCTCCATGCTGCATGAATAAGCTACCCAAAACATATGCTAATTGATCAAAATTCTGACTTTTATCTAAATTCCTTTTCTAAAAATTAAAAAAAAAAAAAAAAAAGCTCACCTCCTTTGTGAAGCCATGAATAAGCATCTATCCCGACCTACCAATAAAAATAAAATAAAATCATACAATACGATACAAGGAAGGAAACTACAAAAAATCCGAGGCGAAACAAACAATATGTGAAGGGAGAATGAATGGGAAATGGGGTGTTTATGAAAAAGAAGAAAAAGAAGAAGAAATCTACACGTTTGCCGGAATATCTTTTAATGTGGATGGGCTCGATGAAGGGCTTCAAGAATCTGAGGAGATTTTGGATGCCCATATCTCGGATCGTTTAATTTTTTTTTTTTTTTTTTTTTGCCCTTTTGGGTGGGGGTTGAGGGAAGGCCCGCGGCGACGGCGGAAGAGGTCAAGAGGAGGAGAAGGGAGGTCAGAAATGGAATATAAAAAAAAGCGGGACTCAAGGTGTCCCCCGCCCGATCTTTTCGAAATTTTGGACATCGCATGCCCATCCCGCGTTTTTTTTTATTTTTATACCGTGCAAGGGTGGTCAGAAATTGGACCCTCGGCTCCAAGTGGCTCTAATTAGGCCCAAGCCCAGATCCCACCCATAAACAATATGGCCTGGGGTCAGCTGACTTCCAGTTCGGATACATTAAACTTCCTCACCGCCTCTTCTTAAATCTTGCCGCATAGGGGTGTTTTCAAAAATAAAAGAAGGAAGCCAAGTGAACTGGAGCCAAATATTCTGGGGGGGTTTAATTTAATTGTAGAAATAGTAGAATAACTAATTCTACGGGATATCCATTTCATGAAAATAAGAAGTTCCTCTTGCAACGTGGCATGGAACATCGATATAACTCGAATGATTTATGCAACATACATAAGAGTAAGTTTGTCTCAAAAACAGAGATTGAACTTCGTCCCTGCGCCATGATGGGACACTCTAAAACATTTTCCGTTAGATCTTTGTTGAAGGACTTTTGCCTTATGTTCGTCCATGTCTAGTTGAGTGGGACCTTTTTTTCAAGTTAATGCCTAACCTAGTGGTTGTATCGGTCCAGATAGAATAGTTTCTATGCATGTGTTATTGCATGGATAAAATTTCCATATATCCTCTGGCATTTTGTTTCTTAATTTAACAAAAAAAACTTCCATCATTATATTAAAATAATCGGAAATAGGATGGTGACCTATGTTTTAAGCTTGGAAACTATACCATGTTTATTTCAAAGAGTCAATGAAACAAGCAGAGTCGAGAACCGAAACAGCAAACCGTGATAACATCAGCAACACCAGCAATGCACAGAACGACAACAAAGAACCTCAACCCAGGAAGGACTAAAGCAATGATCCAGATATCTAAGCCTGCAATTTCTATTAGGCAATCCTGCAGCATAATTACCAACATACACATATATAAAGTGCGATATGTCTTACTAGCATTATGACAAGAAGACAAGGTGAGATCAGCATCATTCTACACCTTCCGAAATCCGAATGCGAACATCAATAGAGTTCTTCCCAGCCGAGTAACTAATTGCATGGGGAACAAAAAGGAAACTTTCTGCAGGAGAAGCCACCTTCAAGTCCCTAATGTTCTTGGGCGAAGCTCTGAAACGGAGCTCGCTTCTCTCTCCCTTCACCGTGATGTTATACCCCAAGTTCGACTCTCTGGACCCTGGTCTTATACAAGCGATTGAAAGAGAACTCCCATGAGGCACGTTGGCTGCATTGAGTAGGAGAAAGATGCGGCCATCCGTCCCATGGAGAACATAAAATGGCTCTTCTTGCTGGAGAAAGACACTGAAGGAGAGATTATAAGAGAAAAAGAACTGAGGGGTGGTGGAGTGATGTTCATTCCAGATGTGGTCCGAGAGGAGTGCAGCGGGGCCTCGAAAGGTGCAGCTGGAGATGGGGCAGGAGCAGGGGGCAAATAGGCAGGACGACTCGTGGTCGTGGGTGTCTTTCTGGATGTACGGGATGGTCGCTCGGCAGCCAAATGTCGAATGGGGGCGGGGGATCTTCATGGCTTCAATGACGGCCTCTAGAGCCCGGCATCGGCTCCGGCCGGTGGGTAAGGAGCAGACATGGCACTTTAGATCCATCTATAGATTAGCCAGATCTTCGACAAGTAGATTAGAGTTTTTTTTTTAAAAAAAAAGGGAAAAGTAAAAATAATACCTGGAAGACAGGGGGGCGCAGGGGTGTGCAGCAGATGGAGCAATCGAAGACGTCCGGGTCCCCATTTGCTGCACTGCCTTTTGTCTTTTGATCTGGCAGGATGTACTCAATTTTGATTTATTGGATATGAAATGCCGTTTTGACCAAAAAAAAAACAAAAAACAAAAAACAAAAAAAAAAAAAAAAACCGAGGACGTCCGGGTCTATGCGGACGCTAATGCTGTTGTTGTCGTTCCCTCCTTCATGCGATTCTTGCTTCACGCGTAGTTTCATACCGTCCATTTTTCCCACTTTCGCCGTCTTTGCTTCCATCTTGGGCTGGTCCTGCGCCTCTATTTTCCTTTTTTTTTTTTGGCTTTGGAGACTTCAACCGTTCGACTTTCTTTATTCTTTCCCGGTGAAAGGACTTCGACTGCGGTTTGACGACTCGGTAGAGCTGCCCCCGCACTAAGTTCAAATGGTTCTCTGCCACGTGTTGCTCGATTCCCGCGCCCCGCAGCCTCTAAGTTCAACGCATATTACCCTTGATTGTGCCGGCAGCTCGCGGGAGGGGAACGAAGTACGGTAAAACTAAAAAACAAGGTGGGATCAACCACTTCCATGGGAAAAAAAAACCAATATTATCCTTCTATTTTTCTTTTATTTGTTATGACTATTTTGTTATTTCTCTCTCTTTGTTTAATAATTGGACGCTTTTTCTAACTTTTTTTGTTAAAAATAAAGTATTTATGTCATAATGCACGATATATTACTATTTTGCATGTGCAATACATGTGAAAGAATGCAGAGATTATATAGAAGAAAAGAGTTTGAGGTGGAGTAAATCGGGAAGAGATTCTTATGGTAATTGTGATGCATGCTCTCTTCTATTAAAAAAAAAAAACAGAATGCAATGCATGCATGGGAGAAATTTCTTATAATGAAAAAAAAATTTGATATCCTTGATATCACTTGTGGCTGGATTCGGTTTCTTATTTATAAGTATTAATACAAGATAAAACTAGATACATGTGACGCAAGGAAAACTTTTTAAAAAATTTTAGAGTTTATTGCATGTATACTCTCCATAATATACAAAATTGTATAAATATTCTCATAAAATGATCCTTATATAATATTTATTTTGCCTGTGTAACATTTTTTTTATATATGCACCAATACTATCTAACGATGTTAAAAAATAAACGATTTAAATTTAAAATGACTGAAATATCCTTACAACTAGATGAACAAAAAGAAAACTTTATAAAAATATACACATGCAAAAAGCAACTTTGTAAAAGTATTCACACAATTACGCATATTTAGAAGGGCATACGCTTTAAAAAAATAAATTAAGTGAAAATAATTCAGTTATTCTTAATAAAAAAGATGGCAAAAAAGGATTAATATTATCATGTTACATGATTTTATTTTAATATCAATTCTTATAAAATAAATCATATTCTTTTTACGAAATTCTAGCCTTAAAAACAAATAACTTAACATTTATAAATTACTAAAAAGTACATTTATAAATTACTAAAAAGTATTTTACTAATCTAAACATCTATAATTAATTTAAATTTGATATGCTTTAATCTTTTAAAAATAATGAAGAATATATAGATATCATAGATTCAATAATGATAATTATATCAAAATCAAATAGAGAATAAAATTACTAAAATGATCACCTAATATTTCAACTTGAACGAGTCATGATCTTAAAAAAGAAAATAGACAATGTAGCTCAATCTTTCTTTTATTTATCGATCCAACTAAATCATAAAAGACTAATCAAGTTTCAGCCGAGTTTTGTTTTTTGTTTTTTATTAAATTTTTTGAATGCATACCCTTCTAAATATGAAAAATTAGGTGAATATCCTCAAAAAGTTGCTATTTGAGTATATACACTTATAACTTTTTTTTTTGCATACCTATCCATTTCAATCATTTTAGTTTTAAGTAGTTTATTTTTTAATGGCATTAAATGGCACGAGTACATATGCAAAAAAGAAAAAAAAGAAATACATGCAAATAATAATTTTATGAATATATTTATACAATTTCATATATGCAGGAGGGTATACATGCAAAAATTCCAAAACCTTATAAAAATAGTATATAAGAGTTTAACCTCTCTTGTGGCAGGGTTTACGTACATTGAGCAATAGAAAATTTTACTTAAGCTTCAGCCTAGCTAAACTTTTATGGTTAAATTTGGAATTCACAAAGAAATACATGATGATAATTTTATAAATCCCAAAACTCTACGGGGGTCTCAAAGTTTGTCATGAATTGAACTCTGCCTCATAGATGTAATTCATGCACTCTCTGTAGAAGATGAGTGCTAGACGCATTAAATAGACAAATAGAAATACAAATATTTTGATATTCATGTTTGACCCATGATCACTTCCTACACAATAAATAATAAATAACATTACCGTATTATTATGGTTAGTTGATGTATACTCACCTTCACAAATAAAAAAGAAATCCATTCCACATTTCTCTCTTTCTAGAGTAAACCAAGATATACATGAATATCTGAAACTCTGCTCATCTAATTTGTGATCAGCTACTGGCAAACCTCATTACTACCAGCTCTTGCATTTCAAATACAACAGTGGACATTGGGCTGCTGTACTCATTTAACAAGAATCCAGCCCAACCCACCGTTACAAAATAGCATATGCAAAGCTTGGATATGGCAATGGCTCCGTCGCCCTGGAGAACAAAAAATGGCTCCGTTGGCTTCAAGTTAACTTTAAAGGGCTGACCATAGCAGAATCTCTTAGAAGACTTGCTATGTTTGCTACTAAAATGCGCTGATAGCATTACTGTGGACCCACTGAACGTGCAATCAGAAACAGGACAGTAGCATGGTGCATAAATACATGTTTCTTCATGATGATCTCTCAAAGTGTAGTTGATAGTTCTCCTGCAGCCATATTTGGCATGACGGCAAGAAATTTTGATAGACTCAATGATTTTCTCGAGTGCTAGATTGCGGCTGAAGCTGATTTCACGGGAGCTGAGGTAGCATTTATGATCAAGCTTGGACCAGCAAGAACAGCATGCAACATGCCCATTTGAACACCGAAGACTAAGGCCCTGTTTGGGAGAGCTTTTGGAGGGCCAAAAAGTACTTTCTGGTCCTCCAAAAGTACTTTTAGGTAAAAAAGAGTATTTGGTAAAATTTTGGAAAAGCTATTTCAGATTTTGCGGGAAGCTGAAAACAGCTTTTTGGCAGAAGCTCTATTTTGGAGCTTTCCGAAAACGTTGTTTTCAGCTTTGTCAAGAAGCTGTATTTTTAACCAAAATATCCCCATTTAAAAGTTTATTTTTCCTCCCAAAAATCTCCATCCCACCGCCTCTTCCTCTCTCACCATCCCCCCTCTCTCTCTCTCCCTCTCTATCTCCTACTTCTCCTCAATGCTGCTGGCCCTCCTCCTTTTTTTTTTTTTGGGAGGCAGCCCGTGGCTGCGCAGCCACCCGTGGCCGTGCTCCCCAGCCACCGCTACGACCCACCAGAACAAAAAAAAAGAGGAAGGAGCGGCCATGGCCGCCGCCGCGGCCCGCCGTCCCGGCCTCCTCCCGAGCCCCCCTCCCCCGCGGCCCACCGTCCCGGCCCCCTCCCGAGCCCCCCTCCCCCCGCGGTCGCCGCGGCCCCCCGTCCCGGCCTCCTCCCGAGCCCCCCTCCCCCCACGGTCGCCGGGGCCCGCCGTCCCACTCCCCTCCCGGGCCTCCTCCCGCGGCCGCCGCGGCCCGGCCCTCTTCCGGCGCCACCGGCCTCGCGGGAGAAGAAAGGAGGAGGAAAAAGAGGAAGGAGGGAGAAGAAGAGAAGAAAAAAGAAAGGGAAAGAAAAAGAAGAAAAAGGAAAGAAAAAAAAGGAAGAAAAAAAAAGAAAAAGAAAATAAAGAAAAAGAAAATAAAGAAAATAAATAAATATGTATATAAATGAACAAAAAAATAAATAAATAAATAAATAAAAATATTAGTAATTATTTAACTAATTTTTTTCATCTTGCTAGAAAATTTGTTAGAGAAATAAATAGTCATCAAAAGAGTGAAAAATTAATTTATACTAATAATTATAATATTTTATACATTTATTATTGTATTATACTATGAATATAATATAATATAATATTATTTTATGTTAAATAATTTAATATTATATTAAATTATTATCCTATAGTATACATACTATATTATAAAAATATAATATTATATTACATTAATATTATACTATATCATATATTTATGTATTAATATATATTATATTTTATTATGCACTATTGTATAATACTAGTAATGTTCTTTATGGTCATTTTGTCATACAAAAGTACTTTCTCAGTTTGTTTACAAAACAAATGTTAAAGCGCCACAGCACTTTAGAAATGTAGTAACCAAACAGCAAACAGCTTTTTATAAAAGCTCTACTTCCAACAGCTCTACTTCGAACAGCTCTACTTCCAACAGCTTCCCCAAACTGGGCCTAAAAACATCAGTTGGGACATCCAACACATGTCCAGAAGAAATCATAAATGAGAATTATATCATAAATAAATACTGGAGTCAGACACAGGTATCTTTCGCTGAAGGAGAAGCCACCACAGTGGTCGAGTGGCTTGCTTGATGGGAGAGACACGGTAAACTAAGATAAGGAGCGATCGTTGAAAGGAGCGATAATTTTGAAATGCTTCTTTTCTTTTTTGAACTTTGGCCTTATATTCGTCCATGTCTAGTTGAGTACGTGCAGGGACCTTTCTTGCAAGTTCATGCCTAACCTAGTGGCTGTATCGGTCCAGATAGAATAGGTTCTATGCATGTGTTATTGCATGGATAAAATTTCCATATATCCTCTGTCATTTTGTTTCTTAATTTAACAAAAAAATCTTCCATCATTATATTAAAATAATCGGAAATAGGATGGTGACCTATGTTTTAGGCTAGGAAACGAAACCATGTTTATTTCAAAGAGTCAATGAAACGGGCAGAGTCGAGAACCGAAACAGCAAACTGTGATAACATCAGCAACACCAGCAATGCACAGAAAGACAACAAAGAACCTCAAAGCAGAACCACAGCAAGTGGTGCCGGATAAATGGGAGCATAAGACAGGCCGCCAAAGGTGCCACGCTGCACAAAAAAACGTACACAGCGTGAACCACTCAACCCAGGAAGGACTAAAGTAATGATCCAGATAATTAAGCCTGAAATTTCTATTAGGCAATCCTGCAGCATAATTACCAACATCCACATATATAAAGTGCCGATTTGTCTTACTAGCATTATGACAAAAAGACAAGGTGAGATCAGCATCATTAATCTACACCTTCCGAATGCAAACATCAATAGAGATCTTCCCAGCCGAGTCACTAATTGCATGGGGAACAAAGAGGAAACTTTCTGCAGGAGAAGCCACCTTCAAGTCCCTAATGTTCCTGGGCGAAGCTCTGAGACGGAGCTCGCTTCTCTCTCCCTTCACCGTGATGTCATACCCCAAGTTCAACTCTCTGGACCCTGGTCTTATACAAGCGATTGAGAGAGAACTCCCATGAGGCACATTGGCTGCATTGAGTAGGAGAAAGATGCGGCCATCCATCCCACGGAGAACATGAAATGGCTCTTCTTGCTGGAGAAAGACACTGAAGGTGGTATCATAACAGAAAAATATCCGACGGGTGACGGGATGTTTATCAAAGATGTGGTCCGAGAGGAGTGCAGCGGGGCCTCGAAAGGTGCAGCTGGAGATGGGGCAGGAGCAGGGGGCAAATAGGCAGGACGACTCGTGGTCGTGGGTGTCTTTCTGGGTGTAGGGGATGGTCGCTCGGCAGCCAAATGTCGAATGGGGGCAGGGGATCTTCATGGCTTCAATGACGGCCTCTAGAGCCCGGCATCGGCTCTGGCCGGTGGGTAAGGAGCAGACATGGCACTTCTGCAGCTTCGCACAGCATAAGTAGCATGCCACGTGTCCATTATGGCACTATCGCATAAGAAAACCAATTAAGTTGTTTTTGTATAATGCGAAGGCAGGAGAAAAAGTAGACCAAAAAAAAAAAACAGCCAGTGAAAAAAATAGACAAAAAAACCAAATTATTGTAAGTAGTCTCTTACTGTAGCAAAACACACAGGCCCTAAAATTATTCAATCAGGCTGGACGAAGACTAAAAAAAATGGATTATTTGCCAAGAAGCTCAAAAGAAAGTCGAATGATTAATTAAGAAAAATGAGGCAAATATATGTTTGAGTTACTGGTTATTCATATAGCGATTCATGCGCATAGAAGCATCGAGATAAACAACAATTATTGCAATAAAACAGTCGTCTACAGCATCAGACAACATCGTCGACCCTTAAAACATTACCTCAATAACAAACTCAGTAATTATCTGAAAGAAATCTTGAGTAGCCTGCCTGGTTAAGAATAAGTAGCTGCAGAGTCATTAGACTGGTGAAATGTTCGCCAATGAGTCGAAACACTTTACAAGAAGGTATGTGCACAATCTCATCAAGAATTTCTGGCTTGGAGGACAACATCTTAAATGCACACCTTTCATACATGAGAGAGAATGACTCCACTCCCCAATAAAGTGTAAAACAGAATAGAGGCAAATCCTATTAATCTTTCTAAGTCCCACCATTGCTCCAATTGTTGCTATCGAAGATTTAGCAGGCATCCTCTATGCTTAGAGAGTTCAGAACCAATAAAAATATCCAGTGCAATCACCTGCCATCCGCTGTCTATTTCTATTGGTTGAAACAGCATGATATGGGTGTAGGCGGGGTTCTCCATCTCGATACCCATACATATATCATTCTATTACAATATCAGTATGCCTCATATGGGTTAGTACGGCACACCCAAGTGTTAAAACATCTTCCATACTCACTCTCCCGCTGCATACCAATATAGCACAGTCGGTACGTATGGGAACAGACCGGTATGGCAAACCAAACCTTGGGTGTAGATGAACTGATACGGTTCTATTACATTATTCAATGTAATAGGATATCACGACTCAAAAGTCTCTTAAGGCTTAAAAAAGAAAAAGCTAGTAGCTTCCAAAATTTTATTTGGCCAAGTAGCAGCATCATAAAATTTTCTTCAGCACAACGGACTAGTTTCCTGAAACAGCGCTATGTAGGCATGAAAAGCTAAAAAGGCAACTTGTGTTACTTAGCCTGGCAGGAAGTAGATTTATAAAAATGTCTCAAAGTTAGATTTCACAAATAGGAGTTAAGCTTTAACAAAAAGTCCAGTTTCTGATGCAGATCTCATCAAACCGTGTACTGTGTTGCTGATGCAGATCATACATTGTAACGGTATTTAGCAAAGTTCAAATTTGCAAACAAACTTTAGTTTTCATGCAGAATTTTCTCTTCGAAATCAAACTCTGCATAATGCTTGACGTAACAAATTTTGCAAAGTCGAATTTAGTAGTCTGGACTTTAGAACTGTATGAGCTTGTCGAGGTTATGTTTTGGACACCTAGGACGATTGTACAACTTAAGATTGCACAAATATATGCTGTGCGAATGAGAAGTAGATTAGGGTTTTTTTTTCAAAAAAAAGGAAAAAGTAAAAATAATACCTGGAAGACAGGGGGAAGCAAGGGTGTGAAGCAGATGGAGCAATCGAGGACGGCCGGGTCTATGCTGACGCTAATGCTCTCGTTGTTGTTCCCTCCTTCATGCAATTCTTGCCTCACTTGTGGTTCTATACCGTCCATTTTTCCTACTTCCGCTGCCTTTCCTTCCATCTTTGGCTGGTCCTGCACCTCTATTTTCTTTTTTTTTTTGGTTTTGGAGACTTCAATCGTTCGACTTTCTTTATTCTTCTCCGGTGAAAGCGCTTCGACTTCGGTTTGACGACTCGGTAGAGCTGCGCCCGCACTAAAATCAAATGGTTCTCTGCCACGTGTTGCACGAAGCACTCGATTCCCGCGCCCCGCAGCCTTCATCATGCCGGGATTCGGATCTCGTTGGCTGCCGCCGGCTCGCAGGGGGGGGAACGAAGTACGGTAAAACTAAAGAAAGAAGGTAGGGCTAGCCAGTTCACGGGAGGGAAAAGCCAACGTCATCCTTCTATTTTTCTTTTATTTTATATGACTATTTTGTTATTTTTCCTCTCTTTGTTTAATAATTGGATGCTTTTTCTAACTTTTTTTTTAAAAAAATAAAGTATTTATGTCATAATGCACGATATAATACTATTTAGTATGTGCAATACATGTGAAAGAATGCAGAGATTCTACAATTTATTGTAATAAAAGAGTTTGAGATGGAGTAAATCGGGAAGAGATACTTATGGTAATTGTGATGCATGCTCTCTTCTATGAAAATTAAAAAAAAAAACAAAATGCAATGCATGCATGGGAGAAATTTCTTATAAGGAAAAAAAAAGTGATATCCTTGATATCACTTGTGGCTAGATTCAGTTCCTTGTAGTTATATGTAAGTATTAATATAGGATATAACTAGATACATGCGATACACAGAAAACTTTTTTAGAAACTTTAGGGTTTATTGTATGTATACTCTTCAAAATATACAAAACTGTATAAATATCCTCATATACTACTTATTTTGCGTGTATAATATTTTTTTCTTTCTTTTTTTATATATGCACCCATACTATCCAATGATGTTAAAAAATAAACAATTTAAATTTAAAATGACTAAAATATTCTTACAGTTAGATGTGCAAAAAGAAAACTTTATAAAAAGATATACATGCAGATAGCAACTTTGTAAGAGTATTCGCACAATTACGCATATTTAGAAGGGCATACGCTTAAAAAAAAATTAAGTAAAAATAATTTAATTATTCTTAATAAAAAAAGGTGACAAAAAAATTTAATATTATCATGTTACATGATTTTACGTTAATATCAACTCTTATAGAATAAATCATATTACTTTTATAAAATTTTCGCTTCAAAAACAAATAACTCAATATTTACAAATCACTAAAAAAATATTTGACTCATTTAAATATCTATAATTAATTTAAAAATTGATATGCTTTAATTTTTTAAAAATAATAAAGAATATATAGATGTCATAGATTCAATGATGATAATTATATCAATATCAAATGAAGAACAAAATTACCAAAATGATCACCTAATATTCTAACTTGATCGAGTCATATTCTTAAAAAAGAAAATTGACAAGCGGCCCAATCTTTTTCGAGTTAGCAAGTTTCAGCTGAGTTATGATCTTTTTTTTAATAAATTTTATGAATGCAGTCCCTTCTAAATATGAAAAATTGCACAACTATTCTCAAAAAGTTGCTATTTTGAGTGTATATTCTGATAACTTTTTTTTGCATATTTACCCACAAGGATATTTCAATCATTTTAGTTTTAAGCTGTTTATTTTTTAATGGTATTAGATAGCACGAGTACATATGCAAAAAAAAAGAAATATATATATATATATATATATATATATATATATATATATATATATATATATATATATATATATATATATATATATATGCAAATAAAAATTTTATGAAGGCATTCATGCAATTTCATATATTTAGGAGAATATACATGCAAAAATTTTACAACCTTATAAAAATAATACATAAGAGTTTAACCTCTCTTGTGGCAGGATTTAGGTACATAGAGCAATAGAAAATTTTACTTAAGCTTCAGTCTAGCTAAACTTTTATGGTTAAATTTGGAATTCACAAAGAAATACATGATGATAATTTTATAAATCCCAAAACTCTACCGGGGGTCTCAAAGTTTGTCATGAATTGAACTCTGCCTCATAGATGTAATTCATGCACTCTCTGTACAAGATGAGTGCGAGACTCATTAAATAGACAAAGAGAAACACAAATATTTTGATATTCATGTCTGACCCATGATTACTTCCTACACAATAAAGAATAAATAACATTACTGTATTATTATGGTTAGTTGATGTATACTCATCTTCACAAATAAAAAAGAAATCCATTCCACATTTATCCCTTTCTAGAGTAAACCAAGATACACATGAATATCTGAAACTCTGGTCATCTTATTTGTGATCAGCTACTGGCAAACCTCATTACTACCAGCTCTTGCATTTCAAATACAACAGTGGACATTGGGTTGCTATACTCATTTAACAAGAATCCAGCCCAACCCACCGCTACAAAATAGCATATGCAAAGCTTGGATATGGCAATGGCTCACCCCTCGTAGGCAGAGGCCATCAATCATTTGATTCTGGTACGCAAAAGAATAAAAATCACTACTACAGATGCAAAAAATTCATTAGATTGCAATCACTGCATTCTTGACAACAAAAGATTTAAGCATGTCTGCAGATTTGAAGATGACAGCCGTGATCCCAACAATTAATGAAATGTTAGTTAAAAAAAAAAAAAACCTTGAAGAATGGTGACACCATCAAACAGGATTAAACAGTAAATGACCAGAGTCCCCATGAATCAATGTTGATTTATTATAAACCTGCATGCTGAACCAGCAAAAACATGGTAGGCCACATGCAAAGAATTTATAGAGTGATTCCCAAAGCTTTTCATATACATATGATACATCCCGAAGCTTTTCATATACAAATGACACATCCTTCGAGTTTCACTCATGACCAATATAATACAGCACCAGTTACAGAAATTCAATAGTTTGTCTAAGCTATTTACAACGTTTACAGATAATCTAAACAAATGATGCACAGTTTGAGTTTCACTCTTGAAGACATAATACAACACTAGTTACAGAGATTGAAGAGTTGGTCCAAGCTATTTAAAGTACCAAGAGATGATCTGAAATTAAACATAAGAGGACATGGTTAAATTGGAGCACAAGATTTGATTTCTGGTAGGCCACAGGCACAGAATTTATACAAAGATTCCTGAAGCTTTTCATATACAAATGATACATCCTTCCGAGTTTCACTCATGAAGATATAATACAGCACCAGTTACAGAAATTCAAGAGTTTGTCTAAACTATTTACAACGCTTTCAGATAATGATGCATAGTTCAAGTTTCACTCTTGAAGACATAATACAACACTAGTTACAGAGATTGAAGAGTTGGTCCAAGCTATTTACAGTACCTAGAGATGATCTGAAATTCAACATAAAAGGGCATGGTTAATTTAGAGCACAAGATTTGATTTCTGAATACAAACATCCAGTAGCATTATTCCAGAGGAATAAAAAAAGTCATGGGGAACCAAAAGAAAAGCCTTGGTAGGATGAACCCCCTTCCATTCTTTAATATTTGTTGTGCAAGCCTTTAACAGGACAGAACTTTCCTCACCAGTTGCTGTAAGTTCATAAGAGAAATTGCCCTCTGGGGTGTCTGGTCGAATGCAGGCAATTGAAAGGGCATAACCCATGGCCACATCCCTATTGTTAAGGAGGAGGAAGAGATGACCATCGTCGCCCTGGAGAACAAAAAATGGCTCCATTGGCTTCAAGTTAACTTTAAAGGGCTGACCATAGCAGAATCTCTTAGAAGACTTGCTATGTTTGCTACTAAAATGCGCTGATAGCATTACTGTGGACCCACTGAATGTGCAATCAGAAACAGGACAGTAGCATGGTGCATAAATACATGTTTCTTCATGATGATCTCTCTGAGTGTAGTTGATAGTTCTCCTGCAGCCATATTTGGCATGACGGCAAGAAATTTTGATAGACTCAATGATTTTCTCGAGTGCTAGATTGCGGCTGAAGCTGATTTCACAGGAGCAGAGGTAGCATTTATGATCAAGCTTGGACCAGCAAGAACAGCATGCAACATGCCCATTTGAACACTGAAGATTAAAAACATCAGTTGGGACATCCAACACATGTCCAGAAGAAATCATAAATGAGAATTATATCATAAATAAATACTGGAGTCAGACACAGGTATCTTTCACTGAAGGAGAAGCCACCACAGTGGTCGAGTGGCTTGCTTGATGGGAGAGACATGGTAAACAAGATAAGGAGTGATTGTTGAAAGGAGCGATAATTTTGAAATGCTTCTTTCTTTTTTGGGTTCAGCAATCCTTCTTGGTTGTGCAATGTGTGTGTGTGCTTGTTTTTTTTTGGGTAGGGGGCGCAAGGGTGTAGGTTTCCAGACAAAACAAGTCTTACAGAAAGCCCCTGGTCTACCCTAAGCACTAGGCTTTACATTCCATGGTCTTTCAGCCAATTCAAGTTTCTTCATGGTCCACAATCTTCAAATCCATGATCATCTCAGTAGGATTTGAACACATGACCTCCTTTGAGCAGAGGAGAGGCATAACTTCTTGGTCTAAACCCAATGTCCGAAGTACAATTGCCGTTAAGAACGGTTGACTTTATTGTGATAAATAGACACAGAATAAATACTTGTATGGTTAAAAGAAAATCAGTCAAGAAGTGTATATCAAAGAGAGGAGGGGTGGGGGTTTTGGATTCGAGATTTAATGAAGAGTCCCATCATTACCAATGGTAACTCCCGATGGTCAGTGCCAACCATGATAGTAACTGACACCCCATAGAGAATTACCGACATCATCCTAAGAAACATGATGGAATCTGTTAATTTGTGAACAAAAGCCAATCTGTGCTTCCTTAACCAGTCAATCCCAAAAATATTTAAGTTTTGATTTGAGGGCCTCTAGGCTGTCTAACCATATATAGGCCTACAGGCCAAACAAGACAAAACTGGCGATATCATCAATCACACAAATGTTCATGATTCCAATTTGATCTGCATTTCTTCATTTGTCATTATTGATCATTCAGAGTCAGTTCAGCAAACCTTCTTCTGGTACCAATCTTGTTGGTTTGGTGAGTCTTACTCTTCTCTGTGAGTCACCACATTGTTATTATCTTTTACGTTTCCCAGACCCCACAATTTAGCCTGGAGTACCTGCACTTGATACTTAAACACATGTTGGTAGGACACTTGGACATGCCTCCATAAGAAGAAATTCTTAGATATTAAAAGGTTCTGATGCTTAGACATACACTTGGATCCGACATGCAAATATAAGTCCATATAACATAGGCTATCTTCAGTTATTTGTGACAAACTATGCCGATTCCATACCCATCCACATGTTTGACATCCTTGGAAGTCAGAACCACCTCTCAGAATTCCTTATAGACTCCTTCACCATTACACAAACATCCCTTTTCTATTGAATATCCAACAATTAAAGAAATAAGTTTTCCACTCTCTAAAAAAGAACAAAAGTATCTCATATGACTTGATATGTAAACAGACTGTGTTATAATACAGGTCTGAACTATTCGTAGTGAAATGACAAAATGACATTAAACATGAAGAAGAGTATTTTTGGTCATTTTAGTAGTGCAGCATGTCATCATCACTACATATGCTCAAAACTTGTGATGCATTAAGCACCTTTCAGATTACCAAGTGCTTTTTCCATTGAGTGCATGGATAGAGAGAAAAATATTTTTAGAAATCCAAAAAAAAGCATGTTCAACAATTCCTCTAATAACTGTATTAATAGATATTCCAGCCATAATTCTATCTATCAAAATTATACTATAGTCAGTCTAGATTAAGAAATCATCCTATTACTCATAATCTACAATTTTGATTTGTCTAAAAATCAATTTTTTTTTTTTTTTGACAATTTTTAACTCTGCATCTAGTGGAACAAAACATAAGCTGGTAGAGGTAAGATGCCAAAATTCAAGGTGGGCCATATAAATTGATAATACACAACCTCCAATGTTGATATAAAAACACATAAAAACTAGAAGCTAGGAGGGTGAGCACATATAAATCATACACTAGATCAAATCATTAGATCTTTCCCATTAAAACTATTAATTATGTAATTGCACAATGTATAAGATATGGAAAAAGAAGATGATTCAATGACTAAAAGAACAGCTATGCAAAATAAATTTCCAAGTATGTAATCCATGGCTGATCTCTGAAGTCCCATTTGATGCAAGCTGTGAAGATAATAGTCTAGAAATTCTCATACAAGCTTGACCCTGAATTTGAAAAATACCTGAAGGAGGGTGTGTGAGAGATATACCGATAATAGCTCCTCAGTCTTGGGTGATAGATGAGGCTCTATTGTAGTTCTCCTCTTTATACCAAGGCAGTCCAGAGCCAACCTTATTTTGGTTCAACTTCCTCAAAAATCACCAAAAAATTTATCTTATTCAACATTAAACAGTAGAAGTGACCATTGGAAGCCAATCTTTTAATCTGTCATCTTGTACATGCAATAGACCTATGGACTCAACAACATCCTTGAGCCTCTGGTGTCCCAACATCCTTAGATGTTGAAACCATCTTCAATTAGATTTGACCATAAAATGCGCTTCATGATTTATACCCTCCACCATTTTTTTATTGCAAGCATAAATTTTCCTGAGTTAATTGCCATAAACATTTTCTGGGCCTACCTTTTACAACGCACCAACTCTTAGTTCCATGACAATCCACATTTTGCACACTCAATTCACCATTCCCATAATTATTTGCTTCAATGAATTTTATAATGACTTTAGGTTCTAGTCACAAGTTTTATCCATCTTTTTCCTTCTATTCCAAAACCAAAACCAAATAATCATTCGACACGTGCTCTCAACTTTTTCCAGCTAATTAAGGACTCCTCCTGAAATACAACCAGTCCTAGATTCTCAAATCATCCTAATCTGACCTAAAACATAAGTTTACTTTTATCTACTTGTCCACAATCGTTTGTTGCTAAGATATTTCTACTCAGTACATGCAATCGTCCCATAAATGGCTACAGTTCATGATGAAGACTGACAAGTATAATTAATGGAATGTTAAAGAAAATTGTTAATTCACAACATTGAGGCCCCTAGGCATTACTAATGCACTGTCATAACCATAAAGACCTGGGATTCATAAGCTAATAATAATATTTCAAATACTATTAGATCAGGTTAACTGGAAACATGCACACAGCACGTGACTTTCCTTTAAAACTTAGAACCCTAAAATCTACCCAGAGTTGAAACTACAAATGAAATATATTTCAAACATAGAAGGATCCATACAATAGGATTGTTGAGAACTCCTGAATCTAACTCTTAGATGAAGCATTAACCAACCGCCCTTTGATCCCGCCCACAGGTCCAAATGATGACGGGCACAAAGTAGTCAATTTACCAAAAGAGGATGACAAGCCACTAAAATGCTGCGAATAAGAACAAAAATCCCAAACTCCTCGATTTCCAAACGATAAATCTCTTTTTCCCAATTTCGTTCTTAATAAAAGAAATCATTTAGTCTCAAATTTATCTTAGAATTGATGATTTGATCAATTTCTGTTTTAGGATTAGGAAAAGGGGATCGGGGTAATCTAACCTGCAATAGAGGCGGGCGCAAGGGCTCATAGCAGATGCAGCAATCAAGAACATCAGGATCTATCCTAACGCTAATTCCATCGCCGTTCTCCTTCCCAGAAGATATACCCCCATCTCCTTGCTCCGCCTCCTTCTTCTCCTCTTCTTCCACCTCTCCCCCTTCTCCTCCTTCCTCCTCCCCGGCCGCCACCTCCGCCTCCTCCTCCCCTTCTACCTCATTTCCCATCTCCCTCTTTCCTTTCGTCTTTGATTTCTTGCCCTTTTTGGGACTTCTTCGATCGATCTCCTCCGCTCCTCCGCTCCTCTTCTTCCTCCTCCCGTCACCCATCTCCTCCTCCTCGTCTTCCAACGAGAACCTCGCCATGACCTCAGCCCGTTCGATCGAAATCCTTAACGAAATAAAATGGAGGCCTGAAGGTCTCGCCCTTCTCTTCGTTCTCCGTGGGTGGTTTCGAGTGCTTCGAGCCTTTCACCGGCGAAGCGGAGGGGTATCAGCGCCTCGACGTCCCAGCGGTTAATCATCACACGTAGCCAATAAGCCGTTGAATTAATCACAGCCGTCCAACTTCAATACTTTTCTTGATTGTTTTATATAATATATTAACTAATTTTAGTTTCTTATGGAAGACTAGAAGCAATTTTACCGCGAGAAATTTCTTCATTGTGCTAGTTTAATTGGAAGATGAGAATAATTAGAATGGCTAAATTGAAATTAACAGTTGATGATATGGAAAAGCAGGCAAAGAAGGCCACTTTGAAACAGAGAAGGCATAAATGTTCAAGCATGAAATGGATTACTAAATTTAAGAGGATTTGAGGATATAAGTCTCTTATAATGGATTTCTATGTCTCCAACACTAAAAATAGGGGGAAAAAGTTTAAATTTGCAAATTTTGTGACATGCTTTAATAAAGCTTGGTAATTAGATATCATGGTCAGAAATAATTGGAAGGATGCAGATTAGATTTCATGAGGAAAAATTACCTTTAATAGCAATTAATATTTACAAACTGTATGAAGTGGCTGATAAAATAAATATATTTCTGAAAGTTGGAAAGGTAAAGGAGCAGCCGAAGGATGATCCTGGAGTTGAATGGACCATATGAAATGAACCCGCGCTTGTTCCAATGATCATACCCTAGCTATTGCTTAGCAATCAGAGATTCAGAATTTGAAGTTCTGATGGTGCTTTTACGTCAGAACTCTGAAAACATCTTTTGCTGTCACGTTTAATCTTTTTATCATGTTCAGCCATTCGAATCTCTGCTGGCGAACTGCCAAATCAGATTTGATCTTCGCTGGATGATGTCCTTCACATTAAAAGAGATTAGACTACATAAAGTAGATTACCGGTCATCACCATCCCCATCATATATGGAGTTGCCATTAGCAAAACTTGACTTGAAAAATAATGAAGGGAAAAATTCTCATCAATGGTACGATATATATCACGAGGTAATAAGCAAACAATAACAAAGACTAAACCCATCTGGCTAAGGGAAATCACGCGAAAAACAAGACAATATCATTAAACTAAAACAGGTTACATGGGACATATATAACTTTGGCGTGAAAACTCTATTTACAACCAACAAATTCTATCAATGACATAGAACCCAAGGCACTGCCAACCGAAAACCCTATCAATGACATAGAACCCAAGGCACTGCCCACAGGGAACCGAGATCGAAGAGTGATGCATTCGCGAAACAAACACTGCTGGGCCTTCATTGAAGGAGCGTCAGGAGAAGATGAAGATGAACAGAAGACCTCTTCGTCCACCAGACATCCCTCCTGTCGGCCATTTGGAGCACGCCTGCATCCTCCGGCTTCCTAATGGAACAACACCAGGATCGATGGGCCCTTCCTTGAGAATCCCAGCCTGCCGCCGAACCTCCCCCAGTTGCATCCAGCTCTTGCCATCAGGCTTCAGCTAGAGCCCTAGGAGATTTGACGGCAGCTGCAGGCTCGAACCCCCTACGGCTCCACCAATGGACCGCCCGAGCGGCGATGATAGAACGACTGGGATGAGGTGGGGAGATCATCGCCGCATCAACACTAGTTCACTTTGTGGAACATTTGAAGGGAGTGCTGACGGTGGGGGTCCCTCGACGCAGTCTCGCGAGACCCTTTCTTTCGATGCGAATGGAGGAAACATCCCCCCGGATCTATGAAGAAGTCCCGCGAGAGTTGACCGCCGAGCCTGGGGCCGTTGTACTCATGAACATTTAGGAGGCCAAGTTGCCCTCCATCGTCCAGAAGTCAGGAGCCCCGCCTTAAAGCATCACTCTCGACACAAAACTATTTAGGTATGGATGGTACGGGACAGACTTCGAACATATCGAAGAAGATCGATCTTTGGTTGCAGCTATATGGAGTTTCAGTGGTGGTGGGGGATGAGGAGGAAGGAAAGGTAAAACGTTTTCAATGGCAAGGTATCGCGTGAAGCTGGCGCAGCAGTCCTCGAACTTCCAGCGGGACCATGTCGCGCTCTTGAAGAGGTCGCTTATACTGATGGGCTTCGCCATTCATGGAAGCAGGGCTTGGGTCCAGGAGAGAAAATTAAGCTCCTCGCGATCTTCTACCTACCGCTGCAAGGATGGAAGATTGAACGAGGCAAGGAGATGGAGAGGCAAGCGAGGAGTGGGCAATTGAGTACGAACAGCTCTTGTTCTTGGTATGGGCACAGGATTATTGGCCTTTTAAAGGTAATCTGTTGTTGTCGCCTTGCGAAAAGCACAGGCTTCGCATGTTCTCTTCACGAACGCAGATAGCGTGCGAGCTTTAAAAACCGTAACGTATGAGTTACAGCGGGTAGAAAAAAGGATTACCGATTTTATTTATAGACGACAAAATTGTATTGATTTCGGATGGAGTTGGGCAAGCGTTGGCGAGCTGCTGTTTGGAAGAGAGACTGCACCCATCCAATTCATCTCCTTCAGCTGTAACGGTCATAAACCTGGGGCGAGAGAAACGTGGTTTTAGGCATATCCAAAAATTGACCTTCCGTTTCCGCGGCGAATTGAAACAAAATCTGTTTATATATAGGCGGCTGTGTAGAAAGACAAAACCAGTTATGTGCAATCCTCATGGAATTTATGTACAATTAATCGTGTTAAAGCATAATCGTGGTATCACGCAGGTTGTAATCAATAATCACAGTTCCTTTTTTTTTCTTGAAAAAAAGGTAGGAAGAAGTCTTAGCTCACTTTCTTCAATTTCTCAAAGGAGTTGCGGAGAAGAAATGAGATTATAGTTATATAATTATGTGTTTTCATCTTTAGTTGCAGATCATAAAATCTAAGATTAGATATGTCATAAAATATCTAGGAATGAAAACCCAATGCTAAACGAAAGAGAAGGAGGGATCGAGAGAAAACATATGATATGTTCTTTGTATTAAAAAAATATGTATTATTTTGTATTATTTTGAACTGTTAAATTTTTTTTGCCATTTGATGTAAAGGCTAGAAGTCTATAAATTTTATTTTTTTGTGTGTTTAAATAATTTAGAAATGGTAGATGATATCCAACCGGTCTTATCATTGATGCAGGACTCCCATCATTCAATTTAGATAAGACTAGATTTGATTAGAGATATATTCAAGTTTAGTCAAGTCCATTAGAGAAAGAGTTAGACTTAGCTACGCTCAAGTACGTGGATCTCTACTCAAATTTAGTCAGGTCTAATTTAGATGATAGGGATTCCATATTGATGATTCAAGTCATCAAATATGATTTACTATGTCTAAATTGTTTGCAAATTAAAAATTATATGATTTAGAAATCTCTAGCTTCCACATCAAATAGTGAAAAAATTGAACAATTTAAATAACATTATATTGTATGCATTTGTTTTAATTATTTGATGCATAGAATAGAGTTTTTGAATTATATAATTTTTTGTGTGTGAGAACTTTAGAGATAGCGGATCATATCTAAGGGCTCGGATTATATATATATATATATATATATTGGTATACAGTAATGTAGGATCTTCAATGTTCAATATAGACTTTATCAGGATGTAGTTGTTATTGATCCTATAAGTTTTCTTCATACCATTTTTCAAGGAAAACAAACAAAAAAAAAGAATTGTGATTATTGATTATTGCCATTTGAAATGACAAAGAACAACTCTACGTCTCTTCTTTTTTTCCTTCTAATGATTTCGGCATCAGTTTGCCGGGCGCAGGCTACGTTATAAATAATAAAGCACACCAAAGGGGCAAGACAGTTTGAGTGTTCCTTTTGAGTGATTTCTCTCTCTCTCTCTCACACACACAAGAACACAGGCGTCCGCACTCAAAATCCCTACAGAAGTGTAGAAGGTCATGAGGAATAACAATTTAAGACATATCCCATCAAAATGACCCGCAAACAATCAGCTTTAGGCAGGATTGAGTTTGATATAAATAATTTTAGATTATAAATAGATCATCAAGTCCCATTTATTTGACAGATCGGGTGCAAGTTAAATCATTAACTCGTTTAACCCATATTGATTTGTTTAACAATTGGATTGAGTTATGACCTGATTCATTAAACCCGCTTATGATCTATTTAATTCGTTTAAAGCTTGCTTAACCCATTTTTATTTTATTTAATCTAGCCTACTTAACTTGTTTAACATGTTTAAATCTATTTATCTCATTAAAAATCTATTTAACATGTTTATCTCATTTAACCGAACTCGACCTATTCAGTAAATGAGTTGTGCAAGTCAGGTCTGAGTTGATAAATTTTTAACTCTCAACTCAAAATCCCTCGATCTATTTAATAAATATGTTGTATTTATATCTGAATTTTTGACCTATTTAATGAATCGGGTTAATAAATTTTTAACCCGACCTAATTGCAGCCCTAGTTTTCATGTAGTTGGCAATCAAGAGAATCACACAATGGATCTTCTACTAAAGAAAGGATGGCCTATCTTTTTTATTCTCTTTTCAGGGTGCTACACTGAAATCTAGTACTCACTCTTTTAGCTAGAATATTCTATTTGTTGTTAAAGCTAATGTAACTACCAAGACCTCACCCAAAAAGGTTCGATTTGTATCTTTTGTATAAAAGAATGATTGATCTTCTTTCGCAATGTCAACCATAAGATTGCGCAACACACACATGTAAAAGCACTCCAAACTCTTCTTCCATATTTTTGCACAGATCTTAAAGTGGCTCTAACACGATCCAACAACCGACGTCGCTAAAGAAGGTGAATCATCCTTTCGTGCAAAAGAAACAACTTGAACTCCACCAAAAAAGACGAGCTGGAGGTATTATTTGAATTTCTTAATCTTGCAGAAATACCCAAAATCTATCCAATATATAGCCGATGTGTATCTAAATATATATCAACAAAGCTCCTGCCAGGATGAAAATAGAAGTGTGGAGCCATCACCTTCCTAGTCCTCCAGGAAGAGATAGGAAATCACCAGGAATAGGGAAGATGGCCAATGGATATTAATTGGACTTCATGGCATGAGGGCGGTGAAGGTTATATTTTACATTGCACCAAAAAAAGGTTGTATTTTACATAAAGATGGACGAAAATGGTGCAGGCATGAAAATCAAATCAGCAATGAGGAAGGGGAAGGAAAGCAAATTGGGCTAGTTGATTCAAATATTAAGTTATTAACCCTATATCTCTTTGGCTTTTAAAGACAGTCCAATGTTGCAGCGCCTATGCAGCATATGCCGGAACAATCTTTTAATATATACAGTAACGCAAGTCAGACTAATCTTTGATCTTTTGATAACACATGCAGACTAATATTTAATATACAAAACGTATGTCAGAACTAGTTCTTCTCATGTATGTAACTCATATTTGGACGAGCGCCCCTCCACCTGGTTATGTGGTGAGGAAAATATATGTGATTCCGGCCTCCGAGACCCCAGGCTTCCGTTTCTTGTGTAGAGGAAAACAAATCAGTCAGAAAAATAATCTTATATCTATCCTCGAAACAAGGTAAAAAAAAATATATTTCTGTATCTAAAACTTCTTTTGCCTAATTTCTAATCTTGTAATGTATTTTAGATGAGACGAAATTACTTCTGCAGCCAAAACTTCATGATTTCAGTTACTCATGAGGACAGAATCCGGAACCATTGACTAATAATTAACGGGCATTGGCTATTACCCGCATCCTCTTCGCCTTGTTAATTACGTCCATTTAGTGGCAGTGAAGCTGATTTGATGAAAGTTGAAGAAAAACCAAGTGATGGAAGTCAATGTACACAAAATGGGGGCACCTAGCAGTGCACGATACATCTGACTCGAACTATTTGGCAATTGGATGCCACTTCTTCTTCAAGTTAAAACCAATGACACACGAATAGCCGTTTGTTAACGCTTGGCATCACTTTTTTTTTTTTATTGAATGAGGGTTGTGCCACCCTTTATTCCGCTGCAGCCACCTTTTATTTTATTGGGTTGCTTTGTTGGTGAACCCATATATATAGTTATTGAGAGATGATGTGGTGGTCTAGGTGAGGATTAGAAAGGTGGTATGCCTAATTCCCAACCTTTATAAAAAAACAACCAAAGGCACGAGTCTGTCTCGTTCTTCCCTCTGCTACTCCTGTAACAGTATTGCAAATTTTCATGATCGTTTCTTTTGCTGCACCATTGTAAAAGGACGTCCAATCTTGGAGAAGAGATAATTGTAAAAGGACGTCCAATTTTAGAGAAGAGATATTGCCTTTCGAGTCACAAGTCGTGGAGACGTAGCTCGAAATTTAAAAACCCTTTTGTTTCTCTCTTTCCATAAGCACCAACACACTGTGGAGAATATGGAGTTCCATTTTATTTTCTTCTCCTCACCTTTTATTCTTGTTCTCCACATATTTCATCATTCTTCCATTGTTCGAGGGAGTGGGGGCAACGGAATTTTTGTCTGGCATCACCTCTTCAAGTATCCAACTAGTTGTTATGGTGAACTATCTGGCTGGGAAAAAAAATGGAGGTGAGGTGAACTATGATATTAATTCCTTACATTATCACTCATCCTCAACCATACAATTTGCATTTTTATTGGGATTTCTGTCTATACATCAAACTATAATAGACTATCTTAGAGATAGAGACATGCTTACTCAAATTAGATGCATTGTTGCTTAATGAATATATAGTTAAGGTCATCCACGTTAGGCACTTTGACTTTGGAACCACTTCATCCAAGGAAGGGCTGCATATGGTCACAATGGAGAAGAAGCTGTAGATCAGTGTAGTACGGACTACATGGGTGCTTGAACGCCAACTCTTCACAATGGCATCAGAGATCTCCTCCACCAAAGATGAAGGATCTGGCATCCATGCATGGTGGAGCCAGAGAGATGCAGCAAGGCGCACCATGGACCTCCGAGTTGGCCACCCTTCAACTCACATCCAACATGGAGCCACAGGAGTGGCAAGGTTCCATCTCTGCCTCATGAGTTGATTCTGAGGGAGGTCCAGAGCTGATGCTGAAGCAAAAAAGAGGCACCTAAGGGTTCTTCGCATCCCATAGCCACCGCTTCCACATAAGCCATTTAGGTACGGATGGTATTGGACAAACGGGAAAAAATGGAGGACATCATATGCAATGCATGGCTTTGGTTTGCTCATCTCTCTCTCTCTCTCTCTCTCTCGAGGGTGACTCAAACTTCAAGATACCTTACTAACCCCCCTATATAAAGAGGCAAAGACGGAGGGAAGGAAATCAAGAAGTAATGGCTCGCCCGGCAATGAAATCCAGGTAGAAGCTGCTGCACGGGTATTGGGCTTGCACGGTAGGAGGAGAGTTTAACGAGGCATGATGGATGAAACGGAATATGGGGAGATGATGGTTGTGTTTCGTATGGAGTGGGGCTCCTTGAAAATAAGAAAGATGTAAGCGTCCGCCTTTATAGGCCGTGAAGCATTTACAACGAGTTTTTCAAGTAGCCTCCAATTTAATTTTGTTTTTGTTGCTTATCTTTCTTGATTGTTCTATTCGTGGTCATTCAACTTCATACCATCTATCTCTCATTATTCGACTCCTAGATCATTCAATCTCAATCGCTTGTATTTCTCGGAAATTCTATTATGATTCTTTAACATATTGGAACCGAACTATAATAATGAATACTAAAACTTATATTCCATTTTAATTCTTATATTTCTCAGTTATTCTGTTAAAGAGTTAATCAATTTTTAACGTATATTTCTCAAGTGTGCTCCTAACCCTATAACGTATTGTAAATAGAGTGAAATTACATCAATTTGATTCATCTATCTCTCAATTGTTCAACTCCTAAGTCATTCAATTTTTTAACTTAATCTCGAGTATTCTATTCTGATCCTTTAACATATTATAACCAAACTATGGTAATGAGTATTATGACTGAACATATATTCTATTCTGATTCTTACATTTTGCACTTGTTCTATTAAAGACTCAATCAATTTTATAACGTATATTTCTTAAGTTTATAACGTATATTTCTTAAATGTGCTTCTAACTTTGTAACGTATTGTAAATACAGTGAAATTATATTATTTTAATCCATCTATATATCTCTCAATTGTTCAACTCCTGAATCATTCAATTTTATAACTTATATTTCTCGAATATTCTATTTTGATTCTTTAACATATTATAACTGAACTATAATAATGAGTATTATGATTGAACTTATTTTCTCATTTCAATTCTGATTCTTATATTTCTTAGTTGGCCGATCAATTCTATAACGTATACTCCTTAAGTTGTGCTTCTAACCTTGTAATAGATTGTAAATAAAGTAAAATTATATCATTTTAATCCATCTATCTCTCAATTGTTCAACCCCTGAGTCATTCAATTTTATAACTTATATTTCTTGAATATTCTATTCTGATTTTTTAACCTATTATACCGAACTATAATAATGAGTATTATGACTGAACTTATGTTCTATTCTGATTCTTACATTTCTCAATTGCTCTATTAAAGAGTCAATCAAATTTTTATAACGTCTATTTCTCAAGTGTGCTTCTAACCCTGTAATATATTGTAAATAAAGTAAAATTACGTAAATTTAATTCATCAATCTCTCGATTGTTCAGCTCCTAAGTCTTTCAATTTTATAACTTAAAATTCTCGAGTATTCTACTCTGATTGTTTAGCTATTATACTAAACTATAATAATAAGTATTATGACTTAAATTACTTCAATTTAATTGTACAAAATATGTTTCTATTAAAGAGTCAATCAATTTTATAACGTATATATATTTCTTAAGTGTGCATCTAACCTTGTAACGTAGTGTAAATAAAGTAAAATTATATCATTTTAATCCATCTATATCTTCAACTCCTAAGTAATTCAATTTTACAACTTATATTTCTCGAGTATTCTACTTTAATTATTTAACATATTATATCCAAAACTATAATAACGAGTATTATAACCGCACTTATATTCAATTCTAATTCTTACATTTCTCAATTGTTCTATTCAAGAGTCAATCAATTTTACAACATGTATTTCTCATGGGTGCTTCTAACCCTGCAACTTATCGTAAATAAAGTGAAATTACGTCAATTTAATTCATGCATCTCTCGATTGTTCAACTTGTAAGTCATTCAATTTTATAAATTATATTTCTTGAGTATTCTATTCTAATTGTCTAACATATTATAACTAAACTATAGTAATGAGTATTATGACTAAACTCATTATGTTCTATTCTGATTCTTACATTTCTCAGTTGCTCCATTAAAGATTCAATCAATTTTATAATGTCTATTTCTCAAGTGTGCTTCTAACCGGGTAATATATTGTAAATAAAATAAAATTACGTAAATTTAATTCATCTATCTCTTGGTTGTTCAGCTCCTAAGTCATTCAATTTTATAACTTAAAATTCTTGAGTTTAACTCTTGTAACTGAACTATAATAATGAGTATTATGACTAAACTTATATTCTATTCTGATTCTTTACATTTCTTAGTTCATCAATCAATTTTATAACGTATATTCCTTAAGTGTTCTTCTAACCTTGTAATAGATTGTAAATAAAATGAAATTAACTTCAATTTAATTGCACAAAATCTGTTTCTATTAAAGAGTCAATCAATTTTATAACGTATATTTCTTAAGTGTGCTTCTAACCTTGTAACGTATTGTAAATAAAGTAAAAATATATCATTTTAATCCATCTCTCTCAATTGTTCAACTCCTGAGTCATTCAATTTTATAACTTATGTTTCTTGAATATTCTATTCTGATTCTTTAACATATTATAACTGAACTACAATAATGAGCATTATGACTAAACTTATATTCTCATTCTGATTCTTACATTTCTTAGTTAGTCGATCAATTTATAACGTATACTTCTTAAGTTGTGCTTCTAATCTTGTATAGATTGTAAATAAAGTGAAATTATATCATTTTAATCCATCTATCTCTCAATTGTTCAAGTCTTGAGTCATTCAATTTTATAACTTATATTTCTCGAATATTCTATTCTGATTTTTTAACATATTATAACTGAACTATAATAAGTATTATGACTGAACTTATATTTTATTCTGATTCTTACATTTCTCAATTGCTCTATTAAAGAGTCAATCAATTTTATAACGTATATTTCTCAGGTGTGCTTCTAACCCTGTAATATATTGTAAATAAAGTAAAATTACGTAAATTTAATTCATCTATCTCTCGATTGTTCAGCTCCTAAGTCATTCAATTTTATAACTTAAAATTCTTGAGTATTCCACTCTGATTGTTTAGCTATTATACTGAACTATAATAATGAGTATTATGACTGAAATTACTTCAATTTAATTGTACAAAATATGTTTCTATTAAAGAGTCAATCAATTTTATAACGTATATTTCTGAAGTGTGCTTCTAACCTTGTAATAGATTGTAAATAAAACGAAATTACTTCAATTTAATTGTACAGAATATGTTTCTAGAGAGCTTTAACTCCTGTTCCAATTCAAAAACTTCTTATTGGACAATAGTTGAGAGAGTCCATGCGTTCAACTATGCCTCTTAATTAGGGAACTTGTTATTATCCAGAAAAAAGGGCTATTGTGACTTGCGATAGAAATAAAGATGAGCAAATGCTAAACTTAATGATGTGTGCTTTGATTAAAGTGGCTCAACTGGTCTAGGAGCTATGTCTAGAAGGCTTTGTGGGCTGGCATTGCACTGCTTGTCGTCTTCCCTGTTTTAGATTTTTTTCTGTTGCCCTCCATTTTTCTCCTTTTTTTTCTCTCTCTCCGTAGGCATGGGTAACACCACAATTTACTAATCATTTGGTAAGTACAAACATCTTGACAGAAACCTAATAGCAATAGCCTAATAATAAGGCACTTGCTTAATCGGCCTTTAAGGATGGAGAGCTGATCTCAATCCAAATTTCTTCTTGTGTTCATGTAATACCCCAGAAAAGCAACAAAAAAAAAAAAAAAAAAAAAAACGAGGGCGGATGGGCTGGCCCGAAAAGACCGGGCCCATCCCCCTTAAAACGATCGTGCCTAGGGCACGATCGTGGAAGAGAGGGGGAAGACGGGAGGGAGACGGCGGCGGCGTTAGAGGGGATCGCCGGAGGGAGCCGAGTCGCCGGGGGGAGTTTGAGCACCGGGAAGGCAGCGGATCTCGTGAGCCGGCCGGTCAAGGAGGAGGATCCCCACCAAACGCACGAAGAGGCCTCGGATCCGTGGGTTTACTCATGGATTTCTCCACCGAATCCTCGCCGGAAGGGCCGTCGGAGCATCCCGCCGGACCGAGGTAAGCCCTTGTGCTTCATTGCTTGATTTTTGGGTCGTGTGAGTGGGATTTTGGCCGACGGATCGTCGGGAAAGAGTCCGAAACAGGGTACCCCTGTTTCGGCCTCCCTCTTCTGAATGTTGGCCGCCGCCGGTCGCCGGTTGGCCGGGATCCATGGCATTGGGGGTTGATCGAGTTGTGTAAGGGTGGAGATGAGTTCCTAGGGCCTTGTTGGGGATCGGGATGGGTGGACCGAGGGCTTCCCGCATGGTTCCATCCCATCTCCTTTCTCCCTTCCGCGTTGGTTGGCCACCGGCGGTGACGATGGCGGCTGGCCACAGGCGGCGGCGGCGGTGGTCGTGGACCCTTGTGGCTGCCGTCGGGTGGGGGGAGCCGAACCACCATTTCGGTGGTCTTCGGTTGATGATGGAAGAAAAAGGGGTAGGGGACAGTGTCGGTTTTTGGGGGAAGAAGAAGAAGGAGAAGAAACTTCTTCTTCTCTCCCTCTCTTGGTCGGCCACCATCGCCGGCGACTGCAACAGTGGCGGCCGGCGATGGTTCGGCCAGTGGTGGTGGAGTTGTCGGTTTAGGGAAGGAAAAAGGCACAGCCACCATGGCTATTACCTTTGGACCAAAAAGATTTGAGGTTGGGAGATGTATTCCCAACCATGAAGAGAGAGGAATCATCCATTCTTTTGGTCTCTTCAACGGGACCGATCATCGTCGCGGCGTGGCAGCGGCCACGGCTGGCGACGACGTAGGCCGGTGGTACAAGATGGGAGTCGGACTATCCCGACTGCCCTAGATCTGGGAGGATTGAGATGTTTGGGGACCTGATGATGGACCCCATAACAGATGAGAATTATGGTTTAGAATATTTAAATATTGAATAATTTAGTTTGTGAAATATAATTGATGTTGTAGAGGAAGAGTCGGCGGAGCCAGGAGGTTTTGATCAGGGGACTCAGCACCCCAGCGCGTAGGTTGCGATTCGGACTGTGTTTGAGTCAGTCTACAATTTCTGTAAGAATCCCTACATCTGAGCACTTCTATGCATATATTGATTTATCGTTGGATTTATTTTACGGTTGTGTTGTTATTGCTTGTGAGCTGATATGACACATATGAGATGAATGTTTATCAACATATTTTCATTATTATGTTGTTATTGTTTATGTGTTGATGCGGCACCTATGAGGCGTGCATGTTGTTTTAATGAATATATTGAGATAAATTCATTTGGGAAGAAATAACATATTTTTGAAAATTTATGAAAATATGTGATGTGATGGGAATGTGATTGAACATGTAAAACTAGACATGTAATATGGGTTGGACTAACCTTGTCATGAGATAGCGGCCACGAGCTGATGCGTGGGATAGCCTCCACGGGCTTACGGATAGCGGCCACGAGCTGATGCGTGGGATAGCCTCCACGGGCTTACGCGTGGGATAGCCTCCACGGGCTTACGCGTGGGATAGCCTCCACCGGCTTACGGATAGCGGCCACGAGCTGATGCGTGGGATAGCCTCCACGGGCTTACGGATAGCGGCCACGAGCTGATGCGTGGGATAGCCTCCACGGGCTTACGCGTGGGATAGCCTCTACGAGCTTATGCGTAGGATAGCGGCCACGAGCTGATGCGTGGGATAGCCTCCACGGGCTTACGCGTGGGATAGCTACCACGAGCTTATGCGTGGGATTTGTGCAGTCTTGGACTGGGACATGATCTTGGTTAGTCCAACGCCAGAAATGAAAAGTTTGAAAACTTGGAATCTGAGTAATACGGGAATGAATCACATAATGTGAAAAAGGATTGGTGTATATGTACTGATTACATATATTTGTTATTTGTTGAGCTTTTGAAATGATGAAATGATATGTATATTTTGATACTTGATTATTTTATGATTTTATTGTGTGTGGCTGTTGGGATTCTTACTGGGCTGGAAAAGCTCATACTACACTTTCATTTTTTTTCAGAGGCACTGGATTCGTAGAATCTGTCGGATGGGACAAGAAGTGAGCTCGATCTGGAGTCAGACTGCTAGATAGTTAGAAGTCAATTTATCTTTTATTTATGGACATTTGAAATTATATAATAAATCAGTACATTGTAGCTGGATTAGATTGAATTACATCAATCTTTGATTTTGGCATTTATGGAATTATTGGAATTATTGGAATTGTTGTTTATCTTAGGCCTTGCATGATCTTTAGGGCATTGCTCTAAGGCTCATGCGGCCGGTCGCGTGCCGGACCCGGGTGACGGGTTCGGGGGCGTGACAGAGTGGTATCAGAGCTTAAGGTTAAGGTATCCTAGGGTTTATGTTCAGGTGAGTATCAGTGGAGAATTATGATAGAAAAACTATCAGAGATTTGGTTTATAATCACTTGAGATTGTTACAAGAATGATATTATAATCTAAGGTTTAAGACCACTAGGGACTGTGGCCTTAGTGGCATTAAAGTTTGAGGTTTAAGATTGTTGGAAAATGTGACCGGTTGGAATCTGAGCATATGTTTAAGATCATTAGGTATTGTGACAGAAATATATCATAGCTTAAGGTTATGATTACTTGAAACATGATAATTAAATTCAGTGCTTACGGTGTAAGATCACTGGGCATTGTGATAAAATGTATGCATCGGTTTGGTTTTCGATGCATACGGAAGGAAAGTATAAATTGTCTTTGATCATGATAAGAGAGGTTTGACCTAAGATAAGTGTAGGTCAGCAATGGCATATCGAGTATGCCATGTTCAGATATTATTTAAATGATTTGAAAGTTCAAATTTGATGTGGGTTTTGATGTGATCATACTTTTGGTTTTGCTGCTAATTATTAGAGTGGGATTTGTACGTTGATTTAGTATTGGAATAAGCTAAGGAGATTTCATAATATTGAAAGGAACGTTCTTCGAAGTTGAAAATGTATGTGGATTATATCTGGTGTTGGCATGTTGGATATTGCAAATAGGTCTATTTCCTATGGATGTATTTGATTATTTTGAGGCCATAGAGTATGCATATTGATGGGAGAATTCTAATTATTTGAATTCTCATGTTTGGATTGGGCTACTGGATTTTACTTATAATTGTAGAAGACTATTTGATGTGTTAATTTAAAACTCAAGCCTAGGTTTAAGATTTGAGCAGGTATCTTTTGTCATTGTTGATGAAGCCACTAATAAATGTCATATTGAGTAGAGACTTCGGTCATGAGATACTTACATGAATTATCATATATAGCATTACTGATGGATGTTAAGAATTTTGGTGAAGGAAGATCAGGAGATCGATCGAGTTAAATTCTAATCATAGTGTATTGGTTCAATGACTTCTAACCTATTGAATTTGAAGTAAATTCTGTTGGAAGAAAAATCAATGTAGCTTTTCTAATTACATTGCAAAGGGAATACAAGAATTACCCCTTTAAATTAAACCTAGATATTTTGGATTCTAAGAAGGTTGTGGAGATCACATAGTGACCTTAAACTTGACTAAAGGATTGGGGGTTAGTTATGGTATGTACACTCTATATAAATTGAGGACAAAAAGATCTAGAGGTTTTGCTCTAGTTCTACTTGGAAATTTGAAATTTGGAGTTTCTTAGTCTCAATGCAAAGTGATACTTTAGTCAGAAATCATTTTGTGACTTTAGAGAATTAAATGAATTAAATCAGAGAGTGCAGCGGAAGTGTGGTGGTTTGACTTATTTTGACACTGGTTAAGATCATTAATATTTGATCTAAAAGGCATTATGATGAAATACTTGAGTTAGTTTCGGGAGAATATTGTTGATTCTATGGATCTTTTATTGTTGGAATGATGTGGGAGAAAGAAAAGAAAAATGATTATAGAATATTAAGAGCATTTGATACTAAAGATTTCTCCTATTTCTGTCAAGTCAATTATGATCTCTATGTAGAATCAAGAGAAATTAATTTCTTGGGATATAATTATGGCATTTTAATCCAAGGTTGGGAGTTTGGAATTCTTTTGAAGGATACCAAAAGAACTTACTATGTGTGGTAAATAGAAATAATCAAGTTTTGAGATGCTGTGATTTTTGTATGTCAAAATCTTGTGAGTAGGTATTCCGAAAGGGAGACTACTTGAGATCTCAGGGATGATATAACGGATGCATTTTTTTAAAAAAAGTTTGAGGCTTCAAGTAAGTCAATTTCGAGGACGAAATTTTTTTAAGGGGGAGAGTATGTAATACCCCAGAAAAGCAACAAAAAAAAAAAAAAAAAACGAGGGCGGATGGGCTGGCCCGAAAAGACCGGGCCCATCCCCCTTAAAACGATCGTGCCTAGGGCACGATCGTGGAAGAGAGGGGGAAGACGGGAGGGAGACGGCGGCGGCGTTAGAGGGGATCGCCGGAGGGAGCCGAGTCGCCGGGGGGAGTTTGAACACCGGGAAGGCAGCGGATCTCGTGAGCCGGCCGGTCAAGGAGGAGGATCCCCACCAAACGCACGAAGAGGCCTCGGATCCGTGGGTTTACTCATGGATTTCTCCACCGAATCCTCGCCGGAAGGGCCGTCGGAGCATCCCGCCGGACCGAGGTAAGCCCTTGTGCTTCATTGCTTGATTTTTGGGTCGTGTGAGTGGGATTTTGGCCGACGGATTGTCGGGAAAGAGTCCGAAACAGGGTACCCCTGTTTCGGCCTCCCTCTTCTGAATGTTGGCCGCCGCCGGTCGCCGGTTGGCCGGGATCCATGGCATTGGGGGTTGATCGAGTTGTGTAAGGGTGGAGATGAGTTCCTAGGGCCTTGTTGGGGATCGGGATGGGTGGACCGAGGGCTTCCCGCATGGTTCCATCCCATCTCCTTTCTCCCTTCCGCGTTGGTTGGCCACCGGCGGTGACGATGGCGGCTGGCCACAGGCGGCGGCGGCGGTGGTCGTGGACCCTTGTGGCTGCCGTCGGGTGGGGGGAGCCGAACCACCATTTCGGTGGTCTTCGGTTGATGATGGAAGAAAAAGGGGTAGGGGACAGTGTCGGTTTTGGGGGGAAGAAGAAGAAGGAGAAGAAACTTCTTCTTCTCTCCCTCTCTTGGTCGGCCACCATCGCCGGCGACTGCAACAGTGGCGGCCGGCGATGGTTCGGCCAGTGGTGGTGGAGTTGTCGGTTTAGGGAAGGAAAAAGGCACAGCCACCATGGCTATTACCTTTGGACCAAAAAGATTTGAGGTTGGGAGATGTATTCCCAACCATGAAGAGAGAGGAATCATCCATTCTTTTGGTCTCTTCAACGGGACCGATCATCGTCGCGGCGTGGCAGCGGCCACGGCTGGCGACGACGTAGGCCGGTGGTACAAGATGGGAGTCGGACTATCCCGACTGCCCTAGATCTGGGAGGATTGAGATGTTTGGGGACCTGATGATGGACCCCATAACAGATGAGAATTATGGTTTAGAATATTTAAATATTGAATAATTTAGTTTGTGAAATATAATTGATGTTGTAGAGGAAGAGTCGGCGGAGCCAGGAGGTTTTGATCAGGGGACTCAGCACCCCAGCGCGTAGGTTGCGATTCGGACTGTGTTTGAGTCAGTCTACAATTTCTGTAAGAATCCCTACATCTGAGCACTTCTATGCATATATTGATTTATCGTTGGATTTATTTTACGGTTGTGTTGTTATTGCTTGTGAGCTGATATGACACATATGAGATGAATGTTTATCAACATATTTTCATTATTATGTTGTTATTGTTTATGTGTTGATGCGGCACCTATGAGGCGTGCATGTTGTTTTAATGAATATATTGAGATAAATTCATTTGGGAAGAAATAACATATTTTTGAAAATTTATGAAAATATGTGATGTCATGGGAATGTGATTGAACATGTAAAACTAGACATGTAATATGGGTTGGACTAACCTACGCGTGGGATAGCTACCACGAGCTTATGCGTGGGATTTGTGCAGTCTTGGACTGGGACATGATCTTGGTTAGTCCAACGCCAGAAATGAAAAGTTTGAAAACTTGGAATCTGAGTAATACGGGAATGGATCACATAATGTGAAAAAGGATTGGTGTATATGTACTGATTACATATATTTGTTGTTTGTTGAGCTTTTGAAATGATGAAATGATATGTATATTTTGATACTTGATTATTTTATGATTTTGTTGTGTGTGGCTATTGGGATTCTTACTGGGCTGGAAAAGCTCATACTACACTTTCATTTTTTTTCAGAGGCACTGGATTCGTAGAATCTGTCGGATGGGACAAGAAGTGAGCTCGATCTGGAGTCAGACTGCTAGATAGTTAGAAGTCAATTTATCTTTTATTTATGGACATTTGAAATTATGTAATAAATCAGTACATTGTAGCTGGATTAGATTGAATTACATCAATCTTTGATTTTGGCATTTATGGAATTATTGGAATTATTGGAATTGTTGTTTATCTTAGGCCTTGCATGATCTTTAGGGCATTGCTCTAAGGCTCATGCGGCCGGTCGCGTGCCGGACCCGGGTGACGGGTTCGGGGGCGTGACAGTTCATCTCAATAACAACCATTGGCACATAACTCATCATAAGTGCATCTTCTCATCTCTCCCCTCTAATTAAACAATTAAGTTATAATGTAGGCAAAAGATTGCATCTAAGAAAAGGTATGTCTAAGATTTACAATCAAGGGATTCATACATTCATACACCGTCTACTGCATTCAAGGACCCCAAATAACCATCATACTAGCAGAAAGTCATCCACTAGCCACATCCATATCAGCATTTGTCATGCCCCTCTATCCACCCTTCTGTCTTGAATTGTGAGGAGAGACCGTCCATCCTGACGAATTTTTTTTGGGTAAACCAGGCACTCACACTAATCTCGCGTGAGCATTGCCAACAGAGTTACAAGCCAAAACACTCCACAGCGGTGGAGGAACAGGTACACAGTGAGTCCACAAAATCTCTCCAGAGTGACGAGCAGTAAAGGAGGCGACCCAATTAGCAACTTTGTTCGCCTTTCGGAACATATGGCCAACCTAGAACATAACACACTCCTGTAATAATCGTCTGACATCCTCTATAAGCGGATGGTCGAAGACCCCCGGCCTCTCATGTAGAATCTACTCTACCACCTCCATTGAGTCCCCCTCCAGGATAATGCACTGGGCCTCCAGAACTCGCCTCGCATAGAAGACACCCTCCCATGTTGTCCTGAGCTCCACCCTCAGAACTGTTAAGATTACTGGGCACAAAACTCACTGTATCCGGCTTACCAATTAACAATTGATCTCATTCAGGCATTCCATCAAACACATCACAGGCATGAAAAGATAAGCACAAAGACACCAAATTTACGTGGTTCGGCAGCAAGTGCCTACATCCACGGGGAGGAGGAGCAATCCACTATGTCAATCTTCCCAATAGGGTACAAACATAGATACATAAGAGCCCAAAATATGGACTGCCAAATGATCACAATAGGAGGCAAAATAAACCAAATATAAAGCAAAACAACCTGATCGGATCACCCTTCTGCAGCCACAATGATAGATCAAAAGTGTAGTATGCAAATCAACCTTTCTACGGCTCCAATGGTAAATCAAATGAATATCAAAAACATACCTTCCCTTGTTGCATGTACTGTGAACAGCAAAGAAGAAAGAGGCTCACGAAAATAGGAAAGTCACAGGAAGAAGCCACGGTTGTAGAAGGGAAGAAGGAAGAAAGCCTCCAGCGAGTGGAAGACAAAGGAAATCCAAGTCGGATGTTGCCAGGAGACCGAGAGCGCACGGGAGGATGAAGAAGATGGAGTGCGGCGGCTGAAATCCCTTTCACCCTAAAACAAAACAAAACAGAAACCCTTCATCCCGCGGGAACAAGTAATGTGTAACTTATATATAATGGGATGTCATTTTGCAAATAGGTCCCTCTCAAAGCCACTATTTGGAGCAAAGTCCAAAATAATCTCGCGTGAGCATTGCCAACAGAGTCACAAGCCAAAACACTCCACAACGGTGGAGGAACAGGTACACAGTGAGTCCACAAAATCTCTCCAGAGTGACGAGCAGTAAAGGAGGCGACCCAATTAGCAACTTTGTTCGCCTTTCGGAACATATGGCCAACCTGGAACATAACACACTCCTGTAATAACCGTCTGACATCCTCTATAAGCGGATGGTCGAAGACCCCCGGCCTCTCATGTAGAATCTACTCTACCACCTCCATTGAGTCCCCATTCAGGATAATGCACTTGGCCTCCAGAACTCGCCTCGCATGGAAGACACCCTCCCATGTTGTCCTGAGCTCCACCCTCAGAACAGATGACTCGAAGGTGCATCGCCTACCAGCCACAATCAACCTGGACTCATGATCTCTAATCACAAAGGCAGCACCCGTGCGTCCTCTACCGACGGACAGACTGCCATCAAAGTTCACCTAAAGATACCCAGAGGGTGGGGGCTCCCAGAATGTGAGTACATACCTAGGCGCTAAACCAGTAGAAGGGAACCCTAGATGAAGCAATCATAATAGCCTCGGATACCTCACTAGCCTGACAGATAGCTCTATCCACCATAACTCTCGGAGGGACCCTCCTACCCTCGAAGACTCTGTCGTTCCTATCCAGCCAAATGTGATAGGCCAGATAGGCACCAACAATGCCCCATGCAACAGAACTCGAAGACCGAAAGTCCGACCTCAGGAGTCGGAGTAGATCCTCAGCAAACTCAGTGGACCTCGGCAAGGAGAAGGAAGCTTGTCGCCAAATTTGAGCAGCCCGTGGGCACTGTAAGAGGACATGGTTGATCATCTTCTCTACCTCCGAACAGTCCAAACATAACAGAGAAATCTTCATCCCCCTCCTCGCCAAAATACTCCTGATCGGTAGGCATCCCCAAACCACTTTTCAGATACATAGAGCAATCTGAGGGTGGGTCCACATCCTCCAGATCCATCTGCCGTCCAATCGCTTCGAGCTCTCACCACCCATCACAGCTTGCACATCTGCCGATCTAACTCTGGCCCTCCCAGTAGTCGTCCATACCAGTCTATCCAACATGGGCATGTGGGAAAGTGGGAGGGCAAGGATCCTCTCAACCAACTAGGACCCGAATGCCTCTCTAATCAGCCCCTCATCCCACCTACCCTCACCGGGGATGACGAGGTCACTAACTAAAAGCCCTACCAACTTCGCCGAATCAACCATCGTCGGTAATTTTCTTAGCGGTTGGTCGACCACCCATATGTCCTACAAAACATCAATCGACTGGCCATCCCCAACGACCCAACTAATCTGCGCCAGCACCGCTAGAGCATGTAAACATATCTCCCTCCGTATGAATGAGCACTGTCGTCTGGGCTGAAAGTCCGCTAACACCGTCTGCGCTCTGTACTTAGCCTTCAATAAGGTGCTCCACAGGCATCCCAGCTCCAGGATAAACTTGGTTGTCCGTCTCGCAGCAAGCACCTCCTGCCTCTCTACCAAAGAGTGAATCTCCAAACCCTCCTGCCTGAGTGACTAGCAGACCATCTCCCAAGCCGCCAAGTAAACACCGCCCCTGCTATCCCGTTTACCCTAGATGAAGTTTCTGAACAACTGCTCTAGGGACCTCAAAAGTGATAGTGGTACCGAGGTGTTTGCCACTAGGTACACTGGAATCGAGCATAATACCGACCAAAATAAAGTAACCCTACCCATCATAGACAGAGCCTCCATCTACTAGCCCTCCAATCTGCATCTGAGACCTTGCACTACATCGAAACAGTCACTATGATGGAGTCGTCGCCCGATGATCGGAACCTCTGGGTACCTGAAGGTTCCCTCAGACTTGCCCATCCCCAAGATGTCTTTGATAGACTGCTTAGTCTGCCACTTGGTCCTAGGGCTAAAGCAAATATCAGACTTAGTCCTGTTCACCTGCTAACCTAAGGCGTAACAATAGTCCTTCAGGATGTCCTGAACGACCCTTGCCGACCTCCTCGTTGCACGCATCAATAGCAGACAATCATCGGCAAAAAGCAGATGGGAGATATGAATCGACTCTATCACTGGTCAGTATGCCTCCAACGCCTGAATCTCAGCTGCATGCCTGAGGGACCTGGATAAAGCATCCGAACAAAGAATGAACAGCAGGGAAGACAGAGGGCATCCCTAGCGAAGACCGACCGCAAACTCGAAGAATCGAGTGGAGTTTTCGTTCACCAGGATGGCAAAAGACAGTGTGGTCACACACCCCATCACCCAGACAATCCAATCCTCATGGAATCCGAAACACTCCAGTGATCATCATACGAACTCCCAACTCATCCTATCATAAACCCTCTCCATATCGAGCTTGATGCCCATCAAGCTTCTCCTCCTCAAAGCCCTCCATAAATCTGATATAAACTCCTGGGCAATAAGGACATTGTCTGAGATGCTACGCCCATCAACAAAAGCTCTCTGCTCTGGGCTGATAAGTCTTGGTAATATGCCCCTCAACCTGGTGACCAAGATCTTCGTCGTGGCTTTGTACAAGGTGGTGCACAGGATGATCAGTCGGTAGTGACTTGTTTTTGAGGCATCCCGCCTCTTCGGTATCAAGGTCCAGTCTACCGAAAGAGCTGCCGAACTGAAGAACTGCTCTGCCTCAATCACATCCTATCTGATCAAAGGCTAGTATCTTCTGAAAAAAAAAGGTGGAAATCTATCCAGACCCAGGGCCCTATCCTCACCCAAGGACTAGAAAGCCTCCTGAATCTCTTTCACAGAAACTGGCCTGATCAAAGTCGAGTTCTCCTCCTCTGAAACTCAGGAAGATGGGTTTTGCATGAAGGATGAACTCTCACCTCCCGACCGCTCTGTCCATCTGGATCTGAAGAACTGCTCTAGCACCTGCCTAATAGCCTCTGGGTCCTCCGTCATTTGACCATCCAAGCCCCTGATACATCTGATCCTCTCCCTTTGCCGTCGAATGATGGTAGACTGATGAAAAAACCTGCTGTTCCGTTCTCCCTCCCTGATCTACTGGACTCGAGATTTCTGCCTCCAAAATATCTCCTGTTACCAAAGAAGAGAGTCATGGGTAGACAAGTGGGCCCTCAACTACTTCACCATCTCCTCAGTCGACAGGCTGCCCCTCTATACCTCCAGGGTCTGCAATCTGGATATAGCTGTCTCGAACTCCTCGACCCTTCTGAAAATACTCCCCACCTTCTCCTTATTCCGCTGCCGTTTAGTGATCTCCAACTTCTGAGATACCATGTACATAGCACTACCCCGGACGGGCAACCGCCATACCTCCCAACCCCCTCCTAGGAATGAGGATATGACAACCATAGTTTCTCAAATCTGAAAGGGCAGCAATAATGAGTGGAGGAGAAGTACCAACCAGGATCGGATAGTGGTCCGAGGCGATCCTCGGTAGATGGCTCCCTTGACGGTTGTTGCAGCACGAAAACTTGGGGCCATCAAAGCCAAGATCAATCAGCCCATTACTCATAATGAAGTTCTGAAACTCCCTAACCTCCCTCTTATTGGTGAATGCCTTGCCCCCCCTCTTCTCTTGCAGACTATCAATGCAATTGGAGCCACCTGCCACCATCATGGGATGACCCAGTTAAGATGGTTTGGCAATCTCACCCCAATGAACTCTCCTCATCCTGAAATCCATACTAGCATACACAGCCGCTAGGCCCACTAGCATCCATTGTCTGTTGTTGCCTTTTGAGATCACCATCACCACCTGTTGCTCACAGACTTGAAGATGTCCAAGCTTCCACCCTCTAGCCTCCAAGCTGCAATGATCCCACCCGACAACCCATGAGATTCCACTGCATAGAATACCCACGAGCTCGGAAAGGCCCGCCTGGCGTGCTGTAGACTCCTCCCTGATATTCTAGTCTCAAATAGCACACACACCTCTGGTCTATGAATTTGAACTAGCCTTCGAAAGGCTGGGGCAAAAGAGGGCTTTCTAGCCCCCCAACAGTTCCATAAAAGAATCTTCATCAAGCATCCAAGGTTGTATCAGGGACCACCTTGGATCCAATGTCTCCACTGCAAACACAAATCCCACCATCCGCCACATCCTTCATCTCTCCCTGCAAAACCCGTTGAAGGAGGCAAAAGAGCCGCTTATGGGGTTGCGTGCTCTCACCTCTCGACGGGTCACCGCCACTCCGAGGGTGATCATGACTGACCCCTGCCCAACTATTAAAGACATCCCCCTCTGAGCACTGCTCCTCCACCTCCCGCTATCAGCCATAGCTGGCAAGGTTGAAATGGGAGAAGAGGCCTCACCACCCTCGGCCCCCTCGACCAACACCGGCGGGGCCACCACCGGGGTCCCTAAATGCGGAAGCCCAGAACCCCCCGTGCCATCGCCACCGGGTTCCTGCTCGACCTCCTCCCCCTGTGTGGCAAAGAAGAACCTCGAGTCCCGGGGCGGGCTGAGCTCCTTTGCTGCCCGGCCCAGAACCCGCACCCACTTCCCCAGGCCCGCCCGGCTGCCTTGCACCCACGCTCACGCTTGGCCCAACCTGCGTGTGCGGCTCTTCGCACTGGCCCTAGCGCACTGGTCCAGCACCGACCGCATCCGTGCCCCCATCTAGAAGGCCTGGCCCGCTCCCTCTCGGCCTACCGCCCGCACCGGGGCGAACTGGGCTTTGGGCCCGTTGAAGCCTTGGGCCCCCTGAGGCTTTCAGGCCAACGCCCGAGCCATCAGCCCGGCCTTTGGACCTAGTGAGAGCCCCAGCGCCCAACTCAATGGGTTGGCCTAGCTCGCAGGCGGGTTGACTCGGCGTCGTCTCCTTCGCCGCACCCGAGTCTCCACCGGGACCCAAGCCAACCACCTCCCTTTCCATTGCTGGTAGACGCCTCCGTGCCACCTTGGACAGTGTCTGCCATCCTTCCACCTCCGGACTGGGGGTTGGATTTGACGACGAACGCCCTGGTGGATTGGCTTCGTGACCGGCGGCCTCCGAAACCCCTTGGTTGGTGGCTCGGTCTCCCTCGGCCTGCCACCTCCCGCAGACTCCTTGGCCGGCCTCACTCGGTTCGTGGTCAGCCAGGGGCCGAACACCGGGCAGCCCCCCTCCCTTCGCGAACTCCGAGGCGATTCCTGCCCCCCATCTAACACCCCGACCTCCATCTCACCAGCCCGCGACCCTTCTGGCGGCCGAGGAGGGGGGAAACTGCACTGCCCCTCCCCATCGAAAGTACACCGACGGCATACTTTCGCAGACAAACTTCTGCCAAAAGCACTCCACGCCCTGGATGAAGACCCCTGGTACTAAGGGTAACCTCGCGTCTAGCTCCACTTGGACCTACGCGAAACCCAGCCGGCATCATTGCTCCATGCATCCGTCCACTACAATCGGCCTATCTGCCGCCGCCGCAACCTCTATCACCGCCTCTGGCTCCCAGAACTCCACCGGCAGCCTAGGGAGATGAACCCAAGCCGTAGCCCTCAGTCGGAACTCCCGGGCCACCCAGTCCATCGGCACCCTCCTCCCCATGCTCCGCACAATCAATGCGGGGGCTCTCCAAGCCTGCCGAGCCCTCTCCAATTTCTCCAGTTGCACGACTACCACCCTGGGGAAGATCTGCCGCATCACTCTCCGCTCGTCGTCCGAGATCTTGAAGTTCGTCCAGGTCGCTTAACGAGGCGACGCCCTGGCCACCTCCGTCCATGACCGACCGGCGGCACTCACCCCCGGAGGCTGGTGCACCACCTCGGCCCGACATGGTGTCAACAGCCGGCTCCTTCCCTGGCCTGCGGTCGCCCATGACTTGGCCTCGAGCTGCTCAATGAAGTGTCTCACTCACGGCACTCCTGGCAAAGTTTCGAAGGAAGTGATTTATGCCACCGTAGTCTTGTAGTTTGAGCATGAATCTCCAACAACTAGTAATCGTTCTTTTGTGACATGCAACAATATTTAGGTACGGATGGCATGGCACGATATAGATAATTAGAAGCCAGTTCATGCAACATAATTGAATGGATAAGATTGGAGGTTGTTGCATGGAACGGCTTTGCGAGAACAAGTATCCACCCTTCTGGTTTGCCGTTGAGGATGCTTTACGTGCCTCGGAGGCAGACACTTTCCACCCCCACACCCCCACCCCCACCCCCACCAAGAAGGCCTGCTCTTACCTTTCAAGCAACTTTTATTACGGTCAGGCGACGTCTAGATGTACGCCGTTTGTTGGTAAGTTGGAGCCACTACCCAAAAAAAAAAAAAAGTAGGATACGAAGGAACTCGATGATGGGGCTCGCAGACGGACCCGACCACCCAATATACTTAACAGTGGTTGAGACCAGTCCACTCAGAAAGGATAGTTCGGTGTCTCGAATATCATGATGGTTATATTAATTTAAAGAACTCGGTGATCATGATAAAGCACATGCAACATCAGTTAGTTAATAGAAAATTCAAGTAAAAGATGCCATCTGACTTGCTGATATAGACCCTTGTTGGCCACACTAGAGACGAAGTATCTGCATTCATCCCATTATCGCGTACTAATTGGTTAAGTTTCCTTGCATGCATAGCGAATTTCTTCTAAGCTGCTCACTAGGTTCACGGAAACCTTGTACCATTTTCCGAACACAGGTAAGGAGAGAGGGTGGAAGAGGAAAAGTTGGAGAAATTCATGACTGCTGATGAAGAGTGAAATCAAGAGGAGAAACAAGGACCGATGAGAGTCGGCAGAAAAGAACTATACAACAACTAATAAATGCAGGACCGGACTACACACTAAAGCAAGCATATATGAGGTGAAAACCGTCAGGTTAAACAACGAAGTGAAAGAAAAGATCTAATCCCCTGTGCTACTCTCAACAGAATCTTACAGCATAACATATACAGAATGTGCACTATAGATGGTCAAACTTTTGACCCACTTGGGCAGATCAAACTGAGCTGATTGTTCCTCTTGCATTAGCTTTCTCAGGAGGATCATCCAAACTATTGCTGGTCTCAGAAGTTTCAGCAGAGTCCAGCTCATAACCTCCATACTGCAAATAATCGTATCGTGTGAGCTCATATTATGAAAAGCTGCCAAATTTGAGGAATCCTAATTTGGAAAAAAATTTACAGACACTCTGAAAATAAATCCCAACTTTCAGATTACGAATCAAACAAGTTATACGATAAAACAAATCAGTATATTATAGGACTTGAACAGGGTAGATCAATACAACAGAAGATTAGAAGGCATGAGTATCATAAAAAAAAATCTGCTTAGATCACCAAATGAAGTGCACAAGTGGGTACCTCAAGCTGCTCCAGCACATAGATTGTCTGATTCAGATCACCATGATTTGCATTGAACAATTCAGCAAGCGATTCTATAGAAATATCAGGAAACATCGATGAGAGGAACTCTATTATCAGATTGGGATCATCCACCACATTTTGCTTCTCGCTTCTTGGAATCACATCTTGGAAAGCGTCATCAGAATTCCAGGGTTCACCAATCTCTGAGGATGACTCGTCAGAAACTTTAAGTTTCTCTAAGCCTTGGATGTCATGATCCACAGAAACAGAGTCTGGTAGCTGGTAGTCTGCAGAGTTCTCAATTATGTCATTTTCAGAATCATCCAGGGTGGCCCTATTCTCTCTTTCAGAACTCACTCCAGGCCCAATCTTTGAGAGAGGCACATAGGGAGTGGCATATGGATTCAAAAGAGACTTCCTTTGCATCATTATAGCAGTTGGAGCAGATCTGTCAAACTCACAATAAAATACATCTCCAGGGATCATTATACAAAACAAACATCTAAAATATAAAAGAATCAAGTAGGATGACACTGCCATTAAGTTATGGAAAACTGAGGAAAGTAAGAAATAAACTGTCATCTAGGTAGTAAGCACATTTAAATTCAGATAGTTAATTCGAGAAGAACATAACGGCGAAGGTCTGATATGAATAATACAGCTTGGCAGAATAAAGACTTTTGCTTCTGTTTAATAGAAAATATAATTCCCTCGTAACACATTTGATGTAACACATTTGATTATCATTACCGAATGGCATGACAGCAATTTCAGCTCGATGACATCATTGGATCAACAGCTTCACTATAGTAATTACAGCATATAATGTACTACAGTTTTTAAGGCTAACTTTAAACGAGTGCTGGTTCTTTTAATCATTTGTGCTACTTAAGCAGATGTTTACAATTCAAACCTAGAAAAGTAATTGAAACTAAGCTGTTATTTTTCACTCAACATGCAGCTACCTGCAAAGGTCAATAGGATCACCCACATTGAATGTTATTGGAGATCAGATGAATTTGCATAAACAGGACAGCATCAAAGACAAGTTATTCATGTTAACAAAGGGAAAATGAAGGCAAGAGAGGAGTAGAGTCCAGACAGAACGAATATGACCAGAAGAAAGCCTTGCACGCTTATGCTAGGATCATTAGAAGTGACCAGTGTAAAGCCCCAGAGAAAGGGTCTAAGGGGAAAGGGGAAACCACCAGATAAAGAATCCCAAAATAATGAACCATAACATCCTTATGCTTTGTTCTAATAATAGAAAATCCTTAGATAACATATTAAAGGTAGTTTTAGATGGACAGAATATGTGTATATTAATAATTTCATGATATCTATTATATTTAATATATTTTATTTATTTTTATGTATCTTAAAATATAAACCGCATATATGTCCTTTATATGTGGTCCACAAAATGCATATGAGCTAGCTATGCAGTCCCTTGCCAACCCGCATATCGCAGCCACCTTAAAACACTGCTATTATGTTCTAATGAAAGATTATAAAAACCTGCATGAAAAGCTAAAGTGCAATGATTATACTAAATAGAAGCTCAAAGAATTTTATCTTTTAAATTTACCGCAAGATGAATCAAAACATAGCTATATTTATCATATCTCAGTTCCACTTTCTGATGCTCAAATCTATGAATTTATGGTCATTTAAATTCTCACAAGACAAGAAGAGTATTATATTTCTTTCTGGGCTGCATACAGTTTATCTGATGATAGACTTTGAGGGCCAAAACACTTCTGATTATCACAGGAACCATGTACTGGAATTATTCATCCTATAGAAAAGTATAAATGGACAATGAGTTGGTCAAGGGAAACATCAGACTGAGCCCAAGAATCAGAAGACAGAAGTGGAAGCTGGAATGAAGCAGCACTCAAATGCCAATTTGAAAATGCAAAATGATGAATCATAATTAGCCATCAAGCCAATATGATAACTCATTTCAGCTAGTCAAATTGGCAGGAAGCTTAATTAAGTGATATAGTAAATGCAAATTTCATGATGCTGCGCAATCTATGGAAACACATCATTATGTTTGTAGTTTGTACCAAATATGCAAAGAATAGGAGCTAACAAATGGTTAACCCATAAACTCCAATATAGATGTTCTCCAAAACCTTTGGATTTTTAATAAACTAAATCATATGATCCAATCGATCATAGTATCCTTGAGTATGATGTAGGCAATGTAACAAGTAGCTGGTAGTGTGAGGCCCAATAGTCCCACATCGGAAAGACTCGTTCCAGAGCCTGGGCATATGAGGCGGGTGTCTCCAAATCCTGCAGACGCGTTTTGGGTGGAAAACAAAACCGGGGAGGGGTGAAGGACGCTTGCGTGAAGCCCCAGAACCGGACAATATCTGGCAGGGGAGCCCCGTGTTCCTCCCTCATGTGGCCCCCACGTGGGCACTAGGTGCCTCACGTGCCTCGCAGAGGCGGGGGCGTGACAGGTAGTCAGCTGCAATGTAGTAGATGGTTAATCCACATATACGGACATAAAGAGAGAGAAATGTCAACACTTTTGTTTGAAAGGATCTATCATATAAGAGGTTCAGATAATTGGCAGAACCAACAATAGGTCAACCAAGATGATAACAGTTAAAAAGAGAAAACACAATAATAACCTATTCCGTAAGTTGAAAGCAGACAAGCCAGCTATGAAGTTCATCCAAGCTTATAGGGGAGAAAAATTAATCAACACTGGTCAAGGATGGCTAAAGATGGCTATGTCATAGTTGGTGTAACAAACAAGTGCTTCCATTACAGAACCTTGATCAATAATAAGACCATGTTAGGTCTGGTCTACTTAGCATCTGAAACATCGGTCGCATTCTGATAACGGATGGATCCTCCAATCCATCCTAGCAACTTTACCAAGTATTCTTAGAAAAAGTATCAGATCTTCTGGAGTCCCTGATCATCCATCACTATGCATTTCTTTCTAAAGCAGAAATAGAAATACTTTAAATGCATAACCACAATTATCATGCAGCTAAAAAAAGGCATTTGCTTTACCATCTCAATGATGGCATCAGTCAGTCAACATCATCACCACTGTTTACTTGTCTGGTATCTTGTTTCCATCATCACCTTTTCAAGGTGTGAATTAGAAGATAAGGGAACTAAACAAAGTCTTGAATTACAAAAGAAAAAAAAAAACTAAAGAAAGAATTACTCATCTGCATCATTACATTAGGAAAGTCAAGGTGTACAATTAAAAGATAAAGGACTTAAACATAGAATTACTCCTATGACCTACAGTTATAGTGGTATGAGTTTCACAGTAGCTGCAATCCTCACAAACACTAAATATTAATGAATTAGGGGGTTATCAGTGACTACCTTTCAGTGATTTTCTTTGTATTAAAAAATAGTAAATACAAAATAACATACCCAATATTGACTTTACTATTTATTTTTTATATTGGCTTAAATTACTTATGATATCTAAAGGAGATGTCTGCAAGGTTAAGTTTCTGTGCAGAGTCATACATCGGGAGCATTAAGAATACAAAGTTTTCTTCAAGAATAGTTACAACACAAAGAATGGGTGTACATATCCTGAATTCATTGAGCTAAGGAGGAAAATGTTGGTCCATGCATTGTGTGCATAAGAATCTTTAAGTCAACAGAAGTTTAAGAAAATCTAAGATTTTAGTTTAACTTAATATCAAGATATGTGATTACATCATTCTTTATCAGATTATCAAGGAATTCGAATCACAAAACAGACATAAGGATCAATAATGTAGTTCATCAACACAACATAATGAATGGTACACTGCAAAAGTACAGCATACCAAATCAAAAAATAAAACAAGCACCTGAAGCCATTATCAACACAAAAGAAACTCTAAACATGGCTTCTATTAAATTAAATTGATCAAGATCCAGAAACACCATGAGAACATTAAAACTTACTAAGAGAATCCTACATGGCTGCTCAAGAAAGCCTTCCAGGACTCTAAACACAACGTCATCATATCAGAATTACAGAAGAAACCCCTCTTGACATCAGTCGCAATAGCAAATATAAAATGCATGGCAAATTCTAAGATCAAAACAAATGAAAAAACGAACATACGTCAATGGAATCATCTTGAACCACAATAATAGGAGAAATTCATAAATATAATTAAAGAACAGCAAAATCTTGCCCTAAGCAACAACTAACACATTCAAGAAAATACAAAAATTCTTCAGAAATAAAGAGGAGGAAGTTCTTTAACATACATGTCAGCCAACCTTTCAAGACCAAGAAGAATCAAATCAAAGCTGACGCCAAAGAAAGAAATCCAGAAGAACTGCTACTTTTTCCTAGTAATCTCAGGAAACATTACGTACAACGCACAGAAATTAAAGAAGAATCCCGCACCGACATCAATATCTTGCAGCAAAAATTTACAAAAAAGACCCTAATCTTTACCTCTCCACGAGTTTCGAAAACCTATCCCTTCCATCACAGAACCCAAAGAAGAGATCAAACACACGTATTTGAACCACAGTTCGCAACCCGAATAGAGTAAATGCAATCGGAAAATAAAGAGGGAAAGAAAAGAAAGATCCGATTGCAAGAAAATTGGATTTTAAAGCAAAAAAAAAAAATCCTAAAAGGATGGCAGGAGATCCTAAAGAAAAGATCGCAAGAAATAAAGAAAGAGAAACGACAAAGGGAGATGTTCCGATCGAGATTCACCTCGGAGAACCGAATCGGAGAGCGACAGAAACCCTAGCTTCAGACCTCCTGCCGGCTTCTCGTCCGCGCCCGGGATGGAGCGAGCAAATAACGGCACGGAAAACAATTAAGGAGGTGAAATAGGGGGCGAAAATTTTGATCGGAGGTCACTAGGGAAGGTCGTATTTATGGGGGGGGGGGGGGGGGAAGGTTGGATGTGCTCGGGTGGAGGGAAAGTTATGGTCGGTCCCACGCGCTCGTTCAATGGCGTGCAGTCCTTGGCATTTGACGGTTAGCAACGACTGTAATCTGGCGGCCGTTCCGTTATGGTAGCTTTGATGCAATGGAGGACCAAATAAATAAAAAAATTTCACATACATACCCTCAAAGTTATATAAATACTGTCCCAAAATAAATATTTGTATATATATCATTATAAACACTTATTTTGCATGTATATCTTTCTTTTTTCTTTTTCTTTGCATACGAATCCATACCATCTAATGTCATTAAAAAACTAGTGGTTTAAAATTAAAAATAACTAAAATACTCTTAATGAGTAGACATAAAAAAAAAATATTTATAAGGATACATATGCAAATAACAATTTTATGAGAGTATTTGTGCAATTTTACATATGTAGGAGAGTTTACACGCAAAATTTTTTTAATTTTATTTTTGTCTATTTCAACTTGTTTTAATCCTCGGAATTTAGTTTAATGCCTTTTTCTTGATATTTTCTATCACTAATTCTGTTAGCTGAATCGCTATGTTTAAGGTATTTATACAAAAATAATGTTTTGTAAGGGTATGTATGTAAATATCAATTTGGGAAGGTATGGATGCAAATTCTAATATTTATGGGAGTATTTATATGCAACAATTTAAGAATTTTTTTTTGCGATTATATGTGAAATTGCATAAATAACCTCCAAAATTGCTATTTGCATGTATATCGTTATAAACGTTTTTTTTTTTTAATGGTGTTAGATGACATAGATATATATATGCAAAGAAAAAGAAAAAGAAAGAATATACATACAAAATAAGTGTTTTATGAAGGTATACATCGAATATTAATTTTAAAAGAGTATTCACATGAAATCTAATATTTATGAGAGTATATATGTAAAAAACAAAACCTTTGAATGGAATATAGAAATTGAATTTATTTTGTTTTATAAGGATCTACATGTAAATATTAATTTTGGAAAAGTATACATATAAATTTTAATATTTAGGTGGACATGTACGCTGTTCTTTATTTTTTTTCATTCTAATGGGTAATGATGGCTTGGTTCTGCCAATCTAGATAAACAACAATTTCCACCCATAGAAGCCACTGTTACGGGATAATGGAGTCAAAATTGAAATTCAGGCTTAGGGCCTATAGTCGGCATGCTTCAAGAACAATAATTCTACCAAAACAAAATAACAAGCCAAAGTCAGATGTCAACATGTCAAACTAAAGATGCAGAGGATGTAAATCATTGTCTCATCAAAAGAACATGAATCGAGTGATTTTAAAAATATTTGTTTTATAAATGATTTTTTTTTCGAATCAACGTATTCTTAGAAAAGCAAAAAAATTAATCGTAGTGCTGAGATTGGACACATGTTTTCAGAGTCTACAACTGGTTATGATAATTTATTAGATTTAGTCATTTTAGAGTATAAAAATATGCAAGAAGTAGAACCAGAAAAATTCAGCAAGCAATGTTAGCCCTAAATAAAATCTAAATCCAGTTGTGCACATAAACACATCCCAGCGTCCCTCTTGACCCATCTAGAGCACTAATAACCCCTGGAAACAGATCCCTTCCATTATCCTATTAACAGTCATAATTAAAAAGAAAGATGGCAATGCCCAGTTTGGCGTTTGACTGGGTTTTTAATGAATTTATGGTGTAAGGGGAAAACTTAATAAGAGGAAAATAACAGCATTGTTTGATCTGACCCGTAACATTTCTGTCATTATTACATTTCATAAGATAAAATGGCGGGGAAAGCAATGCAAGGCTATACAAATTAACTCATTAGGAGTTTTTCTACCAAATTTTTGGATGATCAATTAGCTTCAAAGAACTACTTGAAGTGAATAAAAATCATGTAGGGCGGGTACTATAAGATACCCTATGAGGCAGAATTCTTGTTTTGCCATGTTTTTTCTAGTATCCATCTTAAAGAAGAAACCCAAAAATCACATAAGAATAAGACTCATGCTGCTAACACAGTCTATCAATTTTTATAACTTAAAAAAAATAAATGCAAGATGATTAATTACTTGGTGTATATCATTTGGCCATGTAGTGTGGACTAATAAAAGTATGTTCTGAAAATTATTTATTGATTTACTTAGAATTGTATATTGTATCACTGCTAGATATATATATATCAGATAAGCTTGCAGTATGTATAAAAAAAGTCAACGAGTGTGTATCACCAACCATGTAGTGTGTATTAGTAAATATAATATTCTAAAAACTGTGTATTAATTTGCTTGGAAGTAAGTATTGGATTGCTAGATGACTAATTTGCTAAGTGTATATCATCTGATAATGCACTCTATATACAAGTAAATACTATACTTTAGAAATTGCGTATCAATTTACCTAGATATATGTATTGATTTGCTAAATAACTAATTTGCTTTATGCATACTAGTTGACCATATCGTATGTACTGTTTTTTTTTTGATTTTTTTAATCACGAAACTGAAGATTCTATTAGTAGAAGAAATCTATGACTTTTGAATTTCTTCTTTAAGATGCACACTTAAGAAAAGCCTAACTCTTTTTTTTTTTTTCTCTGGTGCCCACTCTATATAATTTTTGTTCCTTCAAAGTGCCACCATCCATTTCTCTAAGAAAGGATGGCCAGAATTACATGTAATCTACCATCATCAAAAGACTTGATACGGTTTGAGCACAGAAGCTTATCCGAGAAACTTTCAACTACATACATAATGAGGGCTCCTGAAATCAAAGTTTCGGATCTATACAAGCCCGCACTTTTACCAGACAGACTGTTACATTGTAGCAAATTTGCAACTGCAACATAAATGCCCATAGTCCAAAAATTTTCATGACTTCCCCAACACAGTTTCAATGTTTTTGTTGGCATTAACATTAGACAACCAATTCAAAAGTTCTTGCCCACCCAAACAGAAAAATATTTCTTTATCACATGGACAAAGCAAATCACACAAGCATTCTAGTATAAGTGCCATTAACATACTACATATAATCCATCCACACAAATGTCCAACTTACCGTCAGCAAATAACAGACCATGGAATGAAGAATTGTCCTGAAAAATATAGTCTTTTCATATTATGTGTGAAATATCAGCATATACCCATTCTTCTAATGTTTTTAATATGCCATGCCTTATAACATCAGTGAATAACCGACTGCAAGATACTAGCAATTTGGAGAATTATCCGAAAGCAGATCAGCATACACCCCATGAGACATGGAATCGTTAACAGAAAAAAGAGCTTTCTAAATCTGGTTCTAAGGATATCATGGCTGCTTTTACAAAAGAGTTGTGTCGCCGCAGCTGGTAAGATAATCTACATAGACCATCCTCAAAATCTAAACGAATGGCCCCTGCCAAGTCACCTCGATCGTTGGTAACAACCAATGCGTGAAAACCCAACAACAAAATGAGGTGAGCAAGTAAAAATTTGCTACAGTTAGGGGCACAGGTAGAAAAACATGCCCCCACCATGTGAGCATAATACTCCCCCAAATTTGGTTATGAATCCCAGGTCTCAGTACTACTGCTTGCAGGATCTCATCTCTGACTTCCATTCATCTAAATACCTCTTCATCAACTGCCCAAATCTCTTTGCTTGAGATCCAGGCTTCACCATGTTGACATTGTTCCATTGGGAACATGGATCTATCCACCATCTATTCCTGCCAGTGCACCAAGCCCCGGGAACAGATCGATGGCGCCACCTTTTGAGTATTTTGTCATCTATCTCATCAAGCACAGGATCATCCTTGCCAAATTTCCTTGCAAAAGGCAGTCCACTCTCTACCATCTTATCATAGTCTGTCCTGTTAAGGAGGTGGGGCTCCATTTGGGGAGGATTATCCCACACCATATACCTTAGGTCGCTGTTCACTGTTGTATTTTGGTAATCAGGAGAGTTGCATATGACAGAATGGAAATAGCCTTCTTGGGGTAACATTACATTTGTAAAATACAGGAGAAGAGTTCGAGGCAGGTTGTCCCAACCGAGAATACAGTACTCTATAAAGCGTCGGCTGAGAATGAGCCATGGAGAACCTAATCAGATGAAGGTGAGTTTGAAGAAAAGGTCATCAGATGCAGCTATTAAAAAAAATTCAAAATACCAGGAACAAGAAGGTGGAACAAGAATTACTTCACCTGTGAAAAATTTGAAAGCATCAGGAGTTGGCCGCTTCTCTGAAGCTTCAAAGAAATTGTTCCTTCGTGACAAATAGATGCCAGCATCAACTATAATTGGCTGAGCCCTCTGATATCTGAAAGGATGAAGTTGCAAAAGTTCAGAAAAGAAGGTGGAGGTGATTCAAAGAAAATAGAAGTAAATATATCATGTGCCTACTCTTTCCATCCAAGGTCACTGGTGTGATCCATGAAGTTAACGTCCCTTGGCACAGAGGAGAAGACATAAATCAAGTCTGCAGCAACGAGAAGATAACAAACAGCATCTTTTCTCAGCATATATTCATACTGAAAACCCAGAAGACCTTGAAACTCTATATAGTTAGAAGATACAACATGAGCAGAGATTATTCAGAAATTGCCATCTACGGTATGCAGTTCACAGACCGGAAGAAATCAATTACATTGGTGTAGAAGGAACTTTGAACAATGTGGTGATAAATGGGAAAGAAACCAATGGCAGGAAATCAAAAAAGGTTGAATAACTGCAATATATATATATATATATATATATATATGTAAAGTTATAAAAAGGAACTGAGTGATTTGAAGGTTTTATCAGAAAAGCCCATGAAAATGAGCATGGACAGAAGCTAATAATATAAGCTAGTAAACTAGTTAGCTTCATTTTCTTTACTATAAAAAGCACCCAGACTGTGGTACTCCAAGTATTCCAGCAATCCTAAAAGTTTGCAATCCATGCATGCAGAATCTCTATGATGCCGTTATCTTGAATTTTACATCCTGCTTTTTAATCAAGCAACCAAAGCAACAAAATGACTATAAAAAAATGTGTCAAGCCTTGTAAGGAAAACTCATATTATACATGATTGAAATACTCGTGTACATTACAGAACAGCAAAGGAAAAACATCATTATGTTCCCAGTGCAAACCTAATTAGACGTGAAAAAAAGATGCAGAGATCAAAATCCTATCATAAATTCAACTGTGTAAAGGAAAAGTAGAGAGTTTCAACCAGTGCAGTTAGTGAATCTTGGGGGTCAGCACCGAAGACCCCGGGTTCAAGTCCCGCCATCACCTCACTTTCGCCTGGATTTCTTCCATCATAGTTGTTTAAAAAAAAAACAAAACAAAAAAATAGAAAAGGAAACTAAAGTTCATTTGCAATTTCACAATAGTAAGTTTGGTATTTCACAGAACCTCTGATATATATTTAGAAAGAGTTACTTAGTCAATGGTTGGGGCTTATTCACTGCCTCAATAAAAGTCAGCATACTTAAGCTAAACATCAGTGGTGCTCAAATTAATGATCCACATGAAACAGCAGGCATGCGATCACACACAGCCATATTCATAGTTGCAATTTGATAAAGACTTTCATATCATCATGTTCTCAATGTTGTCATCCAATTATCTAAAGAAGAAAATATTGCCCATTGTTTAAAGCGTTTTTCATGGCAATGTTGATGCTACATTGAAGTTCTTCAGGTATAAACAAAAAAAAGGATTTTACTTGAGCTAATGCATTCATGAGTTAAAATAATTGGGAGTTTACAAGTGAGTATAAGGAGCTTCTTAATAGGATGTGTTCCAGTTGTTCAATGAGAGGCGCATCTGAGAAAGACATTCCAACAGCATATGAAGAGGTAAGTTGCACAGATCAAATAGGTGTTCTATCAATCCTATTGCCCTAGAGAATTTACAAGCGAGAGTATTAGGAGCTTCTTAATAGGATGTGTTCCAGTTGTTCAATGAGAGGCACATCCAAGAAAGACATTCCAACATCATATGAAAAGGTGAGTTGCACAGATCAAATAGGTGTTCTCTCAATCCTATTGCCCTGTCTGAATTTCATAACTTGCATAGAGAGTAGATTTACAAATTTATTTTCAAAGGCTTCTACAGGATGTCTATGATGTAAACTTAAAAAGGTACTTTATATATGTCTAGCTTATACATATAATGGTAAAAAAAGAAGCATTAGGCTATTTCAACTATGCATAATAACGAAAAAGCATCAATGATGTTTATGCCCCAAGAAGACAGTGTGTTAAAAAAAGAACTTATGCTTAATTGTTCATCATGATGCTATGGATGTCCAGTCCCTTCACAGCCACCTTGGCATGTAAACTTAAGGATTTGAATCAGATCAGGTTGACATAAGTTAGTCCAAAGTCTTAAAACTCCTGATGAACCAATATGATAATCCCAGAAATAGGTTAAATAGTAATTCAAATCTGGATCTTTGCTATCCACCCCACCATTAAACACGATATAAAGGGACTAGTTCTGAATAAAAGTTATTAGGCTCTCAACTTACCTTTTCGCAAAATGAAAAGGGGAATTGTTTATGTATTATTAGACAACACTTATTTATCATATGACATATTAAAGAATTCTTACCTTTTCGCAAAATAAAAAGGGGAATTGTTTATGTATTATTAGACAACACTTATTTATCATATGACATATTAAAGAATTCTACTCAAGTCATCATCAGATAGGATAAAAGCTCACTTTGTCAGTACCAGGTACCATACCGGTATGATATGGTATGCTCAAGATGGTACGATATAGTACCCGCACCGATACAAGGTTCGAAAATCCTTTTTCTCACACCTAGCCATATTACCGTTCGAAACCAGGCAGTACAGGTCAATACAAGGCGAAACCGAGTGAAATTAGTCGACTCTACCTAGTATAGGCTAGTAGGACCTCTGTGTTGTACCAAATCTCGATACCATATAAGTACCTTATAGGCATGGCCTACCATATCACCCTGTATCATACTAGGTGGGAACTAGCATGAAACTTAATTTTAGGTTAGTACAAACCCCATACCACCCCATACCAAGGTTCTATCATCCCGTACCGAGGCGTACGAACCCACGCCGAGACGTACCGTAATAAAAAGTGAGAAAAATGGTTAGAGAACTATTTCGATATGAGGTATATATTGTACCCGACCGTACCAAACCGGCAGAAAACTTGTATGATACCTGGTACCGATATTGCGAACGAGCCTTGCTTACTGATATGGTACAATATGCCCGGTATAGTATAGTATAGATTAGTATAGCAAACCATGAATCATATCAACCTTGACTATTGTCCATTCTATTTATTTATCAAGTAGATGAATTCAAATCAAGATCAAGTTATTGGATCAAAAATATTTACCAAATCTAGCTAGGATGCAAATGGGCCAAGTCGGTCAAGGATTTGCAAAATCTTCAAGTGGTCTAGCCTGATGACCTAACCTGAATAGTGTAAAAGTTGGTCCGGGGATTGGCCCATTTGCATCCCTAGATCTGGCAAATCGAATCAAATCAAATTCCACCTCCACCATTTCTATTCTGAATTAAACAATAATCTTAAAATATTGCATACTGTAAACTGCACTTGCCCATTTTTCAATAGACAATCATCTTCTTGGCTCATATTAACAATATCAAAGCATAGGTTTTAACAATGTAAAATCTCAACTGTCTTGGATGAATACAAATGTTATTTCAATAAAAAACCAAAAAAACACAATATAAAATAACAAAACCCTAAGAAATGCGACACTAGAATAACAAATTAAGTACAAAAACACAGCACAAACTCTATACAAAAAAATCCAAATGCACACTACTATCTCTTTCAATATAATTTTTGATGACTCAGCTTCTCCAGTTTACCACTCAATATGCAACTCTGTTGCCTCTATAACCAGCTGGGTTGAAAATGCTCAATAATCTGGAGAAATCCTTCCACAACTCAACTTGTATCTTCTGCTACTGAACTTAAAACACTATCATATCTTGCAAATACATCTAAAATTTCACCTTCATGAAGTATTCTTTTCCTATGACATCCACTATTCTACACCTAATACTTCTTATGTTTACTATCAAGTGCGGACTACACACCAAATTACCAGCCACACTCTCTAGAAATCCTTTAGTGTATTTTCGGAAAAATAGTTTCTGGATTGCATAAATGGCCTTGTTCAGACGCATACCCAGAATAGGTTGTGTCAGGTGTTTTCATGTTGTAAGAAGAGCTCAAAAGAGATGGCATGCTGTCCAATTCTAAAATATTTTATGGAATTTATAAAAATCAAGATTGCCATGTAAGCCTTGTCTTTCTTTGTTTAGAAGGATCCTATATCAATGCCTTCTATATTCTAGATATGGGGACCTTGTACGTCTTATTTAGACCTAAATTTTCCCTAAGCCGCAAAAAAAAAGTGACCAAAACAACCAGAGAAATAAAATTTATCTTGAAACTGGGCACCAAATTTATTTTGTACTAGCATAACAGTGTAATGCTTCTTTCCATTTTTCTCAACATTTGGCCAAACATTCAACAATTGTTAGGTGCTATCAAAAATCATAGAATCTCTAAACAAACACTAAGTTCTCCATGACTCCATCCTCTACACCAAAAGGGTGATTTTCGAACGAGCGGGCCCTTGGTCATCATTTGGAGCATTTGGAAGCAAAATTACCACGACAATCTTCAAAAGGTAGGAAAACACTTACCAGCTTATTATAAATGACATTTCATGAAATAAAAATGGAATTATTTGGAAGGCATGATAAGAAAGAAGCATAATACCTTAATGGGTCTTATAATATGTTTCCCCAAAAATAGAGTAAATATGTTGTTGGCTCTTGCATTTTGGTCTTCGGCCATGGTGTATAAACTATGAGCAATAGGCTCTTTATCTAAATGCAAATATGAGGAATTTGGGAAAGAAGATTGTTTATGGAATGTGGTCTGGAATCCAGTTTAAATTTTCTCCTATTTTTCACCATGATTATCTATGTTCTAGCTTTATGATTGTTCCTGCAAATCGGGACTGCAGTTTCTGTTCATTTACACCATTTCCTTTCTTTGTCCCATTCTAGTTCAATAAATAACCTCAAGCCACCTCTTTTTATGTATTAACCATTTAATGATAAAATGAATTTATAGTATACCCAATATTCCATGAAAAGAATCCTTCAAAGCTCTCATCTAGTTAGGTCATCCCAATTAAATCCTCGAATGATTCAACATTAATAAACATGTGCCTGGTATTATCATCAAAGATGTTTTAATGAATCAAAATATTTAGCCAAAAATATGAATGGAGGAATATATTGGTTGCACCAAGTTTAATCCCTGTTTTAGCACAGTTTTTCAAATCTTAGAAGCATAAAGATGATCAGCACAAAGTGAGGCTCACAGGTTCAAAGGAGATGGTGAAACAATATAAGGAATGGAAACAAGATAGAAAGCAAAAGCACAGTCTGACAGTGAGTTCAATGGAGCAAATGATGGGCACAAAGAACAGAAACAAGAGAGTGCTTTTGGAACAGACTCACAATGACTCAGTCTCCAAAATTAGATTGCGTCAGATAACGCAATTAAAGCAAAGTGGTGGTCCGAGGCATAAAAGGAGGCCACCTTGATTACCCAAGAAGAAAGTCTCCAAGACTATGAAGTCAATAAGTCACCATAAGCACCAAAACTCCCTATAATTCAATAACTAACACACAATAGAAATTAATAGTTGCAAATAAGCACACTAATAACTCATATAAAACCTATTGGAGTTATTTTTATATATGCATATGGTGCAAAACTACAGATACCTAATACAACATAGCTACCACTTGAATTCAAGATCAATATATTCTTCATCACATGGTTCAAAGACTCCAAAGATTACAAGAACATGCATTACTCAAAAGATAGTTATCGTAAGTTCTTCCAGTGACTATGTAAAATATATAATAAAGTTTGATCACTTAACAATTTAAACCTTGCATTACTCATATAGCTTAAGCTGATACAACTCATGACATATTTGTATGTTAACTATAGAATTAAAAATCTAGAATAAAATACATTATACACATATTTTTGTTTTATACATGAGGGACTGGAATCCTTATAGCTTATGAGAAGCATCACAAAGTCACTTCTAAACATGTGTCTCAGTTGTCCTATTCAAGATGTGCCAAAGTGGCAATCAGTTCCCATACTCCTAACATCAACCTCATAGTAGTCAAATAGCCCAGACAACCCTAGGCAATAGACCAAACCTATAGTCCAGCTAGTTGTTTTGGCACCTAGGCTATTGCCCATGGACAGACTTGTACAAAGTTACTTATTCTTTGGTTCAACTATTTCATTTATGTCAACAAGTTTTTGTCCCAATTTAATAATTTACAATTTCCACACCCCGTTGCTTCTTAGCTAGAATTACAGAAAAAATCGAGTTTTTTAACGAACATCTTGTTAAAGGCTAGAGCCTGTGTCCAGGATCAGATGAATGCTTATGGGCAGAAGGGTATGAGTTCTTATATGGCCACAGCTCAAATTACATGCCATATAAGCAAATTATTAAGTGATTGGACCCACAAAAGCAGTCAACTATATAATAAAAAAGAGAACAAAGGCTCAAAAGGACCATCCTCCCCCTCTCTTCATGGATGGGGCTTCTTAGTTATCAGTCCCCTCGATATTCATGTCCAATCTCCTCTCTCTTTTCACCTTTTGGCTGTCTCCAACTACTTAGAAGGGGATCTTGGACTCTTTTTCAAGGTTTTTTAGGGTTTACTACTAAAAGAGAATTTTATCCTATCACATGCGTTATAATTGAAGACTGGTAAAGGTTTTTAGCTTTTTCTCCTTCTCCAAGTCAAGAATGCCCCCCTTTTCTCTCTTCTTGCCCTCAAAACCTTCACATATCTTCATCTTTTTCTTCTCTTTTCCTGTCTTCTATCATATAATTTATTTAAATTTATCTATATTAAGCAGATCTTTTGCTGCAGTAGATGGCTGAAAACAAATTCAGATCATCAAAAATTATTTCAGCAATAAAACCTAATGACAGCCTATATCCACAGGAGCTACATCAGGATGAGTCAGACCATAAATTGGATGAACTTAAAAATCATGGTTTTGCCAAATAATTTGAATTGTTTTGGCATGTTCAAACATACTTAATTTACAGGAACTTGAGTGTTGTCGTCCTACAAAAAAAATTGTCAAATTGTCATGCAACTGCATAGCCAAATCATCTAGTAGCATTTTTATAAATTTGAACCATTTTTTTTGTGATGACATGTCAGTATGGTAGTTGCCAGTGAAGGTCCAAAAGGAATGATCCAAGACTCTGATTTGAAAATACGATGAAAGAAAATCCAGAGAAACCACTTCCAATAGATGATGATATGAAGGAGTGTCAGCAAAATAATTATGCTGAAAATAATAAATAGATACAAAAGCTTATACTTGATACCAATTAAGGTCTCCAAAAAATACCAAAAAACACACTGAAAACGAATCAATAGGCTTCTCAAACAAAATTGCAACTCAAACCATTTTCTCACAGAGACAGAGACAGAGAGAGAGAGGGGGGGATCAAAAGCATTTCAAAATTATATGGAATATATAAATAACTGAGGCTAAAAAATCAAAAAGTACTGCATGGAAAAAGGGGGGAGGGGAGGAATTAATTTTCTGAAAACATCTTTTAAGCTTATCAAAAGCTTGATATAGCTTCTAACTAGAACTTATGATGACAAAGGAACTACAATTTCCTTAGTAAGCTAAACCCAGAAGATAAGAAACAAGAAAAATGCAACCATGCAACCAAACAAGTATATTTAAAAAGATAGCAGTTGTTACTGCCCTCTCCGATAGCCAGGACTAGCAGGTTTGGAATTTTTCGTACTAGAATTCCAAAAACCAAACCTTGTTTCAAACGCTTTTAAGGCCAATTCCCAAATGTCTTGGTGGACGATTGATACTTAGATGAACTGAGATCTCAATGATCTCAGACAAAATGGAAGGCTGGAGAAATTTCCACAGAAACAAGATGTCCATGTATTTCAGCTGATATATATCAAAGTATCAGCTGATTCAGTTGATACATAAGCCATACCATTTCATGTGTTTGCTTTTATATTCAAATAGTAAAATACCCACAAAAAGACAAAGAAATAATGAAAATAGAATCTTGTCTAGTACATTGGAACCATGTTGGGAAATTGCAAGAGATATCAAAGACTGAAATTCTATATATGATTTACCAGCAAATGCCTGATATCAATATGAACTGGTATTTCGGCTAAGATGTGACCACGGTTTAAATTAGACTTTGACTTCAAATTAAGAATCAAGCTACTCAGTCTAATAGTAAAGTATCGAGGTTGACTACAACATCCACAAGTGAACTCTGGGAAGTAAGCATGCTAATTTCAATTGCACTTGAAAACAAATAAAATAAATAAGCTTGCATGATAATATGGGTAGAGCATGAGAGTCCGAAAAAAGCAAGATAGAAATGACATGAGAAATAATCAAGTCGAGCAAGGAAGAAAACCATCAACTCTATTTAAACATATGCATCTCCAATAAAATACACTGAAAAATAAAAATTAAAGCAGAATAAAAAAAATCATATTCTCTAATTAATGTTAGGGAATTCTTCTGAAGAATAACTAGAGTCTAAAATTAAATCATAAAAAATATAGAAGATAAAAAGGTCTCACAAGGATTTAATTCATTAAAAAAGGAAGTGATCAAAAGAAAACCATAGACACTCCTGATAAATTCGGTTATATTTACGCTACTCCTGCCCACTTCTGACTATTAATTTTTCTAAATATGAAAATTGCACGAAAAAGGCATCTTGAAGTCAAAAAAGAAATCATCTTGCCGCTAAATCACGTACCATCCTGCGTGACAAGCGGATAATCCGACGAGCTGAGTGTCACGAACCAATCCCAACCGCCGTCCAGCCGGAGGAGCACCGCGGCGGCATGAAGCGTCGCAGCGAGCACGGAGGACCCCATGAAGGTCATGGCGTCGGGCTTCCCGACTACGTGCACGTTACCGAATGCCCGGATGGCCGGGATCGAGAGCCGGACGGAGGTGGCCAGATCGGCGCGCTCCCAGGCGGGGGCGTCAGCGGAGAGGTGGAGGAGGTAGGTGTTCCGGGGGTGGTAGACGGCGAGGAGGAGGCGGAGCATGCGGCGAGCGTCGCCGCGGCCGCCGGAGATAAAGTAGGCGAAGGCCGGGGGGTGGGCGGCGCCGCGACGGACGTACGAGGGCGACGGCTGGGCATCAAAGAAGGCGGAGGAGGCAGTAAAGCCGGAGATGGCGGAGAGGAGGAGAAGCAGGGAGACGAAGGAGACGGAGAAAAGGGGGAAGAGCCATTTCTCAGCCCCCATGCTCCGGGAGCATGGGATGATCAACGTTGGAGCCAGAATCGCTATCGAGGGCGACGGAGCTGTTCGCAGGGGCATCGGACTGGGGCTAGGGTTTGCTTGGATCCCAGACGAGACATCGGATTGAGGTTAAGATTAGGGTTAGAGATGCAGTTTGGAGGGATCTCATTTCGGGAATTATCTCATCCTTATCATTTGATCTCCAGACACAGAGGCAGGTTTCATCGAGGAGGAGGAGGAGGAACGGGGAAGGTGGGAGAGGGGGAGAGAGAGAGAGAGGGGGGGGGGGGGGGGGGGGGGGGGGGGGTGGGAGGGGGGAACGAGGGAAACGAACTGGGAAACGATTGGGAAGTGTTCTCCTGGTTCGAAGGAAATCCTTTCAGCGTGATGTAGAGTGCGGGCTCAGAAGGTGACCAGACCCGCCCCATATAAAGGTTGGCTTCAACCGCGTTGCTGTTCGGAAAAGAAAACCGTTTCTTTAGGTAATTATTGCGTTTTACAGTTCATTCGGATCTTGCAAAACCATTGTTATCCTCTCTCTTTTTCGGTTTTTTCGGGAAACCGAAACAATCCGTCCTGAAATTTATTAGACCGCTATACATCTAAATTCAAATAAATGACAGTGCCATTGCAGCTGTGGCAGTGTTTTTGTCTTGCTTTCTTATCTTTCGTTTTTTTTTGGAGGAAATAGGAGTAATCCGCTAGAAGTAGGATCATTTTGCAATTTCTTTTCTTTATCTTTATTACATGATTACAAACCTTACTTCTTTTAACAATTTCAAGGTGTCACGAAAGCAACTACTGTCTTCCTATTAATTTGAACATGATAAATATCTTTCAAGAAAATTGAGAGAGTAAGAAAGGAGAGCAAGTAGATGTGCGCTCAGACTTTTTGTAGTGGCAAGGAGCTTCAATTTGGGTGTACCAACCAAGACACTATGTTCGCCAATGGGCTTTAAACATATTTACAAACGCCAAAGAATGGAGGAGAAAAAAACAACCATGAACACGTTCCATTATGAATGCTTGGAAGAGTAATAAATGAAAAATTACACAAGATAAAAGTTTAGACCACAAGAATATGCGACAGCTAGCGCGGACGTCATCCATCAAGAAAACCATTGTACCATTTGTTTAACAATGCTAAATAGAGTACTGAATGAGTAATTCTTTGACAGTAGGGATCAGAGGCAAGAAACATAAAGCAATCCATGTTTAATAATCATCTGCTCAACGAAGGTAATACAATGTATGGAATCTTCACCTTTCCAAATGCTATTCCGGCAACTCCACAGATGTGAGTCGTCTGTGAGCTGACACGCTTCTCAGCTTCCGATCTACCCACGCGTTTCGCAAGGCCAGCCTCCTAACAAACTAGCTAGCCGAGTTGTGTCCGCCTCTTCCTTTTGGCAGGACGGTTTCCCTGATGCCACCTAGCATGGCCTGATGCTGTGGCTGTCCTGTTTATACAGTGTTGATGCCCTTCGCCAACCAAAATGAAAGTTGGTAGCGTTACTTGGTAAGCCAAAAATTCATCCTAAACAGCCTTGGGATGCTTGTCACACTCAACAAGTTTACACTTAATGACATCTATATGGCATCTATTTTCCTATCTAATCCCGTTTGTCACAGTTGGCTCCTACACGCGCGCAAAAAAAAAAAAAAAAAGGATCCATCCATAGCCTCAATCCTCCTCGACCCTTATATATCTCCTGCACAAAAGAGAGAGCCTATCCAATAGCCCGAGTCCTACTCAACCTATCAGATCCCCCTTTACCTTTATATCTCCCAATGAGAGGTCCACCTCCTAGTTCTCATACCACTTGTTACAATCTCACAGCCCCAAAGCTTCCATGATGCTTCAACAGCCCGAAATTAATCCCTCAATGCACTTACATACAACAATGATATTTTGCACTACTTTTTTTTGTCAAGATGAGTCCTAAGGTCCAGAGGATCTGTTTTGTGCACTTAACAGGTTTTTGCAGGCTTACATTAATCGACTTCCTCAAAACTTTTGGTGCTTCCGGATATGATGCACAACCTGCATGGCATCAGGTTTTTTTCTTGCAAATCCATAGAGAGAGGCCACAAGGATGCAGGAGGCCGACCAGAAGGGTGAAAAGAGGGTCGATGAGACTGAAAAGTCTAGTGCTGCCCACGTGAGCGGGCAGAATGGTCTAATTTTTGGTAGACACAAACTGAGAGCGAAAACAAGGTGTTTGCATCTCCAGCTTTTCACCGCAAGTTCTCTGAAGCTATAAACATCTTTTGCACCGTCAACTGCCGGTGTAGTCATCTATGAGACAACAATTAAACTTTATATCATTAACAAGCCAATCAGATTGATAATGCATCCAAATGAACAACAAAGCCATGCCCCTTAACTTAATGAAAATCATAAAGATCAAGAAGTATTTATTGAGTTCAGCAAAGATCACCAGCAAATAATGATACCACCTTTAGCCTCTCCATTTAACACTGCTCAGAACTCTGTCGCAGTTGAATTGAGGATCCAACCCTCAGTCCTATCTTCTTTTTGTGTTTTTTTTTCCCATAACAATTTGGGAAACTCATATGATATTCCAGTATGACATCCTAAACTGATCAAAATTTCAGGCCTATTGTCCAGAATCCAATCTGAACCAAGATTTCAGCAGCATAAAAATTGGCTTCCTTCACAGCACCTATGAGCTGAACCTTGACTGGTCGCCTCCACTGATCCTCTAAACAACATTACCTGTGAGGGTGAAACATAAGAATCCATGACAAGTCAGAGAGAAGCAAACTTCAACTCGCAAGGAAATACTTGACGTCAATATCTTTCCTTGCCATTTTTAATTTTTAAAAGCCAAATTTTTAGTAACAACATTTGTTTATGGGTAGCATCAAAGCTGATAGAAATAGACAATGAGATTTAGCATAAATATCATCGGATGAAGAGTTCCAAAAGGAGGAAGAAACTATTGAGAAGATACAAGAGAACTTACGAGAAAGATCATAACCTCTGGCATTTTCTTTGACCATCAACTCAGAAAGCCTCCTAGCATTTGATCTATTTTGTAGGCATCTTGAAGGGAAGAAATGCATCCCCTAGTTGAGACTCACATAGAAAATAAGTTTCTGGCTTCAATGCCTTTAGAAAAGACTTGTTCAGGCTCAATGTTGAGACTGCATGCAACACCCTAGTGCAAAACCGGCGCACTTCTACACGCCTCGATTGCTTTTCTGGCAAATTGCTCAGGAGTTCTTGGATCAGCTCACAAAGTGCATGTAAGTGTCTCTTTAATAACTTAGATTTACTTGACGAATCATTATCTTTCTCTGCTTTCCCAGTTGAGATGTATGATTTCATTATACAGTCTATGAGATCTAGCATTTCAACTCGTCGAAATTCTGATTTTGCGCTCCCACATTTCTCCAAAAGAAAGTGAAAAAGCTGCAGCCCAAGCCAGGGATGCCTTCGAATAACCTCTTTCACAAACCCAGGTTTCAGCCGGGACTTCTTACTATGGAAGTAGTCAACTAGTATATTTCTAAATATATTCACCACCCCCTCAAGTTCAGATTTGGAAAATTTTCGTGAATGTATGATTTTTAATATCCAGAATGATGAGGTCTGAGCTAGAGAAGAGACAGTCTTGTATCGTGAACGTGATGCTGACTTCAGACTCTTCTCCAACAGGATTGAAAGATTACCGAGCTGGATGTCATCACCTTTTGGATAGTCTTTTGCCTTGAATATTTTCTTCTGCAGAATTCCCCCAATGCGTTGCCTGACTTGCTCACCACCCTCAGTGCTATGTGAATTGACAAAAGCTTGAACCAAGTAAGAATAGACCATCAAAACCTGAGGCTTGCCTGTTCCCAAACTCCAATAAAGTTAATATAAACTATCAGAAAAGAATAAACAAATATATACATATGTATGCGTATTAATTAACATCTCTCTCATGTCCCTAAGAATTTTCAGCCAAACATATTTTTAGAAAATGGGATTTATCAGGTTCACAAACCTGGGAAAACATGGAATACATTTTGAAAATAAAAGAAAACAAATCTCACAAATGAAAAAAAAAATAGAAAAAAAAATATAGTTTCCTGTATTTTCCTTGTCCTGTAGTTTTGAATGTTTCTAATTTACAAATCAAGGATGTGTTTCAGATATTGCTTTCCTCATCCTATCACCCAGTGTAGAAATTAAGAGATTCAGAAAAAGCTTTTTGATACTAAGTAATAACACCCAATGAATGAAGTTTTAAGTGCATTTCAGCGTTTACCTGGATTCTTCTGTAAATATATTTCCAGAAGCGAGAGCACACGAAGTTTGAAAGGTGTGAGCTGAGACTGTGCACTGTCACTCCCAGAAATTTTCCTCTCCTTGAATATCCGTGCGATATAAGAATCCATCCTAAACATGGCATCATCATCCATACCACTATCAGAATCATCCGAAGCCGAAAGGTCTTTATCATTTTTAGTAACTTCTTCATTAGTTGCCTCGGCTCCATCTATTCTCTCGGTATCCTCATCATCATTTTTGGTAACTTCCTCATCAGATGCCTCAGCTCCAAGCATTCCTTCAGAATCATCTGCATGGTCATCGCTATCGCCTGTCTCAACAACCTCAGCTTCATCAGTTTCCTCTGCTTCTTCAATTCCAAGGAAATCATCATCATCTTCATCGCCATCACTGCTAGCTGCTTGATGTCGACGAGGCTTCAGATCTTTCTTGACAACACGCAACATCTGAAGGAGTCCAGCATCTGTTATACCATCACAGAAGAACCTGAAAACCTGGAGAAAGAAAAAGGAACAACTAATAACTGGATATTACTCCATTAAGAGAAGCTATATATTGTGTTTAAAATAGCAAGGGTTTCCGGAGACGGAACATCATGACATTAATTTATTATAAATTGCAGAGCTATTATTAACCTGTTCTCACAAAAAGCAGGCAATGCCATCAGCTCGCCATTTTGTATTGAGGGGATAGTCGAGTAAAAAGTCCAGAACTAGTAATAACCACAGCATTTGCTATTTTAAAAATATTTAATTGTCTAGTAAAAGTTTTATTAAGTAATGGTATTCATGATTCAAACAGATGGAAACAGTAAATTTTGTATAATTTCTGCAGAGTGTAACTTGCCTGTTCAACAGCAAAACAAATAGGGCCAGATGACTGAGGCAAGAGAGAAAGCAATGTATCTACTAGCACATCCATCATCTCTGGTGCTTCATTATCATCAAATTGGTCTTCTTCCTCTGAAGAGTCACCATGAGCAGCAACATGGAAAGCCTTCTTGCAACATATATTTAGCTCCAGTGCTGCCTCAGAGAACTCGCCTGGATGGAGGAGGACTTGCAGCAGCAATTGAATTAGCAAATAACGAACTGCATGCAATTTATTTGCATCTGGTTCCGGCCTAATTCTTCTTTCCTGTAATGCAAGACATGTGACTCAGAGAGTAAACGACGAAGCTACACTCATAAGATCAGAACAGACAAGAAAATGGCGTTTTGGATTTTGAGATGATATTTTTTTGAGCCAGAAATGATTTAGCTGTTTATAGAACTAAAGATATATCTGAATTCATATGGCTATTTAAGGGGATCTGACCTGCGCATTCTTCATCGAGTCATCCTCAGCAATTCAATGACAAATAAATAATTGGGAAAGCAATATCTGGCTTTTGTGTATACATTGTCAAAGTGTAGTATTCTTTTACAGCATAAATCAGAATAATCAGCATAAACAATAACAAATTGCATCATAAAGTATACAAGGCCCTTCTTGTTTTCTGTTTCTTTAGAACTACTCTTTTCACTGTAACTGCTCAGCAGCAAATATAGTGCAGGACAGGATAAAAAAGTGGATAAGGACCAATGAAGCCAACTGCAAACAAATGAGATAAGGCTTCTCCACAATTTAGAAAGGATACTCTAAGATATTCCCTACTTTCACAGTCCAGAGGTGAATATTACTGGAAATTAGATTTTATTGTTCACTGATTTGAGAGAGATATTGTATAATCAGTAATCATTAATAGCAAGATTATATACAAATCAAACATAGCGCATATGCAACTAGTCATGACATAGAGGACAAATATCCATTCATTGAAATATCACACACTTAGAGCTGCCTAGACATCTATTATTTACTATTAGATAATCCGCCCGAATTCAACACCTCTTTAGATTTACAATGACAACTGCCCAAAATCATGTGAAACAGAATGATAGGTATAATAAATTTATTAATCTAATGAGGATTTTATAATTTATAAATATACAGAATCAGTGGTATTGGTTATCGCAAGAAATTGGTACACGCCAATTAATACTCTAGCAATATGCAATATTTACTGAATATTTTGGGATTTTAGACTAGAAATTTGACAAGTACCTCATGGGAAAGTTTAGAGTCCATTGCTTGCAGTTTCTTAAATGCCCTCTCATCTTCCTTGCTCAAGGTCCTATAAAGTGAAACAGAAGGAATGTTGCACATCGTGTTGAGGAAACACATAAAGTAAGATCCAAGATCATTGAGCTCAAGTCCACTTGGTAGATGTGAACCCTCCCCTTTCTGTGCATCTTCTAGTAACAACTGGAGCTGCTCTATACACATCCTGCACAAAGAACTGGATGTAGAAGCTTTTGGCCATTTGAACTTCTCCTGCAACTCAAATGATGTAACTTCAGTGCCTAGAGATGAAGAGAACAAACCCTGAACTGCCAGGAACTTCATTATTTCAGTCTGCACACGAAACTTTTCTTCTATGAATTTTTCTTTCTCTGTATGAAACAATGACTTCGCATTAGAATCCAGTTTTAAATTTTTCAAGACACGAGGCATGGTATCTATAAGCCAATTCTTCAAGAAGTCTGTATTCCCTGATGCAGGAGGTTCCTTATCTTCTGTTGAGCCCATTTCCGAATTTTCATCTGTAGTCTGACTTTGATCAGATGGTTCATCTGTGAGGGTCCCTTCGTCTACGAACAAGCTGATTAAGTTATGCACAAAAAGCAAGCAACCTGGTCCAGTATTGAATTTCGTAACTAACTCTTTGACTGCCTGTGTCCTTGTGATACTATCAAATTTACCATTGCTGTGTTTCTGTAAGGACACAATAACTGCAACACGTCGGTCATCATCATCCCCAACCCAGTTTAGTAATTCCTTCAGAAAAAGCTGAGCAGCATTGTACAACCAAGAACCCTTGTTTGAAAGGACGTCCATTAAACAGTGCACAAGCTTGTTAGATAAGACAACTTGAATGCATGATACTGCCAACCTTGGCAGGAGAAGAAGCAAAACACTTAATGCCAAATGTTTCCTCTCATGAGATGATGAAAGAAGTGATCCTTCAACAACAACCTCACAGAAAGAGCAAATATTTTTGGCAACATCCCCAAAGGAGTTCCCTTTCCTGCTCTTCTTGTGTTTCTTACCGGAATGCGCCGCAGCATCTTCATCTTGAGATGCTGATTCTGGTATAAGCAAATTTGCCACCAAGGGCCAAAGACTATGTAGACGCGGCATACAGAAGGTTGATTCCTGCATAGCCAGTGTCAAAATTAACAATGATTTAAATATAAAAAAGTGATATACGTGTATATGTGATAAAGCAATCGTCCTTCAATATTTATTTAGATTATTGCACTATTGCCTGCTATCTCTTTCAAAATTTATAATACGCGAGCACTAAAATGCTTAAAGTTGAAGAACCACTTTGAAAAGCAAAGTTAAAAAAACATGTCAAAATAATAATGACTCAATAAACACAATCTATTCCTAAAGTGCAACTAAATCACAAATTAGAGATCTAACCTTAAAGCAAGGGGCAAGATATAACAGATGATCTCGAGTACAGAAATTGTCATGACTGAATGGATATGGCAGGAGCTTGCCAAAAACTTCACTGTCATGTACTCTTTGTTGCAACTTCAAAGCTAAGAACAAGGCATCTGGATCTCCAACTTCGGCAGCTTTCTCAAACCACTCATGCATGCCAGGAGCTTTAAGAACTTGGCTCAACAAAGCTTCAACAGGTAACTGTGAGACTAGAAGAAAAAATCATCAGATCTAAGGAAATCTATAGACTGAAATAAAAACACAGCAATCTAATAAGAATACAATCAACAACACAGAAATTGGAAAATATAACTACAGTAACAGCAGATCAAATTTATAAGCAACAGGCGGCTTTCCCATTGGATATTCATATTACTGTTCAAAAACAATGATGGAAAAAAAGAGTTCACAGCCTGATCACTTAAATTGATGACCTGATCAGATCCAGCGCTACACGTTTTTGGTCAAATGGGTATCCTAGGAAAGAAGCTGTCACAAGTGTAACAGCAATTATTAGGGCTGTAAATGGGTCAGACAGGTTGGATCCATGCTGTATCTGCATCTGAACTCGAAAAGAAAATCAAATTCTAGATTTGAATTCAGATCCATCAAAATGAATATCCTCCGAACTCATATCAAAACTCGATTAATAATCGGATTCAAGTTTTTGAGGTTCAATTCAGCCCAAGATTTTAGTAGGCCAACTAGCCAAGGGTTAGCAATTTCCAAAACTAAGAAGACTCTTACCACAATAGTCATCCATGCATAGTGAATCTATGGCAGATTGCAGTAGAAAAGAAGCATGATATGGAAAGTGAAAGTGAATAATCGGTTTTGAAAAAAAAACAATTGCTTTTTTTAAATGGATTAAATATCTATTTCATGTTTAGTTTGATTAAAACATAATAAAAATCTACATGTCGGATGAGATTTTGGAAAGGCGAGATTTAAGGAGAGCATGTGTGAGAAAAAGGCATAAAGCCACACATGGAGAAAAGCAATTAACACAAGCATGTAGCCAATTCTCTTTATATTCATACATTTATATATACTACATATATAGTTTCTTATATGCATTCGGGATATTGGGTTTTCATATTCGAACACAGATACACCGAGTTTGATCTAATAAGAAATCATATCCAAATCCGACTTCGATTCAATAGGGTTATCGACAACTTAATTGGATCCATACCCAATTATTATAAAATAATCAGGTAGTGTTATCAAGGCTAAAGTTTTATACCCTAATAATTGTGATTTTTGTTCAAATTCATACTGCTGAATGTGATTACACAACTGGAGATTGCCAGCAATGTACAATAAATGCCAAATCAATACCGTAAATTGTAGATATGTGATGAAAGCCAAAATCAAACTAAGCAGATAAAGAGCTGAGTCCAATTATAAGAAGACTTACAGTTATTGGTCGATCAAACTATAGTAAGAACATAGTCTTTTCAATGTTTGTACAAGAAAAGGATAACGCATTCAGGACTTTGCCGGGATATAGCCCTATATTAAGCAGGATAAGCTGGTCGAGAGACACTCAACTCCAATTGGTACAGAGGAACTAATAACAATTGCAGATATGCTATGGAAAGTCAGTAGTAGTGCAACTGATGAAGATAACTATGATGTTTTCTCATCATGACAATCAAGGACTAAAGGACCAAAGGAACAAAACAGCAAGAAAACTTGATATCAACATTACACATTAAAAGAATAACTTGCAAGCACCCCTTCTATTGATTCAAAACAACCAACAATATAGTCATGTAATTTATATTAAGAATCAGGAGGATAAATAAGATATACCTTCTCAACCATTTCCAAAATGACTGCAATAGCTGGCTCACTTAAATATCTCTTCTTGCCTGCAAGCGAAATGACTTGACTTGTAAAATCCTTTACAAGTGATGTACTGTTATCCAGAATCCACTCTGTAGCAATTCTTCCTGATCTAGCAAGGGAGCCATAAGCAAAGAGGCGGCCCAAAAGGCAATCTCTAGCTTCCTAAAATACCATCAAAATATGTTCAAAATTAAAACAGAAGGAGAGCAGCAAATTATTTGCTTACATTCCATGAATATGTTTTAAGCACTACCTGACCCTTCATTGAAGATGAGATTTCCAACAAATCAACTATCAACTTCATCACCGACTCCACTTCAACGGTATGAATCGACCCAACCACAGCTGTTAACCCCAATGCAAACCCTTGTCTTGCACACTGTATAACAAGCAATGATCACAAAGGCTAGTAATTAATTCCCAGCAAATTTCCAACAGTTGATTATGGTATAAAAAGAATACCTAAATAATAGGACTTTCAACATTCGCGGACTATGTACTTGGGCTCAAAAGGATGCAGTAAATAATATATAGCACTATTTTTTCATTTGAAGCATCAAATACAAGCATTATTAATTGTGTACCAACCCCGGTTAAAATCTATTTCTTATGCATCAAAGTATGCACATTCAACCAATAAATGGACACGAGGTCCAGAATCGATGCAATGCCATGCATGCAGAACATACTTTGTACAGTGAGAGGCATTACAAGTTTCAGCACAAATTGAAATACATGAGTTAGTGGGATGCACGTTCTTGGATGCACATACTATGTTGACTTGGAAAGCATCAGAAAATTACAACTTTCTGGAAACTTGGATATCACTAAAATACATATTTTGGATAAGATATTCTTAACTTAATTTTCTTAAGAGATTAAAGGAGATATTACTTAGTAGCATCAATACAGCACAACTAGGGAGGAGAATGTATGAACAAATTCTAGAATCTTTCAACTAAATCTGCATATGTTATGCCTGATTTATCTTTGCACTCTGATACACTAGTTGCACCCAAATGCTCACAGTAATACTTAACAGAGCTTCTTCAGAAAAAGCAAGCAAACAAAATCCACCAAGAACTCGTTTCTAAATTATTCATTTGACTCTAATACTTGAGTAGCATGTTTCAGATGATTTCCAAATCAAACAGTATTATCAAAGGAGATTTTGTAAATTTAAATTGCAATAAGTGATAGCCCGTCACACATAGCCTGTGAATATTGCATACTAATAACAAGTGTATATACCTAATTTATAAACCTACCAGTCCTTTTGCCACCACCCCCCTCTCTCCCAAACTCCCCATAGCCACCCACCCAAAAAAATAAAAGAAAAGGAAAAGAAAAGAGAAGTCTTGCATGCTAAGTATGACTAAAGATCAACAAAAAGTAGGCCTATGTTTTTTGTATTGTGCTCAAGAAAGTCAGAGGTCAGGACAAGGCATTGCACCATACCATATGTTAGCAAAGAGCAGCAATGCAAAAAAAAAGTGGCACTATTAAAGGACATTGCATGGAATGGTAAGATAAATTATAAAAAATGAAAAAAATCGAACAGGAATCTTGACCCTTCAGACAAATCTTACATCTCAAGTTATACTCTATTAAAGACAGAACATTCTTGATTAATAAGTAGGCGCTATGCATATATTTGGACTTTCTCAAGAAATATAATATACAAATAAACAATGTATAAAACGAAACAAGCAAAATCAAGGAGAAGCAACTAATAAGGGTTCACGTATTTGAGGAAAAAATAATAACTAAATAATAAACGATCCCATCTGAAGCATATTAGATTGACTTTGAGTAAGTTTAGATGTATCTACTATATGCAAACTTATATTCTACCATCAAGCTACAATACAAAACAGTTGCTAATAGTACCCGCCCCAAGGGTTCTGCCAACAATAATGTTGTCAAAGATGACCTGCCACACTAAGGCAATGAGACCACACTGCCCTTAGACCAAGTGCAGGCTTCGGCCTAAGTGCTCAAATGGACACATCAACAGGTTTCAGTTAAAGAACTAATAGTAACCAAGACATATATATAATATAAAATGACGGTTTCGAAATCAGGGAGGATGCGTAACTCACCTGTTAATCCACCTAATATTTACAACTGCCTAGCCCGATAACAACAGATAATTCAAGATTACCTGCCTAGAATGCCTTAGGTAACCCTTTGTTGCCTGCTAGGCATCTAAACGACAAATATAATTGCAAAGAAACCAAGCCCTGAGCAGGCTTCAACAAGCGTGCATCCAAGCATAAGCAATTACAAAAGCAACGTGGATTTCCACCATATGAAAGTATGAATCTTACAGCATGTTACCTATTAAAATATAAATAGAAGTATAAAACAATTATAGCATTTTAAAATTAGATAATTGACTCTCCAAGAAGCACTTCATTTATCACGACGTCAGGAACTAAACTAGAAAACAAAAGCCCAAACAACAAGAAAGACACTAAAGCTTAACAGCCTTCAAAATAGTGTTAATAGTGTTGCTGCAGTTAGCTTCCTAGGCACTTCGGTAAAGACAGCTGCCAAAATATTGGCCATTAATCCTTGGTGAGAATAAGCATTATCTTTGGAGGCCCAACATATGTTATTTTAAGATGTTTTAACATACTAATAGCAATCTTGAGTATTGAGTGAGTAATAAACAGAATTTTAAGTTATCTATTTGAATAATTCATTTACTAAATCCCATATAAATAACTAGAAGACTTGCTTAACATTTTGACATAAGTCATGCAAAAATAAAATTTCCTTAGAAATTTATCATCACTTTTTTAATTAACTACTGTTTCATCATATATTGGTTGAGAAGCCACATTGAATATAAAGAGATGTCTTTGTTGTTTTATTCAACTAAAAAATCAGACCTGGATTCAGATGTCTACAACTTGACATCTTAACTGACCACATCTAATGCATTTTTGAAGTGCCGATCAAGCTGCATAGTGGCGTGATCTCTTACTAGTCATGATTGAATGCATGAAAAAGATCTGAGGCTTCGTTCTTTCTAATGTGGCGGTTTCTTCTGAGATTCTTTTAACTATGTTAACGAGATAGAGTTCATTAATATGCAGAACCCCATACCATAGTATACAGTTTACATTTTGGTTGTACTTACATCTCTTTGCAATTAATTAAAACGAATCATTACCTAGAAGCAACTATATGCATGGATTGTTACATGATGAATTTTTTTTTTAAAAAAAAAAAAGCCCTGGACTAGAGAAGGCCTTTCCAACTTTTCTTCTCAATAATCTAGGAAAGGCCAGTTATTAGTAAAAATGAGAAAACAAAATTTATCAGAAATTATTGAACCAGATCCACACATTCCGTTCTAACAATGAGTTAATGGTTCATGCACTTAAGGAGCCTCTAACAGACCCAATGACATGAATGAACAATTGAGCTAACAAGAAAGCAGAAAATATGATAATATCATAATGTAATGACAAAACCATCAGCCACATAATAAGCAAGTAATAGGAAACAAAACCAAATTATCATACCTCCCTTGAAGAAGACACTCCACGGATAAGTCGACGAATAGCATATCTCAAAGTAGGCGCACAGTGCTCCATCCCATCATCCTTCTCAGCTTCCAGTTGAACCGCCCCGTTACCCTCTTTCTTATTTTCTAACTTCTCATATGCCTTCTGAACGTCACGCAGCTCTGCAACCAATTTCTGTGCCGCCACTTCCCTAACCGACGAGTCCAGAGACGACAGATCCCTAAATACATCAATATGGAACCCAGGCAGGTTAATCGAGGACAAAGAAGGCGAGGATGTCTGATCCTTGGCAGGGCAATCACTAGACTTCTGATCTTTCGATTGCTCCTTGTTTTCGGAATCAAGTCGGTGCCTTTCCTTATCCATCAATTTGTTTTCGGAATCAAGTCGGTGCCTTTCCTTATCCATCAATTTCCTCTTCTTCTTTCTTTCCATGGGTTTCAAAGATAAAGGGATTGCCGAAGAAGACGCACCCTCGGCCTCAGTCTTCTCATCAAGGATTCTACCTTTTTTCGGTTCTGTCACAAATTCTGGAGTAACCACTTCGACAGGGGCATTTTCCTCGCCGCCTACTTCTTCTACGGAGCTGGAGGGCCTCTTCTTGCTACCCATTGGAGCCAAGAAACGACTTCTTGCTACCCAATCCTCTTGTATATCAATCTAACAACGCTGTCGGATCTATTTTATGATTCATATTTTAATAAATTAACACTGAATATGAGAATAAGGACGGAAAAAGGACTGTATTCGCTTTGATGGCAAAACAAGAGAAAGAGAGGGGGGGGGGGGGGGGGGGGGGGGGGGGGGAAGAGAAACTTATAAAAATCATTCGAGCGAAACAAAGAAGCTCTGCCGTCTCGCGTAATTAAATAACTCGCGGTTAAAGGATGACAGGACTTACCACGAAAAAGAAAAAGAAATCTTGGGAAGGAGATGGAGATCGTGGATATCTCCTTCTTCTAGGGTTTAGAGAAAGGCGAGCGCTTCGGTTCTTGGGATTAGGGTTTGGATTGGAGTTTGGGGCGATGGAGTGATATGAACCCACTCGAGCCGGAGGACGCTGCTGCGTTGTCGTTGGGCCGCCGCTGGGGAGTAAGAGAGGGAGGGTTTTGAGGAGTTATATAGCTTCGCTAAATGACGAAAATGCCCATGAATGCGCTATAAGAACGGGTTGACCACTTGACCAGATCGCTGGACCTGTTACCTTTGATCCGAGCCCGAGCTGACACACTCAGCAGCTGTCTGGCTCCTTAGCAAGCCATTTATGTTTATATTTTTTGTGTTAACTTTAGTTGCTTAACATTATGTATATTTACTTTTATTTACCTGAAACTTATGTCTGTTTAGGTTACATTTTAACTATTAAGTATATTTATTTGTCATAAATAGTTTACAATAACTCACCAATTGACTCGCATGTCTACTATCTTGGACTTTCTTTTACAAATTAACTCGATTAATTTCTACATAAATAAAAATTACTAGTGATGCATCTCTCAAGGTAGATTTTTTTTTTTTTTGGTGAGTGATGTTATTTTTTATTAGTGAAAAATGCACAAATCTCCTAATTATCATTTGACAAGGATTGAATGCAGTTGATTCTTAGAGAAGGATTGATGGTTGAATTTATAACTACATGGAATCATGCTTTTATAATCATCATTTTCTTGTAATATATGACTTAATAAATGAACACATGTTTTTGATGAAGGTTACTGGATGTCATCATCCCAGCTTTTTTTTTTTTTTTTTTTTTTTGCACTTGCAGAGAGAGAGATAAGCAGCAAACATGATCCACTCAATAGAATTTGTTTATTTAGGAATTTTTTGTACCAACCAACTATATTGACAAAACAAGCATAGTGTATAATAGCTTTGTGTAGGCAGAGATACACAGTACACATCAAATAGACACACAAGTATCAATTTTACTTATCACTTTTACGTGTGATGTGCATATCACTTTGCCTCTCTCTTTGCCCGGTGTTAGGTTCTTTTTAATTAATAGATAAAAATGAATGAAAAGCTTTTTTCTAATCAAACTCTACTCATTGACATGTGTTGCTGGTGGTCCAAACCGAGAACGATTGGCACAGCGGTGTGAACGGGGTTCCGTTTGAGTTGCCTTGGTTGGTGTTGATTGCGCTCCACCTTCCACCGGGAAACCTGCAAGCAAGCCTCGCACCACCACTGGGGTAGTGGGGGCCCTCCGACGATCAAGTCAGAGGAGATTGGAGGAGAAGGAGAGATAATAGTAGCAAGTAAGAGAATGTTCTGGAAGTTCTTGCTTACCCTCCCCCTTCTCCCCCCAGCCGCATATACCAGGCTGGGGGGAGAAGGGGGAGGGTAAGCAAAAACTTCCAGAGCATTCTCTTACTTGCTACTATTATCTCTCCTTCTCCTCCAATCTCCTCTGACTTGATCGTCGGAGGGCCCCCACTACCCCAGTGGTGGTGCGAGGCTTGCTTGCAGGTTTCCCGGTGGAAGGTGGAGCGCAATCAACACCAACCAAGGCAACTCAAACGGAACCCCGTTCACACCGCTGTGCCAATCGTTCTCGGTTTGGACCACCAGCAACAGTTGGCGCTAGAGGAAGGGCCGAATCTCAGAGCGATCGTAATGGCACGGCGAGGTGGTCGTGGAGCTTCCAATGCCTCCGGTCGCGGGGCCTCTCGCGCCTCCGGCCGGGAGGCCGCTGCGTCTCCAACACATTCTCAGCAACATTCCACCGCTCCACCTCCCATTCAGATGGTCGAAGCCGCTCAGTTCGACCAGTTAGCCCAGCAGGTTCGCACCCTCGCGGAGGCAGTGCAGAACCTGCAGGGTGTGATGTCTCGGGTGCCGCAGCGGGCCCAGGAGCCGCTGCTCCCTGAGCGCTCACCTGTCCTCCTCAACCCGCGCTCCTTCCTCTCCCATGGGGAGGAGCGCCAGCGCGAGGAAGATTCTCGAGCACGGTCCATTCTGCCGGGACCTTCCCATCGGAGCTGCGCGGGGTACGAGAGGCGGGCCCGGGCGCGTTCCCAGATCCCCCAGTCCTCAAGGAACCCGCGCTCCAGTCGGTCCCCCTCTCGGTGCTCCTTGTCTCCCACCCATCGGTCGCGCTCCCTGGACCGTCGGGTGGACGATCTCCACCGACAACTCCAGGTCCTGAAGGGCCACTCCAAAGATCCCTTCGCCGACTTGGAGATCTCCTCCCAGCCGGCGCTTGCCTCGAGGATCCTACGGACCCCGAATCCGCCGGAGTTTAAAATGCCGGCGATCGAGCCCTATGACGGGGCGGCGGACCCGCGGGATCACGTCGAGAGTTTCAGGACCCTTATGCTCCTCCACGGAGCATCAGATCCTCTCCTCTGCAAGGCCTTCCCGGCGACCCTCCGTGGCCCGGCAAGGGCGTGGTTCGCCGGCTTGGAGGCTAACTCAATCCAGTCCTTCGACCAGTTTACTCGCCTCTTCATCACCCATTTCGCCGTCAGTAGCCGGCGGCGACTGGTCTCCGACTCCCTCTTTGATGTCCGGCAAAACGAGGGAGAAAGCTTGCGGGATTATCTTACCCGCTTCAACAAGGCTACGCTGGAAGTCCGGAACCTGAGCCAGGAGGTGGCTCTTTCAGCCCTGAAGCGTGGCTTCCGAAAGGGCAGACTCACCTTCTCCCTGGACAAACGCCTGCCGCGGAGCTTCCCGGAGCTGTTGTCCCGGGCGAACCAGTATGCGGACGCCGAGGAGGCGTCCGCCCACCGGAGCAAGGAGGCCGCCGAGATCCTTCCAAAGCTCGGGAAGAAAAGGCGAAAAGAGGCACGCCAGAGGAGGAGCCCGACGCCTCAACGTCGGCGCAGAAGCCTGTCGCCGGCGAGGAACCACGGCGCCCTACGCCCTCGTTCTCCGCCCCGACGTTTCAACCGGTACACTCCTCTCCTGACTCCCCGGGCCCAGATCCTCATGGAAATCAAGGGGCGGGAGGACCTCCCGGTCCCGAGACAGATGAAGAAGATTCCTGGGAGGAGGCCCTCTCGGGCGTACTGTGAGTACCACCGGGACCACGGCCACGACACCGAAGACTGCTTCCAGCTTCGGGACGAGATCGAGGCTCTCATCCGCCGAGGGCGCCTCGGTCGATATGTGAACGACCGACGTCCCCCCGCAGACCCGCGTCCGGCCGACCCGGCCCCTCAGGAGCCTCGGGAGCAGAATCGACCCGTCGCGGGCGTGATCCACACTATCACTGGGGGCTGCCCCCGGCCCGAGAGGAACGCAGGGGGCTCGACTGAAGCGTCAGGGGCAGCCGTCGCAAAGAGGCAGAGGGTCGGTAATGTAATCACTTTTTGTGATGAAGATGTAAAGGGGGTTCAGACCCCCCACGATGACGCCATGGTGATCTCCCTCACTATGGCAAACTATGATGTAAGGCGTGTCCTTGTGGATAGTGGAAGCTCAGCTGATATTTTGTTTTACGAGGCCTTCCAAGAGATGAGCTTGTCCAGACAATTGTTGCACAAAACATCCACCCCCCTCATAGGATTCACTGGTGACGCTATCTCGGCCGAAGGTGTCGTTGAGCTGCCCGTGACTGCGGGCGTTGCACCCGCAGAAGCCACGGTGCGGCTCGGGTTCTTGGTCGTCCGTGTTCCCTCGGCCTACAACGCTATCCTCGGACGACCCGGACTGAACGCCCTTCGCGCGGTGGTCTCTACGTACCACTTGCTCATGCGGTTCCCCACGGCGGCCGGGATTGGAGAGGTCCGAGGTGACCAACCGACCGCAAGACAATGTTTCCTAGCAACTCTCAAAGGGAAGAAGCCCGTAGAAGCCTTAAGCGTCGAGTCCCTCGACGCCAGAGACGAGGTGGCCTTGCGGCACGGGGAGCCGGCCAAGGGTGTGATCGAAGTTCCCCTCGAGGAAGGTCGCCCGGACAGGACGATCCGGGTCGGCGCCAATCTCGACCTGGGAGCTTGGGCCCGGTTGGTAGAATTCCTCCGAGCCAATGTCGATGTGTTTGCCTGGTCGGCGGCCGATGTACCTGGGATCGACCCGGAGGTCATTTCTCATGCCCTCAACGTCGACCCGACCCACCGACCGGTAAAACAGAAGAAGAGACATTGTGCCCCGGATCGGATCCGAGTGGTCGACCAGGAGGTAGACAAGCTCTTGGAGGCAGGATTCATAAGGGAGGTCAACTACCCCGAATGGCTGGCAAATGTCGTACTTGTCCGGAAGGCGAGCGGAAAGTGGAGGATGTGCGTCGACTACACCGACCTGAACAAGGCATGCCCCAAGGATAGCTTTCCGCTTCCGCGGATAGACCAACTGGTCGACGCGACTTCCGGATATCAGCTGCTGTCTTTCATGGACGCCTTCTCCGGCTACAACCAGATAATGATGGCTCCACAGGACGAGGAGAAAACTGCCTTTACAACAGACCGGGGGCTGTACTGTTACAAGGTAATGCCCTTCGGTCTGAAGAATGCTGGCGCCACTTACCAGCGCCTCGTCAACAAAATCTTCAAAGAGCAAATCGGCCGAAACATGGAGGTGTACGTGGACGATATGCTGGTGAAGAGCCGCCATGCAGACCAGCACATCGCGGATCTGGAGGAGACTTTCGCCACCTTGCGGAAGTTTCGCATGAAGCTGAACCCAGCGAAGTGCGCCTTTGGCGCTTCGGCCGGGAGGTTCCTCGGTTTTATTGTCAACCAGCGGGGGATCGAAGCCAACCCGGACAAAATCAAGGCCATCCAAGATATGTCCCCTCCGACCAAAGTGAAGGAGGTTCAGGAGCTCGCTGGGAGGGTCGCCGCGCTCGGACGATTTGTGGCAAAATCGGCCGAACGCTGCCAACCTTTATTCAAGGTGTTGAAACGCCCGAAAGACTTCCTCTGGACGGCCGAATGTCAAGCAGCATTCGACCAGCTCAAGGAATACTTGGCGTCTCCTCCCCTGCTGTCCAAGCCGCAAGAAGGGGAGATGCTCTACCTCTATCTGGCGGTCTCCCCAACCGCAGTCAGTGCGGTACTGGTTCGGGAAGAGGCAAAGCTCCAGAAGCCTGTGTACTACATCAGCCGGGTCCTACGGGATGCCGAGACGCGGTATACGAAGGCTGAAAAGATCGCCTTCGCGCTGCTGACCGCGACCAGGAGGCTTCGCCCCTATTTCCAGGCCCATTCTGTCACCCTCTTGACCGATCAACCGCTGCGGCAGATCCTCAGCAATCCTGAGAATGCGGGACGGCTGGTGAAGTGGGCAGTAGAACTTGGTGAGTTCGACATCCGCTACCAGCCCCGATCCGCCATCAAGGCCCAGGCGCTCGCGGATTTCCTCGCTGAGTGCACGGTGCAGGAGGCGGAACCTAGGTCGCCGGAAACACCCAGCCTCGACCTCCCGATTTGGACGCTTCACATCGATGGGTCGTCGAACCCCGAAGGTGGAGGGGCCGGGCTGGTCCTTACCAGTCCTGATGGAGTGATAGCCGAGTACGCCTTGAGGTTCGGATTTCCAGTGACCAACAACGAGGCGGAGTACGAGGCCCTAGTCACGGGACTCAAACTCACCAAGGAGCTCGGCATCCGGCGCCTGAAGGTCTTCACCGACTCCCAGCTGGTGGTCGGGCAGGTCCGTGGGGAGTTCGAGGCCCGGAACCCGACCATGCAGAATTACGTCCGGAAGGTGCAAGCACTCATTCCCGACCTCGGCAGTGTCGACATCCAGCAGGTCCCAAGAAGTGAAAATGCCAGGGCCGACAGGTTGTCCCGCTTAGTGGGCGCAGACGCGCACAACTTGTCGAGGGCGATCTACCTGGAGACCCTGGATGCCCCGAGCATCGGCGAGGCTGGAGCGGTGATGGCGATTGATCCGGAGCCGTCTTGGATGGACCCGCTTGTCGCCTACCTCGCCGAAGGGATCCTCCCTGAAGACGAAGATCAAGCTCGGCGACTTGTTATGAAGTCCGCCCACTACGTACTCTATGAAGGGAGGCTGTATCGGACCTCGTTCACCGCCCCCCTCTTAAAGTGCCTCCGCCCCTCGGAAGCGGCCTACGTCCTCGGCGAAGTCCACGAAGGCGTTTGCGGATCACACTTGGGGGCTAGGTCCTTGGCGCACAAGATCATGAGGCAAGGCTATTATTGGCCTACCTTGTTGGAGGACTCAAAGGATCATGTACGGAAATGCGACGCCTGCCAGCGCCACGCCAACGTCCAGAGAGTCCATTCTGTCCCCTTGGCACCAATCACTGCACCCTGGCCCTTCGCCCAGTGGGGAATGGATATCCTCGGACCATTCCCCGTCGCTTCAGCTCAGCGGAAATTTTTGATTGTTGCAATCGACTACTTCACCAAGTGGGTGGAGGCAGAGCCGCTGGCCACTATCACGGAGGCGCAAGTCCGGAAGTTCGTGAAGAAGAACATCATTGTCCGATTTGGGGTACCTCGGGTCCTCATCTCGGATAATGGTCGACAGTTCGACAACAAGCATTTCCGTAACTTCTGTGAGGAGTTCGGGATCGAGCATCGGTTCACATCTGTGTCGCATCCCCAAACCAACGGCGAGGCCGAGGTCACAAATCGGACAATCCTCCAAGGAATCAAAGCGCGAATCGGTCGGACGGGGCAAGCTTGGGTCGAAGAACTCGAGAATGTCCTTTGGGCGTATCGGACCACGCATCGGACCCCTACCGGGGAGACGCCTTTCAGCCTAACCTATGGCACGGAAGCCGTTGTCCCCGTGGAGCTCGGACTCCCCTCACCTCGGGTGGCCGCGCACCGACCCGAGGCCAATTCGGAGCAACTCCGAGGGAACCTGGATCTCTTGGAAGAAGCGAGGGAAATGGCGCAGGTTCGGATGGCGATGTATCAGCGGAGGGTGGCCCGATATTACAACTCCAAGGTCCGACCGAAGCTTTTCAGAATCGGAGATCTGGTGCTAAGGCGAGCTAAAGCATCTCAACCTGCGGAAGGTGGGAAGCTAGCGCCAAATTGGGAAGGCCCGTATAGGGTTCGCTGGGTAAACCGACCTGGCTCCTACCAGTTGGAGGCCCTAGATGGTCGAGAAATTCCAAGGAGCTGGAATTCCGCTAACCTGCGGATGTATTACCAGTAGAACAACAATGCCAGAAAGACAGTTCAAAAATGTACAACACTTTTCATTTCAATAATTTCTGGTTACAATGGCGTGCTCGTGTGATTACAAGGAATTCCCAGAGGGGAATTAGGGTGTAAAGAAAGTAAAGAAGAGGTGGAGACTCCGAGGAGCTGAAGATTTGGGATCCCGAAACCTCCATCCGAAGCGGCTGCAATCCCACCGGAAGTGGGTGCTTCCAACCGGAGGCGCCATCGACGTCTCACGAAAAAGACGAAGAGCCGGCGCGGATGAAGAAGAAGTGGACGAAGGAGAAGTCCACACTGCTCCTACCTAGAGGCGCCATCCACGCCTCACGAAAAAGACGAGGAGCCGCCGCAGACGAAGCTCCCGCTGCCTCCAGGGGAACGCCACCTCCAAGGGATATTCCGGTCCTCCCCAGTGTTAGGGGAGAGAAGGGATACAAGGGAGAAGAGCATATGGAGGCGCGGTCCCGGATCAAGCGTCTGGTGCGGAGCTCAATCGGGAGGCTGAACTTCAAGGAGGGGAGACGTGATCCCGGATGAAACGCCTAGAGCGGAGTTCCGCCGGGGAGAACCTCCTTGTTGATCCCAGATGAAACGGCTAGTTGGCGGAAGTCGCGAAGGGCGCGCCTCCCGTTCCTTCGGTAGGGGTCTCTCAACCATGCGCCGGAGAGGAGGCCCACGATCCATGGCAACCTGAACAGCTCCGGCTTGGCAGGCTCCATCGCACCTGCACCTATATTTATAGCCAAACTGCGGCCCCCCGGTCGTTCCGATGCGAGTGGCTCCAATAAATGCGGGCGCATTGAATCCGGAGCCGATCCGGCTCTCGAGGCGTATCTTCCCGCGATTTCCTAAGCGTTATTCTCCTTAATCGCATTCTTTGTGCAGGACACTCCGGGTGGCCTGTACCCCTAGGTCCACATATCTTCGTTCGCGCCCAGGCCGCATCCGCCTCGAAGAACGCGCGTATCGCGGCCGCTTAACTGACACTCCTCGCAAGCAGCAATTGGCGATCCGATTTCCCAGGTAACCCCTCAATTAGCATTTAATGCCCATCTGGTGTTCCCCAGGCGACGCTTGGAGAGGAGGAGAAACACGATCGCAGCTGGCCACGGAGAAATCCCGTCGGGCGGCAAGCGACAGGCGCACGACCAGCGAGCGGAATTTCCCGAGGCTCGGCCCTCGGATGCCAGGCTAACCCGATGATCATCCCGGGAGCAGACTAGCCTGAAGCCCCGACCGGTCGCCTCGGCTTGCGCCAGCCTTGGCCGACCAACGAGCGGAATTTTCCGAGGCTCGGCCCTCGGATGCCAGGCTAACCCGATGATCATCCCGGGAGCAGACTAGCCTGAAGCCCCGACCGGTCGCCTCGGCTTGCGCCAGCCTTGGCCGACCAACGAGCGGAATCTCCCGAGGCTCGGCCCTCGGATGCCAGGCTAATCCGATGATCATCCCGGGAGCAGACTAGCCTGAAGCCCCGACCGGTCGCCTCGGCTTGCGCCAGCCTTGGCCGACCAACGAGCGGAATTTCCCGAGGCTCGGCCCTCGGATGCCAGGCTAACCCGATGATCATCCCGGGAGCAGACTAGCCTGAAGCCCCGACCGGTCGCCTCGGCTTGCGCCAGCCTTGGCCGACCAACGAGCGGAATTTTCCGAGGCTCGGCCCTCGGATGCCAGGCTAACCCGATGATCATCCCGGGAGCAGACTAGCCTGAAGCCCCGACCGGTCGCCTCGGCTTGCGCCAGCCTTGGCCGACCAACGAGCGGAATTTCCTGAGGCCTGACAACCCTCAGATGCCAGGCTAACCCGATGATCATCCCGGGAGCAGACTAGCCTGAAGCCCCGACCGGTCGCCTCGGCTTGCGCCAGCCTTGGCCGACCAACGAGCGGAATCTCCCGAGGCTCGGCCCTCGGATGCCAGGCTAACCCGATGATCATCCCGGGAGCAGACTAGCCTGAAGCCCCGACCGGTAAATACTGTTACGGGGGAACTTAGCCACCATGCCCCACGTGACCGGCACGCGCGCCCAGGAAGACTACAGCAGCCCCTTGATCCAGCAATCCGACCCCGAGTCGGACATCTTCGGCTCCGCAGCCCGACCCCGAGTCGGCTGCCCCTTGATCCAGCAATCCGACCCCGAGTCGGACATCTTCGTCTCCGCAGACCGACCCCGAGTCGGGCATCTCTCGACAACGACAGTCTATTCCCCAGAGGCACGCCGCGGCCCTCTGCTCCACTACACCCAGCAACGGTCGTATCCGGCGCTGCTCCACGATCCCCTGTAACAGCCGTACAAAGCGGAGCTCCACTACGCCCTGTCATGGCCGTACCCAGCGCTGCCCCACGACGCCCTGTAACGGCCATATCAGTGGCAGCTCCATCGTGCTACACGATGACCAACCCCCCAAAAGGACCCCCCAGCCTGGTATATATGCGGCTGGGGGGAAAAGGGGGAGGGTAAGCAAGAACTTCCAAAGCATTCTCTTACTTGCTACTATTATCTCTCCTTCTCCTCCAATCTCCTCTGACTTGATCGTCGGAGGGCCCCCACTACCCCAGTGGTGGTGCGAGGCTTGCTTGCAGGTTTTCCGGTGGAAGGTGGAGCGCAATCAACACCAACCAAGGCAACTCAAACGGAACCCCGTTCACACCGCTGTGCCAATCGTTCTCGGTTTGGACCACCAGCAACAACATGCATTCCATTCATATTCGTATAGCATATGCCCAACTTCTCTGGATTTCATATATCATATGCAGTAGAAATAAAAATTATATTTAATATTATATTTCACATGGCACAACTCATATGATATGTCTTTCTTTTCTTTTTAATCATGAACAAAATTTTTGCAGGAAAAAGATCCAAAAAACTGACGCCCAAGCTTCAAGGAGACAAGAAAGAAAAGCTGGTCTAGCATGCAATACCAATTTCGAACCAAATCTAGCCACCCGCCAGATGAGCTTATTATCCTACTAGAAGACATGCACGAGGCTTAAAAGAACAAGCATTTGGAGCTCAAAACCCTAGTCTTGGAGAGAAGTTGCCCATCAAAATCATTGAAGGATAGTTTAATTATTTAAAAATTCCATATAAATTTACGTGTTGAATGCCATATATTTTTGCAGCTCAATCCATCTTCCAAACTTAGTATTCATGCCCGTCAATTGGATACATGTCCTGTTACAAGTCGAATGTTCACACAATCCTCAACATCATTTGTTTTAAACTACCAAATAAGCGTAAATTTACCTTTCAATTCTACAATGCCTATTGATCTCCTAGCTCCCAAGCCCTATGGTTTTTGTGACGGCGGAATTTGATCCTATATCCTGTTAGGCAATAATTTCTTTGGGGTACAAGCATCTCTCAAAAGCAAACTCTCCAGTGGTGCATGATATTATTCATATTGTACAAATTTGTTTCACCTCACAGTCTTCATTTGCATAAGGTCCCATCAATATGTTGTTCTCACACAGGAATTTGGCAGCTACTTAAAAAAAATAAAAACATATTTTCCTAACCAAATTCAAGAATTTATAGAAAAGAAAAAGGCGACAACACACAACATTGCTTTTGCCATTTTTATTCCGTGAGAAGCATCCTGACTTGATGGGCCAACTCTTGGCATGACACATATCTAAACCAAGCCCGAATAAAAAATGGACCGTTAAACTTAATTTGCTCGCCGGGCCCATTAACTCGACCGATCTCTTATTAAGCAAACAAGCGACTGTGGCCGCACGTTATGGTTTGCAGAGGATAAAATCCTTCACCGTTTCCGCCCGCATCCCATTTTTTGCGGCGACGACTGCCGAGCTATCCCTCTCACAAATAGAGCGGGAGCGACCGAGCGAGAGCCGAGAGGGATTGAGGGAGAGAGAGAGAGAGAAATGGTGGTGGTGATCGGTGGAAAAGGGTTGGGCCAGCTCCTGGCGGCGCTGGCGGCGGCGTTCTTCCTCCGGGCAATTACCGGTCCTGGCCCCGCCTTGGCGCCGGAGGAGGAGGAGGAGGAGGAGGAGGAGCAGTCGGAGGATGCCGGGAAGATCGCTGACGACGAGGAGGTTCCGGACTCCGGCAAGGTCTTTCCGGTCACCATCCGGTGGAGTGCCGTCACCTGCTCCCTCTCCGACAAGCGAGGAAAAACGGTAAGCCGGCGGCGACGAAGCCCCCTAACTATTCTGTCCATATTTCGGATTCCTCACTACACGCGTAAGCTAGTCCAGAGTGCATTGTCACGCTATCGTGCTCCTGTAGGGTTGTGCAGGTTAGCATGAGAGCCGTAGCTTTTCTAACTTGTTCCGTCCCGACATTGTTTCCGGCCTGGCACGAGGTCTCGAGCTGTTTCTTGATTGTCTTCGTGAATGCATGATATTTCTTCTAATATTAACAATACTTCCTTTCTTTTAATATACTGCAAATCTCGTCCAATACCTTAAGTTTATGTAGAATTATTTGTTTCAGTGTAATTACTGGTTTTCTAATATTTTGGCTTCTTTTCTTTCATCGTAAGATAATTTGTTCATTCTTATATCTCCGTTCCATTTGTCAATTTCAAGGGGGAGAGATGGACAATTGGGCAGCTAAGAATATTGTGGACACTCCCGTTATTGTCATTATTTATTATTATTATTATTATTGTATGATGTGTTTCTTAGGTGAGGTTTCTGCTGACAAATGTGAGCGGGGAGGCCAAGCCAGGAAGGTTACTTGCAATCATGGGGCCATCGGGATCAGGGAAGACCACATTGCTCAATGTGCTTGCCGGGCAGCTCGCAGCGTCCCCCAGGTTGCGTCTTACCGGGCATCTAGATGTCAATGGACGGCCAAGAACAACTGGAGGTTATAAGTAAGTTCCCAAGCATCTTGATGTCAGTGCGCCTTTCTAGATTGTTTAAGAACGATGAAATTTTCACCAGAGTGAGTTGCCTTGGTGAAGTTCTTTCGGAATAAAGCAAATATGTGGTTTTGCAGGATGGCTTATGTGAGACAGGAAGACCTTTTTTTCTCGCAGCTGACAGTTCGGGAAACATTGTCACTTGCTGCTGAGCTCCAGCTTCCCGAGTCATTATCAGCAGCGAAGAAGGATAAGTATGTGAGCCAGCTCCTGTTCCGATTGGGCTTGGTAAGTTTGGTATCATCACTAAAAATAAGATAAATTGGTGGAGTAAGGACTGTGACTGATGTCATATGCATATAATAGAAGTTTCGGCTAGTTTACTGCGATGATACTGAAACTCAAGACATGCATTAAGGTGGAAAATTGGTTCTTCAGTCGATAAATCAGGCGGTCCATTTCAGGTTGGAAAGTTGACTGGCCAATCAAGGAAGCCAATTGACCGATGTCTTGAGTTTTCTCTGAACCTCCAAAAGAGAAGTTGAAACTGAAATATTTGAATATTAATTGAGAATTTGAGATCAATCTGTATAGTATTAAAAACTTCAAAAATGGCCAAAACTGCAACCCATCTTGTTCAACTGAGACTTAAACCAAACCAAAACCTACTAAACCCTTAAGATTCAAAAGATTTTTTTTATAAAAATCATTAAATATATCAAAATTTTTGTGAAGTTGTTGCAACAAGCTCCTTTCACTCTCAGCTTAATGCATATTCTTTCGTCAAAGTCTCTTAAAATGTACCTCGACTTTTCATTATCTATTTATTATTTGATTTCTTTCTATCAATACTAGAACTTGCAAGTCATGTTGGTCAGACTTTTTTCTTCCATTTATTTGATTGAAAATGAAAAGACCTGTGCTAATGAGGAAATAAATGTTTTTGGGTGAGAAAAATGTTCCTTTAGCAAATTCTAGTTTTTATAATTCATTATTTTCAATTTCCATATAACGGATACAGGGTACAAGCTGTACTTATCTTCTTTTATTTTTTGTTGAATATGTTTTCACTTCATCAAAAGGTCAACTGTGCTGATTCTATTGTTGGTGATGCAAAAGTCCGTGGAATTAGTGGTGGTGAAAAGAAGCGTCTGTCACTTGCTTGTGAACTGATTGCTAGTCCATCTGCTATCTTTGCAGATGAACCTACAACTGGTACGACCGTGCTTTCATCACCAATTCACCAACATCATTACTTTTTGTCTTCTCCAAATAACTTATTGGTAGCTTCTTTATCACCATTTAGCAAATTGGTCCATGAATAACTAAACACATTTCTTTTAGAGATATGTACTTTTGGAAAAAAAATTTAAAACCCAGCCATCCGTTTGAACAAATAATAGAACATGTGATTCACTAACATGGTATAGTTTCACACATTGTCTTGCAATGTGAACTTTTTAGATTTGTTTATATTATTTTTTTGCTGATGAATTGGTCAGGTGAAAATAAAGACTGATTCTAGGTTGGAGGTTAGGCTTTTTGATTTTGAAGGTGTGGTCAACATACATGTGACTGCAGCCTGGCAATTCCTACAAATGCTGCTGGTACACCCAAAACAAACAGCAAGTGGGCCTTACATAGTAGCAGCTGCGTGATAATGGAGGGTAGAGGTGGGGTTAACCTAGTATATCTTATGTCTCGAGCCTATGATTAAGGTAAAGAAAATAATTAAATAGAATCAGATATGTCAAGATAGCTATCATATTCAAATTTCAGCTGCGAAAATAATATACTGGTATTTGAAAGGCATCATTGCCAACCTGTTTCTACTTTTTTCAAGTTTGCTGTCCATCAGAAATTCCTAAAACTATATATAATGATGTGGTGCTCATTATTTGATATAAAAAAATAATTTCAAAACTTTTCTTATATAGATAGATCCATTGCTCAGGTGAAATATTTAACTCAAGATGTTGGAGATAAATTGGCTGAAGAATAAATCATAAAAATGCAACATAACTAAAAGTGAATCATAAAAATGCAACATACTACCAGTCATTTTTCCTACTTAGCTCTTATCATCTACTACTATAAGATTCAATACAGCTTAAAATGAAAAGGTTGGATAAACATCAACTGTAGAATTTCCTTAATAAAAAAGTGATGCTCCCATATTTTTTCCTTGATTCCTTTTGTTCTTCCCATTGAAGTCTTCCATACATCTACATATGCTTTTACTTTTCTGGAGCATGCTCTAGTAGCAACATAATGTCAATTATAGGATGCTCTGCTCCAATGCATTCAAAGTAAACAGATCTAGTGATCCACTTGACAGCAAGGTTTTGGAGCGAAGATGGAGCAGCTAGATGGTAAGGTTTTCATCAAGTTCACAGTCAAGAGGAAGAAGAAAATCTTACCAATCCACTAAGTTTAGAAAGAAAAGACTACAATTTGGATAATCTTTAAACATGTCCCGGTCTTATGAGAGCCTCAACATTGAGACCCGCAGTTACCATGGATATGTATTTCTCTGTCAATACCTTTATATCAATTCATATTTGCAGACATAGCTCATGGCAGGCATTAGCTCTCTGCATTTAAGCAGTGTGAACTGTTAGTTGTACAATGTAGGTGTGAGTTAACTGCCATCTTGGACTAAACTTTTGTACTATTTAAAGATACTGATTGAATATTTAAAGTACCAAAGAACAATCCAACGTTTCTTTGTTTACTTTTTTCACCAGACGGGGAGCTAGATTTGACATTTAATCTCTCAGGGTTGTACTATCACCTTTTTTTCACATTTTTTCAAACCAGTCAATTATGGTAGGTCTGTTTGATTCTGTGCATGCCAACAGAATTGTTTGTGGTTCATGCAGGTCTGGATGCATTCCAGGCAGAGAAGGTTATGGAAACTCTTCAACAGCTTGCAGAAGATGGACATACTGTGATATGCTCTATACACCAACCTAGAAGTTCGGTATATGGCAAATTTGATGACATTGTGTTGTTATCAGAGGGGGCTGTTGTTTACATGGGTCCTGCAAAAGATGAACCTTTGACATACTTCGCAAAATTTGGGTTATTACTTTTCCACTTTTTCCACCCTGTCATTGTTTCAAAGCTTAAAATATTTTTACAACTTACTTTGTCTTACATGTATTGCAACCATATCTTGTTTTTATGCAGTATCAATTTTGTTTCTCTGCTGCCGACATTTTGAAATTTATAAAATTGAAATTTGAGAAGAAAGTGTTGGAGCAAATGCATTCTCATTAGCACATTAGAAATAAATGTACTTAAATGATTCCTTAACCCTTTTAACTGCACTATATATCAATCATAGATTTGGCTATTGTTCATTGTTTTTCCTTACTAATTGTTTATGAGTGTGTCCACTCAGACAGAGAAAAAAAGCCTTTTTATGAGTGTGTTTACTATCCTATATTTTCATTCTCACTCTTTTGCATGTCATTCTGGTTCTTTTCCCCTGTGTTTATAAATGCAATGAAGATGAAGATGCATCGACTGTAAAATTGTCATCATGGCTTTCTTAATAAATGTTGTTTGTTCTCATCGTTAAATTAAGTTTAGGTTTTGCTGACTTATTCTTGCATGCTAACTACAGCAGGTATCAAAAAAAATGCTTCTATAGTTGCATATACCTCGTGGTTTTTGACTTTCTGTTATATTAACTTAGTACAGTCAATCTTTTGACATTTTGGATGCTGCTGTATCAGGTATCATTGTCCAGACCATGTGAACCCTGCTGAGTTTTTGGCTGATCTCATATCAATTGATTATAGCTCAGCTGAAAGTGTACATTCTTCCCAGAAAAGGATTGATGATCTTGTTGATGCGTTATCTAAAAGCACTCCATCTATTCAGTGTACTAGTCCAATTATGCAATGGGAGGTCTCCAAAGTTCCATCAAAGTTTCGTAGGAAATCTGTAGTTAAGAAGCGAGGTGGTTGGTGGAGGCAGTTCCGGTTACTCCTTAAACGAGCATGGATGCAGGTTAATGTCATTCATTATTGTTCGTTTCAGTTTCACTGTGTGCTTATTGCTTAATATATATATTTTTAAAAATCATATGCTGTTGTCGAAGATTTGAGAAAGCTCAGTACAAAGAAGGATGTGGACTGTTAAGTAAGAAAAGATGATGAAAGATCGATCCTGAATGATTTGGATCAGGTCTATTGCTCAATGTCATATAGTTGCTATGACATTATATCATGAACTCCTCACATTATCGTCCAAAGTAGGATAACCATGAGATAGTAATCAGGATCAGATCATTGTTGCAAGTTTCAAGGTACATCAAGTCAATGTATAAAAACAGATCCCAAAGAAGGTATTCCATTTATGCAGTTATAACTGCTCGTCTCGTAACAATTTGTAATGTGTCATCACCGTCTATAATTCTATATGAATAAACCTTTGAAAACTCTTTTATCTATGCCTTCTGCTAATTGGGCAATTTGAATTGATAGTCATGTTATTTTATAATCACCTTCTGAATTCATCTCAATCAGCACTCAAGGGTTCTGTTATGCTCAGGCTTCTCGTGATGGACCTACAAACAAAGTTAGGACAAGAATGTCTATTGCATCAGCAATCATATTTGGATCAGTCTTTTGGCGAATGGGTAGAACTCAGACCTCAATACAAGATAGGATGGGACTTCTTCAGGTATGCATCATCCTTGTGCTTTTTGGTCCTAATGCCTTATATCTATTTTTTTTAAAGGTGTCTGTTCAATGGATTAAAGATGCATTGACACCTTTTATGTGTTGAATCTTAATGTCTTCTAACATCTGTGGCTTAAATACTACAATGGTCAAACAGTTATTAATCTTCTAAAATATGGAAATTCTTTCGAGCACCAAATCAAACCATGTGAGTCCAATCTCGCGACTGATAATATCCTTTAATTCTCTCATGTTCTTTCCTTTTGAGTTAGCCTGTCAATAGTGTCTTTCTAGATTTATCAAGAACAACATGAAGCAGTATTAAAATCATGTGTGGCTAGAGTGAGAAAATAAATCTCCCAGTCAATCAGCTCTGCCAATGAAATCTCAAGATTAGGTAAAAGCGTAGAAACAGATTTCAGAGTAGCTTAAACCCAAGAAGGAGACAAATCAAGAATTAGTTTCAAGGTGACATGCAACTTATCCTTTTGGAGCTGACGTAACAAACTACGCGAGCCTCCCGATGAAGCCCTCTCTTTTGGAATCTCTCTTCTGTTTAGCGAATCGGGAATCGGAACTATTTAAAGGAATTCAAGTTGCAATCGGTCACTTTCAATGTGTTCTGCGTGTCTCGTACATGAACATTTGGTGATATTTTTCTTAATAATTTTTTAACTGTTCTTATATATGCAATCAATATTTTAACATTCCCCTCAAATTTTTGTTTGTCAGTTAAATGTTCAAGATCTCTATTTCTTTGATTCTTCTAGTAGTTATCTATGATTTGTTGGAGGCATACTCTTTCACATTGTGTGTTCTTAATTCTTGATAAGGTGGGCATTGCCCTTAAAAGAGTTTCCTTCTTGACTTTGGTTGCCTAACCTTCCAATGGAGGGGGAAAAAAACATGTAAATGGCATTAGCATCTTTTAAGCTGTTGTGGCTTTGTTTGTTTCTTCTTACAACGGGATTCAACTTTCATCTACAATTAGGCTGTCATCTGGGTGCATAATCTATATTTCATGAAGGACTAAGCATATAAAGGCCAGTCGGCAGTTGTGACTTCTTTTGACAAAATGTGAGCTCGGTAACTTGACTATGCTGTTTGAAAGACCCTGATTGTCTTCACTCTTCACCTTCAGGAAACATTTGGCAAGCAGGGCATATTGGATGTTTTGTAATCTTCAGAGTGCTTTTTGTTTTGTCAAATAGAAATGTTTATATACTATTTACTATTCTCTTGCATCAATAAAGGTTTAACCTATTGACTAAGCACATGGTGTCAAGTTCTGATGGGCATGTACTGTACTAGGCCGGCACCGACACTCAGCACTGGGTTGATGCCAGGCACCAGGTCTGCCGACCCATATTGATCCATGCTGGTTTGGCACAAGTCAATACGGTGGATATTACTTAATAAGACAAAAGTTTTTTTTTAAAAAAATATTCTTTTATTATGCCAAGGAACACATTGGTGTAGCACGGCACAACACATGCCTTGCTGGCCACTGGCTGGCATACCCCATGCCAATAGCAGTGTAAAGCCTTGATTGAGCATTAGTTATATAGAAGCCAATATTTTGCCCCCCTGACATCCTCCTTTTTTATATTGCTAGTGTTTGTCTTGTATACGGAAAAGTTCATCTGTAGGGGGAAAAATTGGACAAGAAGTGAGAATGTTCTCAAAGGAGAGCCTCCATTAAGGTTTTGGTGCTTGGAACATAACAAAGAAAGTTCCTTTAGTTCATCTTAAATTTCTTTTGTTCATAAATCTTGATCAGTTGGTGGAAGGGGCTCTGAGGAAGGGACCTTTGCATTATGGTATACAATATATGGAACTAATGTGGTAGTGAAGTAGCTTTGACGTTTCCATTTTCTCCTCAACTGATCTGGGTTTTAAAGAGTTTAGTGGTCATGTAATTGTTTGGAATGTTGAATTAATTAGCAGGATGCAGAACTTTTAATACTTCAACATAATATGATGCCTGCAGAGGCATAGGTTTTCTCAATGAAACAACTGGACCTAAGAAGGAGCAATGAAAGTGCCCTAGTATGGATATTAAGTTTGGATGCTATTTCCAATCTACCGATTGAAAAGCTAATTTGTTACAAATTAACATGGCAATGTACAGCCATAGAAGGAGCATCTTTAGATAATCATACAACGGATTATGTTCAGCATTAATTGGCGGACTAGGTACAGAACCTGCCTACTACTTTATTCCATCTGCTGGCACTGGAGGATAGTTGCATGGTAATTCTCTTTTTTGTTTGTAAGTTAAACTTTTTCTTATATTGATGAAAGCTGTGATTTAAAGCCTATTGGATGTTTCAATCAATTTTTTGCTGCTCTACCCTTGTGACTGGACATTTTTCACAAACTTTGTGGCACCAGTTGATCTTTTTCAGCTAATTTTACATATCATTTAACCACTAAGTACATGGATATATATGGTCTCTCTTATGTTTCAGTTATCCTCCTCAAATAATGGTATTAAGTACATTTGTTGTTTCATCTGAAAAGTTCTCAGTGAATTTAAATTTATGACTTGCCAACAAATAGTAGTAGCAATCATTGATTATGGTAGTGTAGTCTCCTTTGTCAAATACTCAGTAAAGCACTTCAAAATTTTCATAATGTGTTAAGCATTGATATGTATCTCTTTGTTTTATATATATATGTGTGTGTATAAAGGTGGCTGCAATAAACACAGCAATGGCAGCCCTTACAAAGACAGTAGGTGTATTTCCAAAGGAACGTGCAATAGTAGACAGAGAGCGTGCCAAGGGTTCATATGCACTGGGTCCATATCTGCTATCTAAATTGCTGGCTGAAATCCCAATAGGAGCAGCATTCCCGTTAATGTTTGGGACAGTTGTCTATCCCATGGCTCGTTTGCATCCTACTCTATCCAGGTAAACTATGTATTGTTTCCATTATTGCAACATTGGATTCATATGAGTCAATCTTATAAGAACGCCATAAACTTCTCTTGCACAATGATCCTAGCTATAAATTGCATGCTAAGTGTCATTTCCCAACCATTTGTCATTTAGATTCATAATGGCTTTTTAAAGTCATGTTATACTGTTTGCATCTATTTGATGGTCTTTCCACTCCCTCCAAATGGTATCTATTTAGGCCTTTTCTTGACTCCAACACAACCCAGACCATCTTCATTGGGTTCTGCCTTTTTTTTTTTTTTGTAGCTTTGCACGAGCTCATGCCATCTCGACCGGCTTTTCTACCTCTCTTTCTTAATGCATCATCTATTCTTCAAATATATTCATTTTGACTTTATCCTTGAGTTTTTTCCATGGGACTATCTTACCATTCGCGTCTTTGCCTTGCTCACCTTGTCAGCAAAAAGTTAATGACTCAAAAATTAGAAATTTGGCACCTAGCTTGATATGCTTACATACCTGTATGAGATTTCGGCCATTTGATATCTTTTTCAGTAACTTGGCCAAGTTCATTAAAGCCTTTGACATGGAATTTGGAATTCAGATTTGCAAAGTTTTGTGGCATTGTGACAATGGAGTCATTTGCTGCTTCAGCAATGGGTCTTACTGTTGGGGCTATGGTTCCTACAACTGAAGCAGCAATGGCCGTGGGGCCATCCCTTATGACTGTGTTCATCGTCTTTGGGGGCTATTATGTCAATGCTGAGAATACGCCTGCGATTTTTCGATGGATCCCTCAAGTCTCTCTTATAAGATGGTATATCTCATAATATATGAATTTGTGAGCTGGTAGGTGGTCATCTAGGTGATGATTGTCTGAGCATTATTATTTGTTCTTGTCATTTTCAGGGCTTTTCAGGGGCTCTGCATCAATGAATTTAGTGGGCTCCAATTCGAGCACCAACATTCATTTGATATACAAACTGGAGAACAGGTATCAATAGATGTTGTAGTCTTTTTTCAACAGCATTACAATATCTTTTGGGCTAAAGTGAGATAAAAATAGGTCAATTGAGAACTTGAAACTGTTCTTACAGATACTGATAGATCATACATAGCAACAAGATTAGATACCGTGAGAACTTGATGGCTTTTCTCAGTCACTCTGTTGTTGGAGTAGAAATGGCTGGCCTAGAATAAGTAATGTTAGACCAGATCTGTGCACCAGTCACATCTTCCATCTGAATGGCATTATTTTATCATAAGACCACTCTCAGGAATCAAGACCAAATCCTTGAATGGGCTTTAGTGCACTAAGATGGCATCAGGACTTAGATACTTTGACGCCTGAAGGTGTCTCTGCTTATTTATGAGACCTGAACCCTGTTAATCACTAGTCAGCACAGCAGAGGAGCATTGATTGGAGGGATTAAGGATCTGATAGATATTCTCATAGTGTTCAGAAACTCTATAGCATTTTAAACTGTTGCTAATACAAGCTAAAATCACCTTTTCTGGTATGTATACATCCATCACAAGAAAATGATTATATAGATAACAATACTATAATCTACTTTTGGTATAGCTAACAGCGTTCCTGCAGTGATTAATAATATTTCCTCAACTACTGGGACTCTTCAATACCTACCTATCCCTAAAATTCCAATAGTTTAGCTGGAAGAAGTTTGTAGCCATCAGATGCTGATTAAACCCTATACTAAAATTATAAACCTGAATGTGCAGTAATAAATGTGGAGTGCGGTGACAATTTTTAGCAATAGACTTCAGTATGCATTCTTAGTCCAATTTTCTTGTCTTTTCCTAAAAAAGATAACCAAAAGAAAACAAAATAATGCAGTTATGGATGTTGATGGGCTTAAGGTTTTTCGGTTCCTTTATTCTTTGATCTTAACTCAGAAGAGAAATCTGTTTTCCAGTAATGAAACATTATTTAATATATCTTCCTCTATGGCAGGCTCTGGACAGGCTTTCTTTTGGAAATAGTCGAATCAGGGATACGATTATTGCACAGGGCAGGATACTCATGTTCTGGTACTGGACCACTTACCTTCTCCTTAAGAAGAACAGACCAAAATATCAGCAACTTCTACCTCCAGAATATCAGCAACAAGAATAACAGAACACTCTGATTCAGAATTTGGTGGGCGTGTTCGGCAGTAGATAATCAGATAATCACCAAAAAGTCTTCTGCAAAAGGCTTGGGCAGCAGGTGTTGGATTCTAAAGATGAACATGTGCTCCCAAGTCATCTGGAAGAATTGAGCGCATGCAAATACTGCAGGCCTGTGGGTGGCAACCTAATGTTCCCTTTTGATCTTGGATAAGTTGGAAAGCTAAGTTTGTTCTATCTTGTAGATAACTGGTAGAAGTTGGATATGATGGTGAATGCATACAATATACCTCTGTATGAATGCATGCAAATATTGCTAGCATGTGGGTGGCAACCTAATGTTTAGTTCTTGGCAAATAAACGTATGCTGGCTTGGTTCAGATAAGCTGAAAATCATGTTTTGATGCTTTTGAACTGGGTAAACAAGTTCCATCTTTCCAATTAGTGAAACTGTTTGCCATATTTGTTCGATCTTTTTTTCTTGACACATACTAGTTTATGAATTGATAGGCAATATCTTATTATATTTTAGATTATTTATGGTACGTTTAAGTTATCTGTTGCTTTTTTTAATTAAAAAAACAGAGAAATTGCACAGAACTTTTCACCATGTACAAACGCTATTCTCCGCTAAAAACTTTATTCCGATTGTGATGAAAAGAGTTAAACGTTTAAAAGTTATCTCATCTCTCATGGCAAAGCCTGTTCTTCATTCCACCATGCGAACATCAAAACAAATTGACTTGGCCGAAAGAATTGCTTTCTTGCCAGATATTACTAATTTTCACTAATCTTTTCCCTCATAGGACTTTGGACTAGACCGATCATCTAACTCATGTATACAATCAATTGAAAACCTTCAGAGGTGCTGTTTTTTAAAAGCGATTCCCATATCTATTTCCACAGACCATCAAATCATGTCAATCACACTGCATTTGCCTCCAAAATCTCTCACAGAAGTTGAGATATCATGGCCCTAGAAGGAGATTACAAACTAGAAACTTGGAAGGCATCAACCACTACCGCCAGGGCTCTGGTTGGGACCGCCACCTTTTAAATGCGCATGGCTGGTATTATTGAAGCGTTTGCGTCAAGGCTTGCGACCAAGTAATATTACTGATAACTGAAGCGCTTCCGGAGTTGTCTCCCACCTCATTAATCTTATGGAATCGAGCAACCACCTCCCCATCCATTTCCAATAACTCATATAGCAACAAATTATAGTTAGTGAATACTGGGAAAGTCAAATTACTGAAGCAGTATAGATAAAAGAAATAGGGGCGCAGAACGGGCAAAAGCTGAGCAAGATAAACGTTTTGCACGCTGAACTACCGCTGATACCCGCACCTAGCTGAGATGCCTGCTCTTGCAGCCATGCCTGGGTATAAGAAATGAGAACTAAACTCGGGGATCGGCCAAGCTCAGACGTGTATGCAAATCTGTTGCGATTCATGGCAACACACGGCCATACCCATACTGAATCTCTAGATATATTCAATTACATTAAATCTAATTTACCAGTTGTTATCCACCATTTGTAGCCTGGAAAATTGTTGCAATGTTCCTAAATAACCTGCAGTAGTGTCTGAATTCTGAAAGATACATGAAATCTTTAAATTGAATGCCACTGAAATAGTGATAATGGTTCCTGATTAAACTACTTCAATCAACCTTAATCGAAACATATTTTATACAGAACTAAGCAAGAGGCATAAGTAATGCTAATGTGAATTAACAGGAGGCACGACTAAAGCAAGAGGCATAAGTAATGCTATTATGCTGTCCATCTTTCATCATTTAAAAGCATCCGCTAAGAACTTTACGGAGCATAACAAGATTTTCATCACGGAACGCCTGTTACCTGGTCATAGGAAAAGTGGCTTGAATTACATCAGAGCACTGTACCGAATAGCCTGAGGCTAAATTAATGCAAATGGTTAGCTGCAGATTTTCATGATATTTATCACTTTGAATAATTTTCACAACAAAACCTGGTCTTTGGGCATGAAAGGATTTATATTGCTATTACATGCATGGAATTGACATGCATATGGGATAAAGACATGTAAGAGACTAGGTAACAATCAAGCTAGGCACCAACGTACGATCAAAATCAAACATTACCACGTAAACACCTCTACAATGCAGACTTAAAGCATGCCACAGTATTGAAGAGAAATAAGAACAGTGAAAAATTTCGATATAAGGCTTCTCGGAAAGAAGGCATCAGAAACACCTGTCTGGAAAGGACCTGCAACTTCAAAGATCGATTCCAGGCAGAGCCAAGAATAACCTCAAATTTCCAAAAGCATAGCCTAAATACTTGAGTCAAAATTGACAAATACAAGCTAACCAGATAACTCATCCCATTTGAATAAACATCATTTCAAAAAGGTTAAATGAGACCAAAACCTCTAACATAACTGCTACCTTCTAATAACGAGAAATGCCCCACACCCTGATAACACCATCAGTGTAGCCAGTAAACAGCGTGCTCCCATCAGCACTCCAGCTCAAGCTCGTGCAGTATAGAATCTGCAAATGTAGAAAGAGAAAAGCTTTTTCTCAAACAAGCATATAGTACATACAGACAGAATAATAGTCTTTCAATTTATTTTTTTTAAAAAAAATACTACTCTACATTCAATATCAATAAGAACCAAAATTTTAAAATGCCAAGACCTTGGCCATCTTGGAGAGTGCCCAATGCTGAGATTGGAGTAGTGCTGCAAGTACCACAGTGCGCACCCATGATGAGTGTAAACCGGGTTTTGGTGCCCCATATACGGCAGGTAAGAGGTTTAATAGGGGGCTTTATGTCCATTTTACCCCTGGAGGTTCAGGGAAAACCTAGTTGGGGCGTATGCACTGGGGTACACCGTATGTACTAGGTTACACAAATCATCCAAAGTGAGAACAAGGTTTTATCTCAGACAATATAAGGGTTTAGGTTCCCATATATGCAGCCACCACCCCAAAAAGAAGCCGGATGGGATGACATTCAAATATCCAAGGCATTGGATTGTATTAGCACCCACGTAGTCACCCATTCATTTGATAGCTGTGGTCTCCATATATAGCAAATTTTCCAAAGGAAAGAGCCAAGAACTTGAAACTCTCAGCCAATATTTAGGAACCAAGATTTCTGAGATCTTGGTTAATATGGTAAACATCGATTAACTTCTATATGTATCAGCTGATTTGTATGATTAATAATTAAAATATTACCTTAAAAACAAATCAGAAAATCTTAATGATATTTTGATATCATATAGGCCAATACATCGGATATAGGTTTGTAGCAGGAAATAGACAGCCAACATATAAATTATACCATATCATAGTACCTGCCCAATACTAATATAAACCAAAATCTCAGCCAAAATTAAAACCTTGTTAAGAATTGCAGAGAAGGCATTATTACCGCAGAACTAAATACATGAGAACAAGCAGTATAAGGATACTTTGGATTTTACCATCTTCACAAACAAGGATTTTGAATAGGTGCTCTATTATCATATCAAAAAATATGTTTTTCCCATACATACTTCAAACTAATACTGTTTACTGGCCCCAACAGTAATCACACAACCAATCAACTAACTATTTTCTCCACAGTGGACATACAAAAAAATAGATACTTCTATCTTGTGGTAAAATATTCAAGCTTTAACCGTGCCTTGTAAGTATGATATTGTGCTGGGATACAAGAAACGAATTGGAAAATGATCCCTGACCATTCTAGACTTCTAGGGCATGATCGGGGTTGCTTCTCCTTTATGAAAAGAAGAAGAAGAAGGCTTTCTATCTTCTCCTAAAATGCTTATGACTATTTCTTCCAGCAGCACTTTTCAGATCATGTTACCGAACACTTAGTTTTTTCAAAAAAGTTTTTTTGTTTTAAAAATCATAGAAGCACTTTTTTTAAGCAACTAAATGTATAACTTAAAACAAGGTAAATCAGGCAAAAGAACTGATTGAACAGAAATTATGTAATAAAAGAACAGAATTTTCCCAGACCAAGGAAAGGAGCAAATCAATCCTGGATCTGCGATTTAATTTACATATGATCCTGCTTTGCAAATTAATTGCAAAAACTGGGAGACTTAAATATCAAGGAATAATTATGCTGAACTTTGTCGCCGGGATATGAAAATATCCCACCGTGCTCAAAAATGAAAATAATGTTAACAACCAGATCTTGCAAATCATACATGTGCTTCCAACAAAATAATATCTGATTCATGCTCGTTAATTTTGCGTAATAACAGCCCATAATAAATCCAAACATAATAAATAGAACATTAGCAACATTAAAAAGTGAGGAGGAAAACAATAAAAATCCAATCTTTATACAGTAAAAACTTTAAAAAAACAAAATTTAACTCCAAAATAACAATAAAATGATAAAAAAAAACCATGGATCTGATACGATACCTGGTTCTTGCTGGTGGGAGTCTCCGGCCTGAGATCCTGGACGATGGACTTGCTCTCGAGGTCCCAAATCTTGACGCTGTCCTGGGTGGCGGCGCAGAGCCAGTAGCGGTTGGGGCTGAAGCAGAGAGAATGAATAATGGCCCCGGCATCGAGCGAGTAGAGCCTCTTCCCCTCAGCCAAGTCCCAGAGCAGCGTGACCCCGTCCTTCCCGCCGCTGGCGCAGAGGGAACCATCGGGGCTGACGGCGACGGCGTTGACGTAGCCGCCGTGGCCGGTAAGGGTGGAACGGAGCTTGCAGTTGGTGAGGTTCCAGACCTTGACGGTGCGGTCCCAGGAGCCGGAGACGATGGTAGGCTGGAAGTTGTTGGGGCTGAAGCGGACGCAGCTGACCCAGTTGGTGTGGGCGTCGGCGTCCTGTATGGTGTACTTGCACTCGCCGAGGGTGTTCCAGAGCTTGATGGTGCGGTCGCGGGAAGCGGAGACGATCTGGCGGTTGTCGATGGAGAAGGCGACGGAGAGAACGTCCTTCGTGTGACCGACGAAGCGGCGGGTGGTGGCGCCGGTGGCGAGGTCCCAGAGGCGGAGCTCGCCGTCCCAGGAGCCGGAGAGGGCGAACTGTCCGTCGGAGGAGAGTACCACGTCCTGGACGAAGTGGGAGTGGCCAGTGAGGCGGCGGCGGGGGATACCGTAGGCGGCGCCGCCGGGTTCGCCGGCGGCGGCGGCGGGGGAGTCCTTGGTAAGGTGCCAGACGAGGACGGACTTGTCGCGCGAGGAGGAGACGATCATGTCCGAGTTGTCCAGCGGGGCGGCGATCGCCGTCACCGGGCCCGAGTGGCCGCGCAGGGTGCCCTTGAGGACCAGTGTCTCCGCCATGGCCGTAGGATGCGTATCGAACGATAAGGAAGAGGACGGGATCTCGATCTCCTTCCTTCGCCGCCGAGGTTACTCCCTGTAGGAAACGAGTGGCGATGGTCGGGAGGGATTTTTATACGGGATAGGCTGCCTAGGGTTTTGGGAGACGAATTAGGGCTGCAGATCGGACTGGGCCAACGCTTTGGGCTGCTTCGAGATTTCCCGGGCAATAGATGGGCTGGAAACAAGATCTTGGGCCATGGGCCATTAGCGTGCCGTGGAAAGTGGGACTCTTAACTTAAAGAGCAATAGGTAATCTAGCATTTAATCAGGGATTATACATTCTGTTCCAAGTGAGATTTCTTTGGAAGTCTGGAATTCCCAGCAACTTTGAATTTCACAACTTATCAAAGGTTCCAGCTTACCAAACTTATGACTTATTGAAGTTTATTCGAGCTTGATTATGAGATATTTAATTCGTTTACTATTATTTCAAACCTCATTCATATTTTTTTTAGAATCGAATTTAGTCAAATTCCAGAAGCTATAGCTTGATTTAAAGAATAAACAAATACACTAATAAGACTTAATTAATTCATATTGATATAATTTATAATATATATAATATGGAGCCAAGACTTGATCGCTCATTTTTTTGGTGTGGCTTAAAATGGATTTTAAGTTTTTTATTCAATATTTGACTTCTTTAGCTACAAATTTAATTTGTTATGGGTTTTATTTTTTGAGTCCAGCTATGGCTGAGCTCAAAATAGTCGGTTATTTTTTGTTCATCTAATTTACTATTTTTAACTGATTATACCTTCAAACTTGCGAGAAATGAATCTTTCCCATCTGAATCTATTATTGAACCTCGACGATATCCAATTAATTTATTAGATGCACTCGTCCTATGCTTAGTTTAATCTAGTTGGCCCATTGACCCACAAATATGTACAAGTATATGGTATGCACAGTCCGACTCAGACACTGAATTGGTCGAGCTACTGGAGTGCTTGGATGATTAGCTGCTTAGACCACAGGTCAGATTGTGATGGTTCTAATGCTAATCGCTCATGATACTAGATGGAAGAGACCATATTCAGACCGTTGCTCCGAATCCAATCTAAAATAACAAAGATAATGGAGTACTAATATTTTGAATTGGAAGAAAAATAAAATTAAGAAAGATAAATTTAGATGGAGAAAATAAATTAAATAAAATTTATAAATACCAAATCAAAGACTTCAAACAAAAGTCTCATAAAATCTATTTTCCGGGGCACATTATGGTAAGACTAAAAACTATGCTCTTCGGACTCAGACTAGCGTATCATCATGGCGGCCACGCTTTCTAATGCGGGTCCTTTATCCGCGGTCGCCGCCGCAGCGGCGGTGGAAAGCTGCATTGGATTCTCCTTACCCGACCAACGGAGTTCCGTTACTTCCGCTTCGTTCCTCTCCGGCCTTGCTTGCTTTGAGATTCCAACTTCGGCTGACATGGCGCAATATAGGGATCCCTCCGCATGATCTATTCAGTATAGAGGACCAACCCTCAAAAGCTTGCCTTTGGGTCGAGCACGGTGTGTGTCATCAATTGAATTGGATCCGATCTCTTTGGCTCTCTTAAATTCTTCATCGAGATTGCTTCGTTTGTGTTCTCTCAATTTCTGATGTTTTTCTGGGTCTCCTGAGTACATTCGAAGAGGGGCATAAATCGAGAGAAGCAGAGATGGCCGACAAGCCGAGCCGGGCGCTGGTGATATACGGGGACGGCCACGCTTCTCTGCTCTCTCCCTCGCATGCCCATCTCCACTCATTTGCCTCTCGGGCCTCCTGCGGCTTTCTTTCCCTCCGGACCCCCCCTCCCACCGGTACCTCTCTCTTTTCCTCTCGCATTCCCTTCTTTTCTTGGAGTTGTTAAATTTAAAGCGATCCCTTCTTTTTTGTCTGGCATGAAGGTCGAATCTTTAGTTAAAAAATGGTTGCCATGCTTCAAATTTCTCCTTTCTTTTTTCAATTGTGGCTGAGGGGATTCGGATGGTCTGACCATTGGAAAGGACTGTTATGGTGGATGCTTGGTTATTCACCTGGTTTCAGTTGGGTCATGCACCTTGAAATCACTGGCTTTTTTGAAAGGCAAGGAGGATTATGCTTTCTATCCCATCCTAAAAAACGAGCCACAATGTGTTTGTCTGAATGATTCTATCAGTAAACTGATGTTTCTTATGTTATCTCGTGAAGTTTATGAAGATGGTGCAATAACGATCAGGAATAGGATAGCCATAATATAATTTGGATTTCTAATTAGAGACTTCTTTGGAGAAGCGAGTACGATTTCTTTGGAAGACTTAGAAGGTAACGGTAGCTGCCCATTGGATTGGAGAAGGAATGAAAGAGGTTCTATTGTTGGCAAGAGAAGTGAGTGTCGGTTGCCATAAATAGTTGGTAACAAGCATGCCTAGCTAGCCTCAATCCTTAGAAAGCTATCTTAATTGTTCTTTTTTGTTGACAAACTTTCTGAGGACTTGATAATTGCATGCTGGCTACAAATTGGGAAAATATGGAGCTGTTGGTACAGATCCAAGCTTTAAGGGTACTAAGTTACTTACAATGAACTAATATCCACTCACTGAGCATGCCACGGTAGACCGTGAACTAAAGATCTCTCACTGAATGCAGTTATCGAAGTAATGAAAGAGGAGAGTTTTGCCAAATCCCAAAACTATCATCTCCACACTGAAGTGCAAACCTGAAACATGCAAAGAATGATGGACCTCTAGCTTGTCTTTCTGACTAGTAGACATCACCCTTCATGTTTTTTGGGGCGATGAATTAAGAATGGCTTCTTTCTAGTTTTTATTGAAGTGGAAAGTAAGATAGGGGCATTGTCTTCTGGTAAATCTCGGTTTACCTTAAATTGCCTTTTACCATTTGACTGTCCTTATGTGTGGTTACATGGGATTAAAGCATTGATTGTGGGGCCTTCTCTCTTATTACCAAGATAACCACCATTCATGTACCTATTGCTAGACTTGTTGTTTGGGCCACCATTCATGTGCTTATTGCCATGGTTGTTGTTTGGAATGTTTATTTAATTAGTTGGACGTGAAGAATGCCTTTCTTCATGTTGATGTTTATAAGGTGGATGTGCAGCCACCTCCATCATATCCACTTGCATACAATCAATGTCATCTACCATTTATTTTGTGATTTTGAGAATCTCCTTGCACTTGGCGTGGGCTAAATTTATCTGCACTAAACAAAGTCATGTCATGTTAGGCTCTTCTATTTTTTCAGGGTGCATTATTTCTGCTTTTGTTTAACAATATCATCACTGATATGATGCCTCACATATTCAATCATTTAAGCAATATTTTCATAACTAATTTGAGATGAAGAGCCTTGGCTTTCTTTTCTATTTTCTTGGTGTTAAGTTTGCATCTTAGTTGCTAGAAGCAGAGCGGCTGTGGGGATGAGGATACTTTAGAAGCACTTTTAGTAAGGATGCACTTAGGAAGTAGGTGCAAGTTTAAGATTATAGGAAGGTACGTGGATGCATTACCTTAGGTAGAAGATTCTGGCTACTAAGGGCTGCATATGGCATTAGTGGTTATCTACCATTTTGTTAAAAGTTTGTTCATGGCTTTCTTTTTTCTTGTGATTGCTTGATTAGATCACCATTATACCTTGTCCCAACTATTTATGATCTGCATTTTCCAGGCATTCCTTTCAAGGGATGCCTCTGATGTTATAACAGGGGATGCCTAACATCACAAATATTGAATTTGGACCCATGTCATAACTTGTCATGATTTTTATGCTTGGCTATCAATAATAACATCAACTCTCCACCTTTCTAATCAGGGATTGAGACCACCATCTTGTTAATAGTCTAGAAATACTATTAACATGTTGAATTAATAGGTGTTAATGGAAGTCAAATAAGTTAGGATTTTAGCATAAATGTGTTCTTTTTCCCAAATCCAGTTATATAATTGTGTTCTTTTAAGATTTCGTGCCTTGTTTCTCAGAAAAGTTATTGCAACTTTCCTGTAGAGGCACAAGTGATAACATAAATTCATAAAAGCACCCTAATGCCTGAGATGACTGCTGGCGGATGTGCCTTCCCAAACGACCTTTCATGTCAGCCTTTTAAGAAAATTAAGATGTACTGATTCTAGGTGCTAAGTTATGCCGCTGGAATTCTATTTAAGATGCAGTTTAGATGACCAAGATTAGATCCCTTGAGTATATACCCGAATGGTTGTTCATTTGAGCATTTTACTGATTCAGTTTTTATTTTCCTTGAAAGGCTTTTAATCTGTTTTATGTAACTTGGGTAAAAACAGGTGCCTACTATCTCTTTTTCCTCATCGGGACATCTGTAGTTTTAATCTCAATGGTTGTTTGCAAAGCAATTTTTTCTTGACAGAAAACAAATTTATTTTAATTCAATATCTGGATAAAGTGTTTCGACTCTTTTTTTCCCTTTTCTTTGTGTGAGATTTTCTTGGGTTTAAATTTCAGAGTCTGAAAATGACAGAGTGGTTAGAGAACTAGCACAATTATTGGACGCATATGATTTCTATGCAGCAAGGGTGAGATAAGTTACCTTGAAAAGTTGCCATCCATTTTGTGTAAGAATAACCAAATGACATAACACTAATTATATGCTTTGTCGAATGTATTCCTGATCTTTTAGAATAGACAACATGAAGAAGCAGATGCTGATGCCAATCTAAAGGAATCTTCCATCCCAACAGTATCACAGAGGTAAAATAATATTTTTTTGTTTGACTGAATTGATGTAAATTATAATTAACATAACTTTTGTTGATTAAACTTATGTGCTTGTTGTTATTTAACTTCAGGTTTATGGGTTTGAAAGCTGCTATAATTACTGCTTGCCCGAATCTTAGATCTTTTGCTAGAGAGCTTGGTTTTAGTGTTTTAAAAATTGATGATTTGATCACGAAAAGTGACCCCTCTGAGAAAAACCTTCAAGAGCTTCCTGAAGAATTAACATCTAAGTTACTAGAGTTGCTAGGCTTTTCTGGAGGGAAGGTTCTTGAAAAAAGTGAGTTTGATCTCGTGATTTTGCACATCAGAGCAAGTGACATGTCACAAGATCTGAAAGAAAAGATGGCTGGTGGCACTGGTGTTGATTGGCTCAACAAGATCATAGGTGGAATTATGCAATCAACACAGGCTGGATTAGATATCGCTTCTCGTCTACACTTCTCGATCATATTGAGCTATGGCACTGTTTCTGCAAGTGAGGATAGTTGCTCCTTTATTTTGAACTCTGGAACAGAAACAAATTCTGATCCGTCTTTTCTTCGCCCTTGTCAAAGTTATACCATCAAAGGAGGAAAAATATTAAATGATGTCAGGTAATGTAATGCAGTCACAGTCTAGGTATGATGGGTTTATATATCGTGACTGATTAAATTGTGTTCTGCAGGCATCACCATCCAATGCTAATTGCTCAGTGGCAGGAGGGAGTAACCCGCAGGGATATGGCTAGGGAATTCTCCTTTAAAGAATTTAAAGAGGTATGTAATCTTTAGAGTGCACTTAGCCTTAATGCATGCCTTAGCATATTAAATCTGAAAATTTGTTAAACTTTTGTTTACTTGTCTTCTTATTCATTGCTTCAATAAAGATTAATCACTTTAGAAAAAAATGATGATAGTATCATAAATATGCAGCTGTTAGCAGCTTTCTTTGTCTATTTAGCAAAACATGATGCATGGTATTATGATGGAGGCTGCGGTGCACTTGGTTCTATCTATGTTTCTGTCACTTTTATTTTCAGTTTAGAGGAAAACTAGACCATATTTGAGGTTTCATAAGTTGATATCAGAAACTATTAGTCATGCATGAAAATAATGTTTGGAAAAGAAACCAATAATGGCATTATCAACCTTTCTATATCCTAACTGATATTTATTCACCTGTCCTTGTAAATATCCAGACAAGTAGACAATTATGTGCATGCCTCTAACTAGTTTCAATTCTTAAGCACCTGTTCATGTCCATGCCTATGAGAGAAGGTGGCTGAGGCTTTTAAGTGCAATGGTGTATGCAGTGACAACATATTTATTCTGAAATAGATATATAAGCTGGGACTCAGCTTGATGAATATTCAGGCTAGTGGACAATTATGTGCATTCCTCTAATTAGTTTCAATTCTTAAGCACTCATGTTCATGCCTGCTGAGTTTTCTGAGTGCAATGGTGTATGCATCTGAAGTAGTTATATAGGCTGGGGACCCAACTTGATGGATCTATTGAGTGCTGCAAATAGTGTGTTGTTGTTTGAGGCTTCATCCACAAGCATGGGATTGACTTTGTGGAGAAATTTTGCTCAAATGGCAAATATGACATCCTTATTTTCTCCAATTGCTAATAGCTATAATTAATAATTTATTTGCTAACTTGATTTGAAGGACTCATTTCTTCATGATGCTCTTTTGGTGGATGTACATGGTAGTTGTTAAATCATTTTGTGTTTATTATACTCCAGATAAAAAGTGACATAAAACAATGCATTCCCATGCTTTGTTTTGACATGCTGCTTTCCCAGGGTTGCCCCGCTGTATTATTTTACTCAAGTACTTTTTAAAATTCCCTTTCTGAGAAATTGTTTACTTCATTATTGAGGTAATGAATTCTTGAAATAGTCCCATATACTGATCCATAAAGATTGTGCTATGAAGCTATTGGTCTTGTAGTCAAAATGGAAAGGGTTCAATTCTAATCCCTTCTCTTGTAGCAGAGATTCTAGAGTTACTGATACTGGTTGTTGACTAGGTGCATCTAAAGTTAGGCCTGTGCTGTAGAAAACCACATTCTATCTTGGCTTCCTGAACAATTAATTACAATTACCGTCATTCTTCTTTTCTAACTCCTTACTTTAATCTACTAAGCGACAATGTTCCATGTTTTCTTTGTATCATGCAGCGTGGGGGAAATCTTGCTATACTTGCAGACAGATTCCTGCACGAGGTGGCATTTAAGCTTTGGAAGGCACCTAAATATGGAGCTTGATGCTATCATTCATGAAGGTGTAATTTCTTGAATGACTAACCTGATCTCAGACTTGAAAAACCGAAAGTATGTTTAAATATCTCCGCAACTTCTGGGCCATATGGCCATTTTGCTTGCAGATCTTGTCAAAAATTACTTATGGGACTCCCAAGTGGATGCTTAATCCTTCCAAGAATAAAGACTCTAATGTTATAAAGGCCACTCTCTTGTAGTGTCTTTAAATTTGTTATGCTGATACTGCAAGATAAAGATAAAATCAGCGACCAAAATAAGTTTGCCATTCAGTGAGAGCTGCGCAGAATCATGCAATGTCGAGAAAAATAGTGTGTGGAACGGATGTTGTACTTTCACCGACGACCATATGTTGAACTCTGGGTTTGGGGCGTGACAAATCTTTTTTCTTATAGAAGTAGGCATATGCCTTCTAAAATTTCAGAATATTTCCTGTCTGAAACTTAGATGGTCATCTGAACGTCTGCATGGAACATTCAGGTTGGTCAGAAATTGTCTCTCTAGTTAAAAAGCCAGTGTGGTCAGAAATTGTTTCGTAACCCAAACTGCTAGGTGCTCTGTTGATAATGTATTCCGTTTTTGGCGATTCCATTCTATTATTTATCTCCTGCTTTCCTCCCCGAAAGGGAAAGCTAGCTCATCAACTCCTCAAGTAAGTTTAAATCCCTTCTGCTTGCCAGCTGACGAAAGACTCCACAAGCTACGCTCTTGGCCAAGCGTGGAAGCAATGTCCTTACCCCCCCCACCCTTCTTCTCTCACTCCAGCACCGCTATTTCTGTCAGTCATTACTTACACGATAAGATCAAATGCCTACCACTTACCTTTATTTATGATCCTACCATGCGTCCACGCGGTGGCCTCCTCGGTAGACCTTGCTTCCAAGTCTCACTCGAAACTGGGTTGTGCTTTTGCTTAGCTTGCTTGGGTTGAAGCTTTCCTTCCCCGAACCGTTTCCGGGACTCCAGCTGAAACAAAGACAAATCCTTCGTCGTTTTTGAGGGAAAGACGAATCCTTCGTCATCCTCCCCCAGCAAGTTATTTCATGGGCAGCCACATGAAGCAGCTACGTCGCATTCTGGCAATCTCTTTCCTCCTATATTTCCGGGACTGTTTCCAACCTGACAGATGTATAACTCCCCATCTTAATAACAGATTAAGAGACTCACATCACGTCCCGCCATTCCCAAGTTCCGATCCACCGAAATGGCAGCCTCTTCCTTCTATTCCCCGATGCTACCTCAACGGTTTCAGTCACATTTCTCCAGGAGACCGCCTCCCCGCAGAGCCAGGTCTCATGGCCATAACAAGCTACTTAGAAAGGTTCGTGCCGCTTGGAATCATGAAGACGCTGATGATCTCCACGAGCATCAGGGAGGAGTCGTGGACGAGAACATGAAGACTCTTCGACAGCGCGCTAGGGCGATCAAGGCGATGGATAGAGGTGATGGGCTGCTCGAGGAATGGATCGAGTGGGAGGAGCAATATTTTCATACATTCTTCCAATCCGATTCCTGGGAGATACTTGGGTGGCTGCAGCTCGATCCAGCGGACACTAGGCCAAGCTTGGCCATCGGGGTGACGGTGATGGTGAGACTGAGCATCCCCATCTCGGTGCTTGTCGGCATGCTATACTTCATGGATGCTGCAAAAGGAATTCTTGATCGAATGCATGTAAATGATGAACGATTTACCAACCATTAGTCATCTTCGAGGTCAGCCTCGGTTGTGATGTGGTGCGGATACTACCATATATGTTGGACAAAACTAGATATTAAATAGCTTTTATACATTATATAATTCCTTGAATTATAGTTGAGTTTGCTTGGGTAGAGTATCATTTATATCATATTTGAATTTTTAAGTATTAAAAGAAAGTATTCTTTTAAATTAGATTTGCTCCCGTCGCTATTGTATGTCTGCGTTTAATAGCAGATCAATTAACTAACACGAGTCCGTAAATAAAATTATTTCTATCATGCTAACCTATATTCATTTTCAGTCGGACACTGAGCCAAACTTATTTAAAATTTGATATTTTCTGCATCCAAACTTGGCCTATGATCAACTCTATTTTCATGAGGTCGATCTGTTCTCATTTAAATTCCACCAACCAAATATTCAAACTTGGGACATTACCATTTTAGGTGGCCAGCTAAGCCAAGGTCAAACAAGTTGAATCACAGCAAAATTAGAGAGGTAGCAATAATTAATGAACCTTAGAGGATTACGGCATCACCATGAACAGTTGCAAGAGGAAGAAAGAATGTGAGGAAGCTCAACAAGGAGCTAGGAAGGAGATAGCGAAATCCTGATGAAAGCCGTGCCATTTGTGGTTGTCGTTCAAATTATAATGTCCATTCTCCGTTTGTGACTGAAACGTTTAGAAGATATGTGATGGCGACCAATGTCACTATTACATACCTCCATTTAGTAGTGAAGCTAAATTTAAGTGATCATCCGGCCTATTTCAAGCTACTTCAGCTTACAGATTATTTCGTCTAAGCCAAAACCACGTCAAACGAAACAAAAACTAGGAAGATGGACAAGCGGTGAAAAGGAGCTCGCTAGGGATGACATGCAGTAGTACGTACAGAAAGGTTTAAAAAAATTACCAATTGATTGTTATAGCGACCGTTGTGACAATTTCAGTGATATATATATATATATATATATATATATATATATATATATATATATATATATATATATATATATATTAGTGAACAATGGTTTGGACAAATAATATTGTTATTTTTTATTATTAATCTATTTTATTATAATAAAAAATAATAGCCTTAGAATAATTATTATATTGTTTCTCAAATAATCTCAGATTTGGGAAAGTAATGGCCACTATTACTATAACCATTTATTATAGTCAAAATAATTTCAGAGAGGAATCATGATAGCAGCATTGGAGTCTTACTTAAATCTCGCCGCCCACCCCAGAGAGAGAGAGAGAGAGAGAGAGAGGATCAATATCCGATTATCCGTAGAGTAAGAAAATGGCTGAGCCGTATTCAACATGACATGTCTATACTTATTAGATGAATTCAACCCATCCATCCATCCATCGACGTGTTTGAACATCCAGTCCCCATAGGCTTTTGGACGGATGCATGGTAATTAAGTTGGTCTTCATACGTGGAGACCAAGCAGGATCTCTCTTTCAACTCTGAAGACCTTCCTTTTAGCTTCTTTATACCTCACCCTTCAGCCTCTTTGGACCTTAGCGAGGGTTCGAGCTTTCAGCATTATTAGATGGAGACATGCGCACCACCACTCAACCTACCATTGGATTGGTATCTGTCAATGTTATATATGGGCCCATTAATCAATTAAGGAGGTGGATAATGGTTTATGTAGACTTGTTTGGTTCGAAGGAGAAGTAAAGAGGAAACTGGGATGAAAGGAGAAACTGGAGATGCCTCATATTTAGTAAAGATTTTCAAAGAAAAAAGATGGATAAAAGGAGTTTTACTATTGATATAAAATTTTCATATTTCATTATAGGACATGAAAGAGTCCAATTTCCACATGCTGAAAGTTGAAATATTTTTTTTTTCACAATGTTCTTAAGCTTTTAGTTAGCATTGGACAAAATTTTTTTTTAAAGGTATAACGTATATTTTATATAATTTTTAGAAAAAGTAGATGCCCAATTAACCATAAATCGTTCTAGAATGTGTCATTTTTCTATGTTCGACTAAATATGTAAAAAAAAAAAATTCAGACATTATATATCTGGGCATATGCTTTTTAGAAAAAATATTTTAATAATAAAAACTTTTTTTAACCAAACTAGACCATAATGACATGGGTCCACCTTCCAAAGGCAGGACCCACACAAATGTGTGCTCATAACTTTTGTATACACCCTTCATGTATTTGTGCAAGTACATATTGTATTAGTTTAATAATTTTAATAATGATATGCATGGTGTACACATCTAGCATTATTCTGGTACTCGGCGTGTGCATTGCACTTGCTTTTGTTCATAAGGGAAATTTCATGGAAGTTAGCCTAGTCTTGTGCAAGTATAAGAAGAAGACATAGAGATCTACAAACAATCATGATATTATATTTTTAATCAATGCAGAGAAAAAATAGAAAATACCACATTATCATTGGTAGAGTCTTTCACAGTTTGAGCAAGTGACCTATAAAAATTTGTCATAATAACCTGTCATTATTATAGAGTAGATAATATTAGTTAATTAGAAACATGGCCTATATTTTACCATTGGGTAATTTTAGAAATGTTGACATAATTATACAACAATGGTAACCCTAATAGGTACATGATTCGAATTTAAGTTGGAATAAAATTCTTCTAATCTAATTATGCAACTATTAAAAATTTTCAACCAGGCAATTACATAAAACATACCATGACATTATTTGGCTAAGTAAATAAAAGCTTGCGATGTTAAGATGATTGATCGTAAATATTTGTCCTTTTTTTTATTTTTTTTGAAAAATTATAGTGACATTCCCTTAACTTTGGACTTGTTTCAGATACAACCCTTCAATTTTAAAAGGGTTCAACCTGAGTTTCTAACTCGTTCCAAAGTGATATTACTATTCTTTAACTAGCAAATATTGTGATCTTGCAATTCCAAATGACTAAAGTACCCCTACCCTCTTCAGACGTCAACAAATATCTTTTGACCGTGCATATGAATGGAGGAGTTTGTATTAAGATTTGTGCAGTGGATGATCCTTAACTATGGCCATATATTGAGGATGCTTTGAGATCTATGTAGGTTGATGAATGAAGTCTGAAATACTTTGAGATATGTGCAGTGGGTGATCCTTAACTATAGGCCATATATAAAGGGTGCTTTGAGATCTATGTAGGTGGACCAATGAAAAGGTTCAAAGTATTTTGAGTCCTGCATTGTGGGCGATCCTTAACTATGGATCATATATCAAGGATACTTTGAGATCTATATAGGTGGACGAATGAAGGAGTTCGGAGTGTTTTGAAATCTGCACCATAGATGATCCTTAATTATGGGCCATATATTAAAGGTGTTTTAAATTTATGCAGACGGATGAATGAAAGAGAATGAAGTGCTCTGAGATCCGTGCGATGGATGATCCTTAACTATAGGCTATCTATTAATGTGCTTTAAAATCTGTACAAGTGGATAAAGGAGAATGGAGTGTTTTGAGATTCACATGGTGGGTGATCCTTAAATTTGGACCATATACTAAGGATGCTCTGAGATCTATGCAGCAGAGGTTTGGACTGCTTTATGATACGTGCGATGGGTGATCCTTAAATATGAGCCATATGCTAAGGGTTTTTTGATATATGTGCATGTGGATGGATGAAGGGATGAGAAGTGCTTCTGATATCCGTGCGCTGTGATTCTCATTTATGGATTATATACTAAGGATGATTTGAGATATATGTTTTGAGATATATTTCTAACAAAAGATTCTTTGAGACTCCACACTCATTCCATACATATCAAAGTCATTTTTGGCGTATAATCACTTTATACTATCATGTGATGGTCACTGTCCTTGCAAATTTTATTCCCTTCTTGATTAATGGAAACAGATATCCAAAAAAAAGAAAAAAGGTCGCTTAGCTTCTTCAATAGGACTTGCCAAAGAACCCCTCCAGAGGCCCCGGGAAGAGGAAGTACGATCACCATATCAGCAAAGAAAATAAACGGGAGGCCATTTTGGAACAATTCAGGAACCAGAAAGGTTGGTTTGAAACGAGGGGGTGTCACAAGGATTTTTATTTTTTTGACTTTTTCAGGGTCAGCCACCATCTAATCTTTTCTCGGGTTTTTTTGGGGCGTACCTGCTGCCGAATCCCTTCTCCCCTAAATTAACAAAGCAAAGTCCAACCTTTAATCTAATCACCGAATTCCATCCACTGCGCCGACCTTACCAGGGATACCGCCCGCCGCCGGCCTCCTTCCTCGATCCCTATTAGGTGTCACCATCACAGCATGCCACTTGGCACAATCGGCCCATATCGGGTTGGCCCACACGTTTTCCTCCTTCCTTCACCCAGAGGCCAGAGCTCCTTCGATTCCGGGCCTCCTCACATGCATGTTTCCCTCCCCCTTCCTCTCCTCCTCCGCCCCCACCCCAACCCCCAACTCCCAATCCTATAAATTGACGGCAACTTCCTTTCCCTCCTCACCACCCAAATCTCTCATCTTGTCATCACTTGCTTCTAAATCCCAGTAGTTCTGCATCCACCTAGATAGCAACTCGACTCATTTCCCTTCTTAACGGCTCCTAAAATCTCTCCTCACTTGCTTCTAGATCCTCAATGGAGACTATGATCGGTTCCTCTTTACCGTTTCCTGCCAAGTTGCCAAACCGACCGAGGAAGCCGAAAGTGACCCAATTTGCCCATAAGAGAGACACCTACGGTTGGGATCATGGCGGCGGGCTGGTGGACGAGAACATGGTCGTGCTGCGAAAAAGAATCCATGAGATGAAGATGGCGGAGATGAACTATGAGGCGCCATCCAATTGGATGGATTGGGAGAAGCGATACCACGCAAGCTACAAGTCGGATGTGCGCGTGGTTGTGGGCCTTCTGCAGACGGTTCTGATGAACACTCGGCCTGGCTTAGCTATTGGGATGATGGCACTTCTTGTGTCCACTGTACCTACATCAATCGTCTTGCTCTTGATGCATTTGATGGAGGCTTCATCATCAATTCTCTCCGGGATGCACCTTGATTAGTTAATATTTCAATGAGTTAATGTGAGCGGCTTTTTACCGCGTGTACGTGAATAATATATAGTGTTGACATTAAGATAAATGGGATTCCTAGCTTTGTTGTTTATTTTCTTTTGTTCATTTGGCTATATCCATATTTGGAAGATATTCTAGAATTTCACTGTGGTACTTTTTTATATTGTTTTATCAAAGTTAAGAGACATCTTGACCATAGGTTAGGATATTTAAGATATTTTATGATTAACATGTTACCAGCTTGTTACCATCTTCTCTATTTTTTATTGTTTCCTTTGAAAGAGGACAAATATGTTTTTATTATTATTATAATAATAATAATAGTTACCAAACTATCTAATTTTTTGAAAAGAAAAGAAAAGAAGAAAAACGAAAACTCCATGAAAACATGGAGCTTGACAAATCTCTATCCCTACTCCCAAATCTGCTCTCTTCATCAATTAGGGGGCTAATATTCAATTATCTAGCTCTTAATTTTTAAAGTGGATTGATTAGGAGCTGCTAACTTATATTAAATTAATGACTGAAATCGGCCGAGTTGAATGTCATCATGTCATCCTTCTTATTCAGGATGACCCCATCAAGAATGTGAGGATGATTGCATGCAGGGATATGCACATGACTATGAAGGTTTAAGTAAATTAGTAATCCATCGATCCATATTAGCTTCCAAATGTTAATATGGCGGTCAATATCCCCAATCCCTCCTACTCCCTCCTAGAAGGTTTCGAGCTGTTTCCAGGAGGCAATTACAAGAACGGTTAGTTGGCATCTAAACATGTCCTTGAGATGCTATAACATTAAAAAAGACTTACCATTCAATTAATGTTGAAGACGGAGGAAAGTTCGTCGCAAAAGAATGCGCCTTCTTCGGAGTTAATGTGGGGGGGCATTAGACGATTGACCCCGTCAAAACCTAGTACGTTGAGGTCTCATGACAACGCTTCCCGCGGCCAACCCACTACGAAGCTTCTAAATTTTTGTTCAGATTGTGCCGCTTTAAGTCGTACGCTGCCGCTGGGAATTATTAGTGCATTGCCCCTAAGAAAGATTCGTTAGTCTTGTCAACTTCTGTGACTGGATTGATTTGCGCAAGCACTAAATACTAAAGGGTCCCCTTCGAAAATGACAAGCACTCAGAGAAAATTAGATATTTTTTAAACAAAATTAGTCCTGTCTTTGTTCCTATAATCTTGCCTTTGACTGTCCCATGAGGGTTCTAGATTTCGTGTCCCTTTGTGCTATATCGATCGTATGATCATAATCCATGTAATTTGCATTGATTAAAAGAGATTCATAATAAAAAAATCCAGCATTCCCGAATAATTTTGGAAAAATTGACTAAATTAAACTATTTGAGAATAAATATATTGGTGGAAAATTCAATAATTAAGCAGGAAGATCTGTTGTACAGTATTATATTTATTTATTTCAAAAAATATAAAAAGTATGGATAATAAATAACAGAAATTCAACACTAGTAAGGATATTTGATGTCATGGAATTATAGCATACAAAGATTTATTGAAGTAGTGGTGAATAACTTGAGAACAAATTATAAAATCTATGTATAACTGAAAAATAATCAAATATTATTGATTGATTTGTTTTTTTTTAAAAAAAAGCATTCAGAAAGTCGTTTTGCCAAAAGAAAAATTAAAAATAATTTAAAATTTTTAACACTAAAGAAAATATTATAACTGTGGATTGAATCAGCAACCAAAACCCTCCCTCTGACACTATTAACGAGCCCTAAGTTGGATAAATGTTGACACCAAAAATCATTGCCTCGTGGGCCGGTGACGTAGCCGTTAAGATCCAGAGGTGAAGCTATCTAATAACTGCCCGCTTTGGGAACGGAAATAAAAAAATATATCCGTACCGGTACTACCGCCACCTGTCCGTCGCCTCCTATGGACAAGTGTCTGTTCCCTACACGCTTTCTTCTGCTCCTGGGATCCGTGTCTCGTGGGCCCCGCTCCCCACCCATGTCTGCGTATACTCCAACTCCACGGCGGGACCCACCCAGTGTCTTTGCTTCTCGTTTTGGTTCCGTTGTGCTGTTCTTTTGAGCATCTCTTCCATCCAATTTAATGTTGACTTCCATCCAAAGAGTCCAAATTTTATTTCCTCTTGTTCAAAAAATAGATCTTATCCTAAATTGTTTTCAAAATAAATGATGTAGGAAACATATTTTTCTTTTTAACGGATCCAAAATAGCTTGAAGAGATCAACACCTACCACCGCAAAAAAAATGAGTAGGAAATAAAAAGTAAAGAAAACGAATAATGGAAGAAGAAACAAACAAACAAACAAAAAAAAAATAGAAAACAACAAATCACATCCAAAAACAAGTAAAAGAGACGTCTTTATCAAATCCACCGCCATACAATCATCACAAATCCAAACCCCATAAATCAAAAGACAACAGATCGCATCCAAAACAAGTAAAAGAGATGTCTTTATCACATCCACAGCTATTTAATCATCACAGATCCAAAAACTATAAATCAGACAATAGATCACATCCAAAAACAAGTTAACGAAAAAATAATTATTTTAATTTTTTTCTATTGAGAGAATAAGCTTACCTTTGAAGCTTAACAACCGTTGCTCTTCTAAGAAAGTGCAGCTGCAGAGATGGAGCTTCGTAGAGATGCAGCAGATGGGTATAAGAAGATGGAGATGACATATGAAAGGTTAAAACAAAAAATGCCCTAGGATATATTTGTCCTTTTAATTTGGTACTTCTTTAATTTAAAGGTAAAATAGGTATTATAAAAAAATAAATAAGTTCCAATTTCTTTCTCTCTAAATTCTTCCACTTATGGGAGGAAAGAAAGGAGGAAATAAAAAGTAAAGAAAACGAATAATGGAAGAAGAAAGAAACAAACAAACAAAAAATCAGAAAACAACAAATCACATCCAAAAACAAGTAAAAGAGACGCCTTTATCAAATCCACCGCCATACAATCACCACAGATCCAAACCCCATAAATTAAAAGACAACAGATCACATCCAAAACAAGTAAAAGAGACGTCTTTATCACATCCACAGCCATTTAATCATCACAGATCCAAAAACTATAAATCAAACAATAGATCACATCCAAAAACAAGTTAACGAAAAAAATAATTATTTTAATTTTTTCTATTGAGAGAATAAGCTTACCTTTGAAGCTTAACAACCGTTGCTCTTCTAAGAAAGTGCAACTGCAGAGATGGAGCTCCGTAGAGATGCAGCAGATGGGTATATGGAGATGGAAATGACATATGAAAGGTTAAAACAAAAAATGCCCTAGGATATATTTGTCCTTTTAATTTGGTACTTCCTTAATTTAAGGGTAAAATAGGTATTATAAAAAATATTAAGTTCCAATTTTTTTCTCTCCAAATTCTTTCACTTTTGGGAGGAAAGAAAGGAGAAAATTGGAGCCTAAAATTTTTCCACCTATTCTCTTCTTTTCTTTTCCTTTTCCTCCACTAAAAAACTCCCAAACATCAAAATTTTTAACTTTCCCTTCCATTCGATTCCTTTCTCCTCAATTCCAAGTTTTCAAATGGAGCCCTAATGTCGACTTCCATCTTCTCCTCCTCATTGCACCACTCACCATTTCTGGCCAATCCAGACCTACATGCTGGAGGAAGGGGAAGATGGTTTGAGTTGCCCATAAGAGGGGCACCTACAGTTCCGATTTCAGAGGTAGGTTCAGTGATGAGAACATGATCGTGCTCCAAAAGAGGATCCATAAGATAAAGATGGCAGAGAGGAACTACAAGTCACCATCCAATTGGCTGGAGTGGGAGCAGCAGTAATGACAATGATTTTTTATATAGCTAGAATGGCCCTCGCAAATTGTAGATACTAATTTGTTAAGAATCAATAGGATTGAAGCTACAGCGTCATCGTTTGCTGGAGTCGAAAGATCTGCAAGATCTTGGTCACAATTTGTATCGATTAAACAAATTGTCGGAATTCCCAAAATGACATATTCTCGAAAAGCTATTGGATTTATTGCATGCATTTTTGTGTTACACTAGGCCTAGCTTGGCCATCGAGATTGCGGTACTTATTATGTTGAGTGTACCTGCATCAGCAATCTTGATTTTGTCCCATTTGATGGAGGCACCGAGGTCCATTAGCTCATGATTGAATCTCAGTTGATCAATACTTTGATGGCGGAGATTAGTGGATGTGTATATAGAGAGTATAAATTGGTTTATAGAATAGACTATTTTTATTCATTTGTTTATACCTTTGGGCCAGCTACATTGTATTTCTTTTCTTTTTATTTAGAAATTAGGATATATTTCACGTTCAAAGTTGCAGATTTGGGATATGATGGATATTTTGGGAATAAGGAGTGCATAATTTACATAATGATCACATAAGTTTGAAGTTAGAAAAGAAGATGGACGTTAAGGGGTTAGTTAGGGCCGGTCGTTAGGGGTTCGAGTTGCATCTTTGGCACAAAAGAATGGACGATCTTTTTTCATGATATCGATCATTGGATCACATCATATATAGATTTCAAAGTACTCCAAACTCATTGCTCTCTACATTGGTAGTGAATCCCTGTTGCGCCAAAGATACAACCCCTACCCGGTCATTAGTACTGTTCAAACTTTGGACATATAGCGTCAGAGAGTTTATGAGGGGAAACTTAAAATAACTTGAGGAGGTTCTCAGGGAAGCAGCGGATTATATTGTGTGCATAAAAAAAAGAAAATAGCATAAATTTAAATATGCCTATGGCCTTTTCTGATCCAATAATGCAGCATCTTTAGAGCATATAATTTATAGCTGATATCCAAAGTGGACTAGTGTTACCATCAGCTATTTTAGTAAGAGCCTAGAGCTGTTTAACAAAAAAAAAGAAAAAAGAAAAAGAAAAACAAAGAGCCCTACAGCTAAACTAATATGACATGGATGTGGAGCACCCCTGAGACAATATCATCAAGACATGGTTATTTCTTTTGCAGCCAGGTCCATCAATTAAACATTGAAGCGTATTTCTTAGGTTGCATTTGGTGGTGTTGTCATTCTTCTTTTCAAAAATTTTTGAAAATAAAAATTTTGTTTTTATTTTTTCTAAAATTTTTGACACCAAAAAATATGTTTGATTTGTTTTTTTTTCTTTCAATTAGTGGAGCCTTTCGACCATGTTGAGGTTGAGAGACAGTATTAAGAGAAGATCATGGATGTCGAGCACAGGATAGGTTCGGGTGACGTTGATAGAGGAGCCTTTCGACCATGTTGAGGTTGAGAGACAGTATTAAGAGAAGATCATGGATCTCGAGGATAGAATTGGTTTGGATACGATGTTGTTGTCATTGCTGATGGGGAAGTCAAGCGGAGGTCATAGAGAGACTGTGCAAAGAAGTAAAAGAAAGTGAAAAAATATTTTTTTTAAAAAATAAAAATAAAAATTTTTCACTTCTATTTTTTAAAAAAATAATAAAAATAATTAAAAAATAGAATCAGGATAACTAAATATATTTTCGGTAGCAGATTTCATATTTTTATTTTTTCAAGAAAAGAAACAATCGAGGCCTTAATTTACCAGCCTAAAGATTTAGCTTTCCTCAGCATTTCAACTAAAAGCTGATTCATGCAGTCGCAGGACTGTTAAAGTTATGCTGCACCTACCTTCTACAACCGTGCAAATATTGAAATATGAATCCATTTCATAGTTTGATATATTTCTTATGGCTGATTGTCAAGTAACATCGTTGCCTCAACCTTCATATTTGTCTTCCAAGCACGGGGCGACGTTACTGGAATTAAGACCACATGCAGAATAAAAGGAGTGACGTACCGAGCATTCTAACAAAATCAAAAGTTTTTCTATTTGCAATAGAAGTTGTCTAATAATAGAAGTTTTTCTTTTCTAACTCATAAAATCACCGAGTCAGGCTTTCCTTAACTCATTTCCTTAAAAAAAAAAAAATCGTCTAATAACTCATAAACCCTTCTTGATATATCCATCGAGAAGGTAAGAGTTCACAGCGTTTGTCTTGAGTAAAATTTCAGCATTGGGTGCTCTTTTTTCTAATAATAGAAGTTTTCTATTCTAACTCATAATATCGCTGAGTTAGGCTTTCCCTAACTCATTTCCATAAAAAAAAGAAAAAAAGAAGCTGTCTAATAACTCACAAAACCTCCTTGATATATCCATAGAGAAGATAAGAGAGTTCACAGTGTTTGTCTTGAGTAATATTTCAACATTGGGTGCTCTTTTTTTTTCTTTACCTTTTTTGGCAATTCGGATGCATTAAATTAAACTAAATGCGAATGGAACATCGGGTGCTCTAAAACAAGCAAAACAAGCCAAAAATTACGCAATAATTTCACCCACCCTAAACCTAAGGAACCTTCCCTCTCCATCGCTGCCTTGAGATAGCGCCAACCTTCTCCTGTCTTCATCACAAAGAACGGAACCTTCCCGACACGACGCGCCATCCTTTCCGTGACTTCGCGCTTAAGTTACCGTGTGTCGCGCTCCCCTAGCATGCCTGACACGGAACCGATTCCCGTTTCCCGTATCTCCCAAACGTTTCCCCGTTTCACGCCGGGGCTTTTCTTTATAAATAAAGGAATCCCTCTCAGCAATCATTCCAAACGTTTTAAGTCACGATGGAAACATCTCCCTCTTCTTCTCCCTACCTCTCGTTCCCTCCCTCGCGCCATCACCACCACCACCACCATCACACTTTCCCGTTGCCTTCCCCGCCCCCCGATCGGCTCCCCAAGAAGAGGAGGAGGCCGCTGACCGTCGGATGTGCATCGAAGAGGGAGGCCGACGGCTGGGATTCCGGGGGCGGGCTGGTGGACGAGAACATGCTGGTCCTCCGGCGGCGCATACACGAGATGCGGATGGCGGAGAAGGACCACTTGCCGCCGTCCGATTGGATGGAGTGGGAGAAGCGGTACTACGCGAGCTACGGCTCTGATGTGTGCGAGGCGCTGGGCCTGCTTCAGACCTTTCTGATGAACACTCGGCCGAGCTTGGCCGTCGGGATGCTGGTACTCCTCGCGTTGAGTGTGCCCACTTCGGTCATCTTGATTTTGATGCGTTTGGTGGAGGCATCACCGTCGATTCTATCGGCAGTCCATCTTAACTAATTTGTTGTTTGAACTGGATGAGTCTGTAGGGCTACTACGTTGAGTGAATTGGGTGACGTCTCAATATGCTCTAAATCAATTCCTCTATTTCTTTAGATGAAGTTCTAGATTTTTTAATATTGGTTTCACATTAATAATTAATTTTATGAAAAAATTTGAACATTAATGATCTGGGTTCAAATTCTGTCTAATTTCAGATGAATACTTTATCTTAGTTCTCTAAAAAAGAAAAAAAAGAAAAAAGGTTGAATTTTCGGATATGTGTCCTCCTAAATAAAGTTTGTTGCATGTTTATCCTTCAAAAATTATTTTTTCATATATATCCTAAATTCATCTTGTTTTTGCACGGATGCGTTTCTCATTAGACTTTTGGATGACAACGTAAATCAATTAAAGCTCTTTTAGGTATAAAAATAATTTTTTATAGAAAAAATATGGCTCTTTTCAGTGCAGATTTAGTGTTGCATTTTTAAAAACATAAAAAGATAAGATATTAAATGATACTTAAAACACTTATTTCTAAATACCACCAGGCATGAATGATGAATCTAACAGAAAAGCATCCAATGCAAAACCAAAATAATTTGAGAGATATTTATAAATAACAATTTTTGGAGGGTAAACATGTAATATATTAATTTGCAAAATAGAGTATTCACACAGACACGCGCAACGCCATGTGTGCGCGCGTGTGTGAGAGAGAGAGAGAGAGTGAGTGAGAGAGTGTGTGCACACATGCCTCTGTATGTGTGTGTGTGAGAGAGAGAGATAGAGAGATAGAGAGAGAGAGAGAGAGGTGGGAGTCTCATTTGTTTGTCCTTCTTATTTGTTAGTGCAATTCATCTTTTTTTTCATAAGAGTAGGTTGAGAAGTAGGACTCTTGGCAGGATCCGTGAAACATGAAGGCAACTAGGTTTAAAACGTTCAACATTCTTGCTTGAAATTATTATACTTTTCCCTCCTCTTCTCCTCTCCCTGGTGCGACCTGGCCGGGAGGAAGTAGCAAAGAGTTCAGATCCTCTGTTGTCCTCGCTTGGACTGGAGACTGGAGAGTGCCAGGGAAAAGCCTAGTTAGAAGTCAAAAAGTCACCATAGTCACCGTTTTGGAGGAAGTTTGAACGTGGACCATGCATTGCGGCTCCACTTTCACCGAATCAACAATACAAACAACTTCTAGTGGAACTCCAGCTTGGGTTTTGCCACTTCCTCCCAATCAGCACCCATCAACGGAGCTCACAAAAGAATGGGTTTTGCCACTTCCTCCCAATCAGCACCCATCAACGGAGCTCACAAAAGAATGTATCATCATTTAGCATTGCCATATTTATGCGTTCATTCGCTTTCAAACGTACGTTTACCGGATCGAATCCATCGTCATTGCAAGTCACGGGAATCTTTCTTCCTTGGGGCCCTCCCTCCATTCCCGGTCCCACTTGGTCACTTCAGTTTAGTATTTTAATATTTATAAGTCTTAATTGCCATTCGAATTAAGAAGCATTACAAAGCAGAATACGGGGCCATATCTTATTGTTTTTTGAGACAAGAAGCAGCAGCAAAAGCTCCACCGATCTTCCATCAAGTAGATGGAGTGAGATGGTGTCATATCTTGCTAAAATTTACCACGCTACTTCTACTTGATGAGCAACAACCCGAGCATAAAAATGACAGATTCCTACATCGATTATTAGGGTGCGACAACTTGGCAGTAATGATTCATACAGAATTAAGGACCAAACCTGTGGTTGAGTCACCCCTAGCCTCACCAGAGAATTTGAGCGTACGAGGAAAGCCTAACGAGACAACGGAGATGTGGGGGTATTGAAACAGTGGCCCAGTAAAGAAAGTTTGACTAGCAGGAGAGCCGAAAGGGTCGGACGATTGACTACGAGTGAACGGATGACGAGAGGAAAAAGGCAGATGATAAAGAGAGGGGATGATGCTGTCTATTTGATGTCTAACACTGCTGTCCCAAGCCAGTGTTGACGACGGTTGAGAGACTTGCCCAGAGTCTCATTTGAGGGTCGCAGGGTGGTGGCCGTAGAGTACATCTGGTGGATTAGGAGTAGGTATGCCAACCGACTAGGATAGAGGGGTTGGGTGTTTAGTCTTTGCTGACTAGGATGGAGGCGCTGATTGCGCGACATGCTACCAGGATTATTTTGGAGCCGCAGTCTCTTTGGAGTCAGATGGAGTCGACGGGGGCAGAAAGGCTACATTTCCTCTAGCCCTTCTTACCCTGAAAAAGCAGGGTCAATGACATAAGACCGTCCCAAGATGTAGGCTGCTCGGTAATTGAGGCCAATGTAGCCTTTCTGCCCCCGTCGAAAGTCCTGACTTCCTTCTTTATCTTTACATCAAAAATGATGATATGGCCCCGTTGGGAGCAGTGGGTCCCCATTTGGGGGTCAGAGAGCATCACCAATTTGGTGTGAGATTTGCAGGTTTGTGCCTATGGTCCTATCTAGATGTAAGTGATTGATTGGTGATAACCAGAAGGTAGATATGGTAGAGGATGCATGGGTGGACAAGCTCCCGTTGCAGCGGTGACCGACCCTAGTTAGTGTCGAGGCTGGGGACGCACTTCGAATGTGTGACCTTCTTCTTCCTGGAGGTGGGGGGTGGGATACCTACCGGATTGATCTAATGTTCGGGGAGCCACTTACTAAGCGGATTCGGTCGCTCCCAGTTCCGGGGCACCCCTGCCCTAACGTCAGGGTATGGAGCTCATCTTGCAGATCTAGAGTAAGAGTGGCCGACGTCTCATGCGTTGTCCAAGATGGAGGGCAGTCGGCGATGGATTTTGGTTGGATCTGGCGGTTTGGGCTGCACCCCAGAGTGACTTTATTCCTTTGGAAGGTCGCTTGGGATAGGTTACCGACGAAATTTCTTCTATGTGGAAGAGGCATGAGTGTCCACCCCCAATGCCCTGAGCATCAGACTGATGAGTCGCTGGACCATACTATCTTCCAGTACCACCGGGCTAGGAGGGCCTGGAGGTGGGCGAGATTCCCCACAGAGCTCTAGTGTCATGCGGTGTCCTTTCTTCGTTTTCTTCGACGTTTGGCTGGGGCCCTGCAGTCTAGATCGGAGGTAGTGCGGGTGACCTATATTACTTATCAGATCTGGCGAGTGAGGAACGCATGGACATTTGGGGAGAGCTGCCCTCCACCGGGGGTTGTGATGCAGCGGGCGCGACTATTGGCGGTGGAGGCCTCTGAGGCAATCCGGTCAGATATATCCTTGATAGCTCGGGACATCTAGAGCTCCTCATCGGCTCGTGAAGCGACCCGTTTGGTGTTTTTTACTTGGGAGCCCCCACCTCCGAATTTTCTTAAGGTCAACTTCGATGAATACGTCCTGCAAGGCAGCAGGAAGGGAAAAGCAGGCTTCGTTATTAGGGACCCGAATTTCAGGATGATTGTGGCTGGGGGTTGCCACTTGTTTGACATCTCAGTGTCAGGAGTGGAGTTGAGAGCAGCATGGTCTGGTTTGTGTTATGTACGGCATACCTTGCAGGAGAGAGAGGTCCTTCTAGAGGGTGACTCTGCAACGGTTATTGGGTAGATCCTGCAGGCTTCAAGGAGGGTCGGCGATTACCCACCGCTGCTAAGAGATGTTAGGGCTATAGGCCATGATGGGTTAGCGATCCAGACAAAGCATGTGTTCAGAGAGGCTAATAGAACTGCGGATTGTATGGCTTCTTTTGTTGCCAACCATTCGAAAGACCACTTATAGGTGGGAGAGGCGGAGTTGCCTAGTGCGCCCTGGCAAATTTTGATTTTTGATTTTTTAGTTATATCCGTACTTGTTATGTATGATACTTCCGTACTTGTTATGTATGATACTTCCGTACTTGTACACAAGCCAACCTCAGGTAGATAGAAAGAAAACAAAGGAAAGAAAGCTTACTTTCATAATAGAAAAAGAATACCGAACCCTCAGATGCCCCAGATAAGAACCTTTCCTGCTCCAACGAGGATAAGACCTCAGATGCCCTAGACAAGAACCTTTCCGCTCCAACGAGGATAAGATCGCAAAGTCTTTACATCAAACAAGTCATACACGACTTACTGGGCGATATAGCTTGGCTGTTGCAACTCCACTTACAGGAGGTTCCTTGTGGTGCAGTGTTTGACCTAGAAAATTCTCAACAATTTTCTTTATAATTATTGCTAGCACCCTCAGTCCGATTCTCAAAAAAGGAAAAAAAACACAAAAAAGAAAGAAACTGATGCAAAAAAATAGTGTCCACCACTATTGCTGATGACAATTTGATACGAATCATAAAGAGAAACTTCCAGTAGATAATATGTTGCAGCAGGTTCGCCACAGCATCAAGGAAGATAGCAAAAACCTGTGCTGGGAAAGCTGGAAAATACTGATGGAGAGCCTGAACAGAAAATCTTCAAGTGTTAGCTCTGCTAACAAAGACGCGAACAAGACTCATGGAACTAGTTCTCATCAACCATACCTGGAGAATAATCCAGAAATTAAGCCACCTTTAAAATCTTCGATAAGCTACATTACCAATTCATAAACTAAGCCAACATCAGCAAGATAGCACGCAACCAAATAATTATTTTTTTCCCATATTTCTGGCTAGCAGTAAGGGCATCATCCCCTTGAAAGGAAAGAGCTTGCAGGTCCATGATCCCCATCTGAAATATCAAGCAGGGCTTTTGTTTGAAGGCCGCTCGACACCTGACAAGCGTAGCTGGCCTAGGACCCACGACAGACTTATATCCTTCCAAAACCACACAAAATACAATGTGAAGAAGTCGCAACATAGCAAGCAAAAAGCTTACCGTGCCCAGAAAGACACTTTACAGATGAAAACTACTTTATTTTTTTTTCCTGCTTTACACAATAATACATCTAAATATGATCTCCAACAAACGACAGGTATCATGCAACAAGCCACCCGGTCATCAACTAATCAGTAGGAATTCCATGGGCAGTTGAATCATTCAACTAGCAAAAGCTAATGCCTTCCAATGTCACTGACAGTTTCGAACAAATTTTCCCCTTCAATGTTGACTTAAATTGGCAATCAGGTATTGCAGTACAGAAATCTTATTTTAGTTACTATTTGGACTTATTTGGTGCTTTAAAAATGCTTTCCTTGTAGTATCTGAGTTCCCTTATGCTCTCTTTGATATCATCCATAGCTCTATGCTTCTTTTCCTTTGCAGGTGCTCTTCTTTTTTCTGTCAAAGACAAAGTATGAGAAAGGTATATATTAGTTCTGCCACTTATCAGGATATGAAGCAAGCAACTATTGCTTTATATTGCCATCGTCAAAGTAGTCATGAAGAAAAAGACCAAAAAGGTGAGAAAAAAACAAACACTAGCTCTACTTAATATCCTAAAATTATTAAAATACAAATAGAGAATTCTTTTTAGAGGTAAGTGGTCTCACAAGTCAGAAGGCAACCACTGAACCACAGATAAAAATGTGTGAAATTCGAATCTACAAATTCAGAACAAGGAGCTGGTGCTTTCATTGAACAAAACACAATTCAATATGCCAGCGAAGCCAAATTCATTCAACAGCTTGGGCTCATAATTTGAGAGGCAATGTTGGAAAAATCTTATATATATAGAATGCAATTTATTGAATCCAGTAGATGGTGATAATCAACAAATATACATAATAAACTAAACGAGGCAACTTCCCCATGATACATACATATTTTAAACAACCAATAGTCCACAGAACAATTATATACTATCCAAAAATCAAGTTGGAGTACACGGTTTGGCCATGTTTCATGGAAAAATCACATTAAATTATCACTCACACTGGCATGGATTACTATCATTCTCCCTTAATGTAATAAGATACCCATATAAAACTTTTCATGGTTACTTGTTTGTGTGAATTCACTCATCCAAATGTTTCAATTTCACATATCTGATAGCTGCACCTTGGTCTGTCACAAAAGACGGGGGCATGCTGACATTCTGAAAAAAATACTAAAAGCAACCAGACAAGTGGTTACTCAAAACCAGTAGCACACAGTTCAACAAAGTGGTCGTATATGATGACTTAAACCTAGAGACACTGCAAGTTTTATATCATTAGTAATTAGAAAATCAATCATAAACCGTTAGAATACTTCCAAAGACACCCACTTAAAAGCAGTCCACCCACAATCATCAATTTTTATTATTACAAAAGAAAATCTGACAATCTAGTTCTATCTAGGAATCCTTTATTTGTTGTTGTCTTGATAGCTTTGTAGTCCCTCTTTGTAAAACCAGCCATTGGAAGACCTCCAAGTTAGACACAAAACTAAGACCACTAGATCTGTTCATTTCTAGCCCTTCCTTCACCTGCCTAGATATATTGTTAAAATCCAGAATGATATTTTTGTGAGATCTTTTCTCAAAAAAAAAGGTGGGAATCAACTGCTGTATTGATGAACTTACAAGATTATGCTCTTGTTATCTAAAAGGCTAACCAACCATTTTCCATGATTTTTTGTTTCTGTGGTAATGTCTTAACTTCCCTGATAATTTTGCTATTTCACTTTCTATTAATGTCAATTAATGTGTTTATTGGAAAGTCCTTGATAAAAATACTTCAATGAAAAATCTATACAAGCCCAACATGAGAATTCTTTCACCCTGATGATTGCGGAGACACTTGTGTTTCATAACTTGATTCTCAGCCTTAAACAGAAGAACAGTAATCAAGTACATGTGGAGCATAATATCTTCTTTAATATAAAAATATTAGCTCAAATTTGCAAACATCTCAACTTCAAAGATCCAACTTTATGTTACTGTCAAGGACTCATTATATATGATTCATACATACTTGTGATAATAACAGTTTTCTTCTAGTTATACAAAAGCTACCAGCTGTCGGATGCAGTCAGCATTGCACCATGGTAGCATAAGATAAAAAGCTTCACCGACTCTGGCATTTTCAATATTCTATTTGTTATGTCCATTTGTTCTGCTAGTGCTTTTAGATCTGAATATACATCCAACATTGAACCAACAGTTACAATTCAAAAGTCATGATAATCTTCATGAAGCTTAGTTAACAATATGGTTGACATAATTTAAACATAGTGGACATTTAAGCTTGAGTTATCCCACAAAATCATATAATGTGCTTAGAGCAAAAAACTAACAGAGAACCTTTCCACAACATATGAAAGTGAAGATGCCACCATCTAATTCTGATTATTCAGATTAACATGCATCTTTGGCTTCACAGTGGAGGTCAGTTTTTTTTAGTTTCTTTTTTTTCTTCTTTTTACTTTTCTTTTTCTTATTTTTTGGCGCGGAGGGGGGGGGTGGATACATGCTTCAGAGACCAGCAGAAAATAGATATTTGACAGCCTTTTCATGATTAAAGGATACTTATGAACTGATCATGGATAAACATAAGATAATCATAAGTAATGCATTACCTTTGGGAAACCAACGGATGCACAAAGCCATGATGCTGCTTACATCAACAAGTACATGCGGGAAGATAGCTGCCAGATTTGGCATATATTTCTGTTCAGAAGTCGACCAGCAAAAGTAAGAAAAATAACATAAAAACGATAGGGTGGCAATACAAGGTAGACTATGTATATACAATCAAGAATCACCATGAATATGGAAATAAGGAAAAAAGACGAAAAAACAGTGATTTCAAAGACGGTGCAAAACAAAAAGAGCAGCAACAGCCCCACGCCATTACCTCATATGTCACAAGAGCGAAAGCTGATTAAGCTTTCTTATATTCAGATAAGAGAAACAAAAGCCAGAAACTGCTAAGGGAATTAAATATATTTCTCCTTAGAAGACATGGAGTAGTCCTAGTTTTGGAACTCATTGAACTGGCACCGATATGCATCTTGTTTCTTCTAAAGCTTGTTCATTGTTTAGACTTTTCCAATATTACTAGAAAAACACTGTGATCCAAGATGGTCTAAATTAGAGAATCTAAAAGCAAGTCATGAAATGGACAAGTTAATATTCATTCCTTACCATGTCCTCCCTAGACAGTCATATGAGCAAGTCATTGATGAGCAGCTCATGCACAGCTCAACAGTGCTCATTTGATTAGTAAATAAGCTGAGCTTGAACTTGGAATATGAGCTTGAAATTTAAATTTGCTCAATTCCTTGTGTTTTGCTCATAATCAAGAAACTACATATAAGTATACTATAATATTTATGTTATTGGATTTAAAACATATGTTACTATATTTATGCTCAAGGAGTACATATCAAAGCCTTAAGGGACACTAAGCTCTCAATGACCCCTTAAACTAGCTGCATATTAACAGCTTGAGCTCACCTTAGAATTAATTGTGTCATTAACCTAAGCAAGAGCTTGGCTAAGAATTATAAAATGAGCTAAACATGGGCATGCTCTAGCTCACTCAAACTCAGCTCATGTCCCCTAATCCTTGTGTCATGAAATATCCACCTCAGATTTTTCATTTTTGTCATGCTCGCTTCCACGAACTGCTTCACTGCAAACATTCAAATCCATAGAATTTTGCCAGCCTAACTTTAGACCCATAATTCCCTGAAGTCTTGGAAGTATGCTGTGATCACACAACACCCAGAAACACAATAACCAGTCAGTTTCATCAACCAAGGCCAGAATTTGGCAGGAAAATTCTTTATCTTTACATGTTTATACAGTAGATAATAATGTTTTTTATCTTCAAAAATTTAACATTGTACATAAGAATCGACATGAAACAAGACAAATGATGAATGACTTACTAACCTTTAAGAACAAAAAGTCCACATAAACAGAATTTCCAGCTAAAAGTGGTGTATCTGAGCCTACGTGTTTCTTGACAAAGTCAATAACCTGCAACATGTCGGGTTTGTTTCATTTAATTTTGCAGTTTAATTACAAACAACTAGGTAGAAAATTGCATCAAGGGGAAAAAATCATGTCTTGTAACATTCCCACTTGCATTCACTACAAGTAACATATACATGGGATACTTGCAAACATGTAATGTCTTAAGAGAACAAATAATGTAAAGAAACATTCAGGAAAACATATATGGCATGCAACAATTTTTCAAATATTGTCAATGATAATAGCAAGAACAAAAGCAGCAAACTTTCGGTAGTATAAAGCGCAACAAATGACTCAATCATAAATTCCAACAGTGGGTCAACATACTAAAAAACCAAGTGTCTTTCTAAATCAAACCATATTACATACGAATACTCCGATATCCTCTCCAATGAGTTCCACTATTGCAAGTAAAAAAAGGATTAGTAGCCCTAAAGACTGGTCTGAATTTGTTTGGTAAAACTTAGTCGCAGTTTGAGCTCCTAAACTCATCAGCACTCCTTATAACATGACTCAGAATTTGTCAAATATATCCATTTGAAATTGTTTTTGTTTTCAATGATCATGAAGCTAGCCATCTAATAACTTTCTTGCATCCTTCTTCCAATTATTGATGACAGTCTCTACATTCTCCCACTACTTTTCATCTTTCCAGTTACTATCTTAGTAAATATGTGATGATCACTTCTTCAACTGTTAAAAGACCAATTTTTTTAATATCATTACATTTTGTCTTAATATTCATGTCAAAATTCACTCCTATGGTTTCACAATGCAGCTTCTGCAGTTTTGGATGTTACCTTTGCTCCTAATAAACTAATATCAGAATGCTTTTTTGTTCTTTTGTTTCCTGTGGACAAGATCTCATTTCAAAAAGGACAACTGATAAAACAAGTATTTTTTAATAATATATTACCATGATCACAATCGTTTCATATGGCAGATATACAAGTTAGCAGATTTTGCCAGTTTGTGGGTTTTGAGAGGAAGGTCTTAACTTAAACTGCAGGTGATTACCAACTTACCATGTTCAAGTTTAGCTGTGATAAAACCACTTCACTTGTGACATTGCATGCTTGGCATGGAACAGTTAGATATCACGAAAAGAGGTAACTGGCACTTAGCAAGAAAAGCATCGAATAAAAGAAAAAAGAACCATCTGAATCCTTCCTACGAGGTTTAGCTGGGAGCCCATTAGCCCTTCTCAGTTCTCATTAAGAAAGTTGAAGGCTTAGAAAGTTTTGGTAACCTTGGATCCCTCTTCCCCCTCTATTCACAAACAGTGTTCCTCTCATTTTCTTTAAGAAAAATAAAAATAAATCCATTGAAATTGATTTTCTAGACACTTTAGTTTGAGTTATATATTTAATTCTATTTACCTAAAAGTTAAAAAGCTGATGCCATAATTACTTGTTAATCATTTCCCTTCACCATATGGAGAGATCACTCATAAACAAGATTGTTCACAGATTCATCAAAGAGAGAAAAGTTGCACTAAGATAAAATGTTCCCATAAAATTCGAGATTATCTTCACTGTTTGAGACCAATATTCTGCTGGACTGAAATGTAGTTCACTGTCATTTATCATAATGCCATCAGCTAGAGCATGTTTAGTCATACAACGGACTTAAATTACACAAATTGCCCAGTTTTTCATTGTATATGTAGTTGTTGTCACAGATGTTTATAGTTACCTCTAGAAGTGCAGATTCCTTTCGAATGTTATCACAGTACTCTTACATCACCAGTTGTTTCAATCAGCCCAATTCTTAGTTTTCCATCCTGAAAACATTGTGGACAAGACAATATTCTAGGAGCCCATGGTAGTATCCTGTAGGGTAGTTTTTTTTCAATATTTTCTTGAAGAGCACGGCTTAGTCATTCACCGCTCAAACCCAAGCCTGGCAATGGATGGTGATACTACTGGCAAGAATTGAATGAGAGAGAATGAAAGAGATAGCGACATCCTCATCAGCCCTTAGACATAAAACATAGTGTCCCGAATGGGAGTTCCCATCATATTAGGAGTACTCATCCTCATTGGAACAACATCTATAAAGATCTGACTTAGTCTCCTGATGGCTGAAGGGATCCAAGTGGAATAGTCCAGTTGGGCTGCAGAGTCCTACTTGGCCAACAATCCCAAGAGATGCCAGATAGAAGAACAAAATAAATGTATCTTGAGTAAGCATTATTCTTCTTTTGATGTTTTGATAATTTTGGGAACCATGGTGATTATTCTTTATCTACAAGGACCAACATTTCTGCAATTCTTTATAGCACTTCACACTGATATAACTAATATGAAATTTAAATTTTGTTGTTACTTGATATAACTTAACCAACAAGGAATGCTTTACAAAATGTGAAATTATTTACATTTTTATCTATTTTACATCAAAATCACAAAGCAAAAATAATTTTAGTGTTGGATGCTCCATTGGGCAAAATAAAGGTCCCATTCAAACTGAATGTCCACATTGTTCATCATCACCATTAAAAACAATTAAAATACATAGAATATGTAATCCAAAAATTCTGGAAGAATATCACATACACGTCAAGTTCCTGTAGAAGTCAATATTTTCTGTTGCAAGCATATACAACTTTTATACTATTGATAGTATCCAAACAAACTAGCTTGTATAGCATGTATATGTATAAATTCAATCCTCATTGGATTTTGAGCCTCCAATCCTCATTGGATTTGAAGTTGGAAGTATGAAGGCCAAGATTTCATACACTCATATATGCAGTGGATGGCATGCGTGTGTGCTGTATGTGTTAGAAAAGGTAGGACCAGAACTAAAACTCGACAACCTGGGACCTTATTCTACAACTGGAGGCAGTTAGGCATAAAAAGTAAGATTAAATTTGAACAGCAATATAACACCAGCATACGTCCTTATGTATTGTTCTCCTGAAAAAAAAAATGAACAAAAAAGACCAAAAGCAGAAAATAAGCCTTTGTAGAGATTCAAATACCTGGGTCTCTGCATCGTTTTCAGTAATATTACTCTGTAGCACTTTCTCAGTCAAACCTAAATTGTACTCAAGTTAAACTCAGTTTCACAGAAGAAAAATAATCAAGATAAAATACCTTTCTTCCTAAAATGAAGCATATCATTTCACAGACATACCACTAGCTGCATGATGGTCCCGACACCATTGGCCCATGTTATCCAAGCACTCCTTAGTCTGGATAATAACCAAATCTGGACCCTGGGTAGAAAAAGTAGCTAGATCGTGTTTAAAGTCATATAGTTTAAGGAATGAAATAGACCAAAAAGAAAAACTCCTAGGCGCAATTAAGAGTTGTACACAATATAGAAAAAAATAACCTTGGAGATAATGAAAAATGCAATGAAAATAATGGAAAGGGCTGCATAAAGATTATCAATTGGGGACTAGACACATTGAAAGTTGATCAAATCTTTTAGTTGCCAAGAACCCATAAGTCATTAACGCATCTTTGATCCCTAATTGCATTTCCATGGACCCTAGTGAACCCAACTGCTGTTAAACCTAACCTGCTTATTTTTCCTCAAAGCTAAAACCACATATTTAGGCGGTTGATTGTTCACATTTCACTGTTAACAGTCATATTTCTATGGAAAAATATGTGGGACAAAAAATGCAGTTATTAGATTCTTAAGTGTACAGCTTGATGCCAGATGCTAAGTAGAATAATTTCTTTAAATAACATTTAACTACAAAAAAAAAATCTTCAGGTTCAGACAGTTCAAGAAAAAATGAGAAGTTTTAGCAGCTTATTTTTAGATCTTGCACTTGTTATATATCAGATCTCTATGCAAGAAAAAAAAGGCTGGGATTAAAAGAGAAACTAAAACATGGTGTAACTTCAAGCACATCATTGATATGATGAAAAAGAAGATGACAAAATATGAGTTTAAAGAACATAAACATCCATAGCAAATAAGTAAATCACCTCTACTGATTTGGCTAGTTTACCATCTGTTATAACACAAGCAATCTCCAATATCCGATCAACTTCAATATTCAAACCTAGTGGTGCACAAAGCAGACAGTGAAAAAACAAGAGATAAGTTAAAGCAATTAGAAATGAAGTTATTCACAGAAGCAAAAATAGCATTTATAGCCTACTCAAGACAAGATAAAAATTTCCCAATAAATTACCAGCAAGCAAATCACAATGCACTTCTAGAAAGTAAAGTATTATACCTTCAAACACTAATGATAAAAAATCAGAATATTTTTAAATTGACTTGGAAACGTTCCAGTAAGTCTACCATATATTATTCTTTTTCTTCACTATAATAATATCAATACTCCTTGGTTGACAATCTTGTCCATCCCAACCAAAACAGAATTGGCCTTCTGTTTTGCTTATTCATCTTTGTCCCTGTTACTTTCCCTTTCAATTTGTATTTTCTGTTATTTTTCTTCTTTTTGCCCTTTCCCTTTTCTATTGCATGTTTCATTCCATATGTTTCCTCTTTTTCAATCTCTCTTTTTCCTTATCTTCTTCCTGTGTTTCATGCTCAAACAAGATCACCTAGGTCAAGTGCCTTCACCTATGAATTTATAAGCTCCCAGTACCTGGGAATTGTCTAGTTCTCTTGCAACTTAGTTTCTGGGAAAGTGAAACGAGACATGTAGCCTATGATGCATTGTAAACATCTGTCAAGGTCAGCAAGATGTATTATCTGTTATAATTTGGCTATTTTTCCTTGGCGTGCATTTGTGTAGTCTGCCAGTTTTATCAGGGCTACTTTATTATCCACAAACTACTAAAAAGTTTTAAGTATTTTAGCTCTAGCACCTTGAGTTTGTGTTCATTAGAAGTTTCTTTATTCTCACCACTCTTCTGGCATAGCCAATTGGTTTGTTTGACTCATCAGAATTACCAAATAAAACTTTTGGCCATATCATAGTGTATATATAAGCAAGGAACAAGGATTTGTTCTCAATGAAGAGGTGCAAAAACTTATTCAAGTATATCCAACCCACATAAATGCTGTCATTACAGAAGATGACAACAGTAAAAGTATTTCAATCATATAATCTACGTCTGACTTCATCTATAATTTAATTTATTTTATAGATCCATAGAAAAAAATGAGCTATTGTATGCACAATACAAACTGTTAATCTATGTTAAAAGAAATATGTTGAATGATATAAACCAAGGTCCGCCGTACCGGTATTGGTCAGCGTACCGATGGCGGCCCGGACCGGCACGTACCGGTCCTATGCCGGTCCCGTACAGGTCCATATCGGTCCTGTACCGGTCCATACCGGTTCTCCAACGATAAGCTACCGATACCGGATTGCACGCTGATCTGGTACCGGTCCCAAGCCGGACCGGTACGTATCGGCCCGTAGGCTTGGGACCGGTACGTATCTGCCCGTACCGGCCGATACAGACCGGTACGGCAGACCATGATATAAACTATAACAACTCTGCTTATATAATGACAAGATATACTGTTACATCAAACATAAACATAAATGAACATCTAATTAACTTTCTAGTTACTAATGGTACACAACTTCTAATGCAGCAATTAAAGTACAAGGACACCTGTCATTTCCAAGTCAATCCATACAAGGGGCATTCTGTAGTCTCCCGAAGATAATGAAAGACTTCCCTCATTTACTTTATCAAGTTTTGGAGTTGTGGTTTTCCCTGACAATTCACCTTTCTTCTTATCTTTATCTGCACATAGAATACATCCAAACATCATGTAAAGAAACTTCATTGATTAAGTGACTCATCTACTTGACATTGACATATTTTATCAGTTTGTGGCATTATACTATCTAACAGATACATTAATCATCAAAGTTCCATTTAGTGATGCAGCAAGTCACTAATGGACAAGAATTTTAGGTGCAAAAAAAAACGCCACAGTTCTCCAAATCAACAAATCAGAGTAATTCCAGAACTATAATAGGCAGTGTAGCACACAGTGGCTTGAGAAAATATAATAGCAAAATTAATGCATCCTTCAAGCTTCAATAGATCATGGTGCAATTTTCTTTACTGAATAAAACGAGGAATTCTAATGTTAGAACGTACACACAAACACATATACAGAGAGAGAGAGAGAGAGAGAGAGGGTGAGAAAGTTGGAAAAGTCACAGATTTCATTAAATCACAAACGTTAACAAAATGTTTCGCAGATCGACTAAGGAAAGAGTTGAATAAATCACAAATTAGGCTCATGCAACCAAGGAGCAACCTTGCAAAACTCCCCTAGACTTGGAGAAAGTCTAGAACAAAGGAGAAGATGAGAACCTCTGATATAGGAACAATACTCCTAACGATCCCTTCAATTTGAAGCTTTTTATATACCATTCTACCAACAAGCTAAGGAATCCTTGGTTTAAATCAAGTTAGTTAATTCTTTTGAGCAACCTTCATTGAAAAGCTTTAAGCTTGACCATAATCAACTAGAATTAAATTTGCCCTACTTTATAGGTCAAAAAGAGCTCCATCAGTGCACTTGCTCTGTACATATTTCTAACATTATTTATATACATACATATACAAGAGTAGGGTTCTAAAAATGGCATATTTGTCTTGAAAATTTTATAAATATTGGTGAAATGGTCAATATGGCCTTTAGCATTATTGAAATGGAATCGAAAATGCTAAAATGCATGTTGGTCATTTACGGGTACATTAAATGCATCCAGATGTGCGTAAAGGTCCTTTACCAATTGGCATAACATATCTCCACAGTCCAAAATGAAATCACTCAACTATGAAATAATAAGCAATTAGAACTTGCAACTAAATTCTGCAATGCCGTGATATTATTTTGAATATTCTACAAGTGCACTTGTAATACTGGTATTTTCATAGAAGCAAACCAACCTGATTTTGTGGCGTGGTTCTTATCCTTGGCAACTGTAAGTGAGACTATTTGTTCCTTATCATCTTCAGCATCCACATGAAGAAGCGAGAAGGATTTTGAAAGATTATTCATTACTAGAAAATTTCCTCACGCAGCCAAGAAAATAAAATCCACCGCGTTCTTTCTTTCTTGGTCACAAACAGCACTCCCTTCAGTTAAAGGTCAATTACAGTTAGATAATAGTATCTAATACCAACAAATCAAAAAAGTTGTACCAGTAACCCAAAAATGAGAACTACTAATCAAGGTCTGGATATAAAAATTATAATCAATGTTCAAGATATTGCAAATAATTAGAAGTCAGTCAATTCTTGTCTATCAGCTGGAAGTATATATAAACTCGTGTGAAGTTTAATTTGATGCAAGATGACACATATTCACATAATAAAGCACCATTATATGGCCATACACTTACACCAAAAAATTACTAATCTTTCACAAAGCCCACTGCTTTTGCGATATGGGCTTATCATCCAACATACTTATAGATGCAAAGTAAGTTACTTTGTCAAGCAGGCTTATCATCAAAGATTGCAGCTGAGACTGCTATGCAATTGTAAAATAAGGAAAGTCTCAAGTGTTTGGAAAGAAGTGATCAAAACCTTACCAGCCCTGTAGAATAGAATCAGATTCATCTTGGGGAATGGAAGAGATATCCACTTTGGCAAGATCCTTGCCTAGGAGATACTTGCCTCAATTGGTTATTTCCTAATGTCCTTCAAGAAATTATTAATCCTAACTGTTCTATTTTCTCCCAGTATAACAAAAGAGAGCCATCATTGATCGGTTACTCATTCCACAAAAGTTGAACATAATGGCTTTGCCCAGGTCAACATCTTCTCGTTGATCAGATTGGAGCCGGAAAAGCGCACCAAAAGATTGGCGAACAACCTGGAATCAATTAACAGTTGCGATCTGCTGGGCACTGGAAGGAAAGGAACAATAGAGTTCTCCTTGGAAAGAAAAGGCAATTAAAAGACGTGCTTGCAAATGTTTTGCAGATTCATAGAAATAGGGGGGTTTGTGTAATCCAAACTCTTTGACATCTCATTCTAATGTTTGTAACCTCTTATCTCCTCTGATGTAATCCTTGAAGAATATAAACTCTTGTAATATTGTTTCCTTTAACTATACAAATGGATGGTTTTCTCCTCCCTTTCATAAAGGGAAAAAAAGAATAAGTTACACACTATTCAACTAAAGACATATAGAATATGAAGACTATACTATAAAGAAAAGGAGAAAATCTTCATAACCAGTAAATTGCATACCTATAATCTATCTTTTGTATCAACATTAAGTGATTAAAAGGATCAATAAGCTCACTCAAGAAAAGGGTTTTCACATTACAGCAGGTCAGTTTTTTCAGCGGTGAAAGGACAACTAGAAGTCACTGCAGCCATCAAATGTATGAGTCCTTCAATTGGAGAGGCAATGAAAGGACAACACAATATGATGGAGGAACAAGCAGGCAACTTGCCAATTTGCATCCAAGGATTGCCTAAAATCCAAGCAAATCACAAGCCAGGTCATTGTGCATCAGGGAGAGATGCATCGAGAAATTTCTTCCAGACCTATTTTTAGTGACAACCTAAATTTGACGGCAGGCACTACAGGTAACAGAAGAAGTTTGTGCACAATTTATCAATCACGCACATCAAGAATCCGCAAGTAGCGTAGTTGTAAGACATAGTAAAGAATGCATTTTTCATACAAACCACTAATGACAAAAATTTCAGTCACTCCAACTTCCCCATCTGTATCTACAAATTTTACAACACAAAAAGATTTGCTCTTGGAGATTGCAATGCAAAATCGAATACCTAAAAAAAGAGGGGAAAACTAAGACATATATTATCCGATTATAAAAGAAAAAAATAGAAAAAAATAAATATTGTACGCAAATTCAAGAACAGGAACTAGAAAAGCAAAAGAACAAATTGCGCACAAGAATGCGATTAAGCTGGAAAGTGATGTTGCTTTTCTTGCGAAAAAAATCAAATGAAAGAGAGCGGATTGCTCGGTGAATAGTCGGGTTTTCAAGGTTCCGATTATAGAAAGGAAAGATCGAAATAAAAATCAACGGAATAAAAGGAGGTTAACAAGAAAGAAACAAGGGTACCGATTTGGGCGCAGTTCTTCCAGCAGGAGTCTTTTCTTTGGCCTTCTCGGGGAGAGAGAGAGAGAGAGAGGGGTGGGGGGGGTGGTTTAGTCTTTCTGAGGCCTTCTCGTTGGGGAGGGGAGGAGGGAGAGAGAAAAAAAAGGGGAAGGAGGGTTTAATGGGTCTGAGGCCTCGGGCACTTGACGGTTGGCGTTAAGGCTATATAGAAAGTGTACTGATCATCGCCACGTAATCATTTACTTCCGATCACAGCCGTCAGCAAGATTTTGGCGTGGTGTCGGTGGATTCTTGCGGGCGGTCGTGATTGGAGGGTGCCCGCGTGGCGGCAATCTAGGCGCCTTGTAGGTTTTCTATTAGCGGGAGCTTTGTATGGATTAGGGAACTAACCCACGGCGGCGCCTAGCCGTCGGCTTCGCTTTACTCTCTCTTATTTCGCGGAGCATTATCAAGTCTACTGATGCACCAGGTCCAGTGGACCAGTCCAATAGTCACTCGCCACATTACCCTTTGTATTTAAAGATCAAACGAGGGATGCTGCTATCCACCGTACACGTGCCCTGCGATTTGGACTGGTTCGCTGGACCTTGTCCATGTAATAATTTCTCAGGGGGATCCCGCACACGACATGCTCTTCCTCTGACGTGGCATTAGGAGATTGGTTTAGCTAGCTTTTTGTTGCGGCCCAGAAAGATTCTCATGTGCACCGATGGTCGGTACCATAAGCTAATTAGCAAGAAACGGGAACTGCGAATGGATGGACCGGAACAGGCTTCTAAATTCATGTATACGTGCAACTAAATGTGCATTTATCTATGCATGTAATTATGTATAAATGTATTTTATAAAAAAAAATCTCCTATGAATTTTCCAACGTTATGCGACCCAAGGAGGTTAGGTTAATACAACTAGTTCGAAAAAAATATAAAAGTATAACGATTATAAGGTTAAGATAATAACTTTTACATGATTGAGCATGACAATTACTAACTGAAAGTTAATTTACTTAAATTGATTATGTTGATGATAGTAAAAACCAAGTAAAATATGATAAATACAAAAGAGTTTTTTTTTTTGCGTACATATCCTCCTAGATATTAAAATTTGCATGGATACGCTTCCAAAATTGATATTTGCATTTATACCCTTATAAAATACTTATTTTGCATGTATACCCCTTTTTTTTCTTGCATATGTGCCCACACTATCTAATATCGTTAAGAAACTAGTGGTTTGAAATTAAAAATGACTAAAATAACTTTAATAGGTAGACACGCAAAAAAATATATTTATAAGAGTATATATGCAAATAGCAACTTTATGAGAGTATTCGTGTAAGAAAAAAATCTAATTTTATTTTTGTCTATTTCAACTTGTTTCAACACTTGGATTTTAGTTTAATGCATGCTTCTCAATATTTTCTGTAAAAATATTGCTCAAGAAAAAGATTGATTCAATAATTAAGTAACAAAAAGAATTATGAAAATTCTTTCACTAATCACGTCAGTTGAATCGCCATGTTAAATATATTTATCAAAAAATAGTATTTTATAAGAATATGCATGTAAATATCAATTTGGAAAAATATGCATACAAATTTCAATATTTATGAGGGTATTTATGCAACAATCGAAGAAATTTTTTTGCGTTTATACCTTTCTAAATATGTGGAATTGCATGAATACCCTCCAGAATTGCTATTTGTATGTGTACCCTTATAAACATTTTTTTATTTTTTTGCGACCCATTAAGGATATTTTTGTTATTTTAATTTTAAATTACTAATTTTTTAATGGCATTACATAGCATGGGCACATATACAAAGAAAAAAAAAGGATATACATATAAAATAAATGTTTTATGAAGATATATATATAACTATTAGTTATGAGAGGATATTCACATAAATTCTAATATTTAAAAAGATATGTATGAATTCTAGTAGTAGGCCAGAAAATATGAATTCTTACTAGTCCTTGTGTAATACAAAAGGTATTAAGATGCATGCAAACAATGCTGAAATCTATGCCCCCATTTCTACATGCACCTTATCATAGACCTTCCTTATTTATGCACGCATGCATCTAAATTTTTGTTTCTACTAGGTTCTATCCAGCTCAAAATTATGATCTTGTCGGACAACGTTTGCTAGGTGCCTAGGCGGTGTGATGCTTGACAAATGTTATGTATTTTTTTCTAGATAAAAAAATTAGGAGGAGAACTAGATTTTTTTTGTTTTTTGAGAATAAATTGGATACCTAGACTTGTACATAGATAGTGCAACTTGGGTTGAGTTACCTCTAAGCTCACAACTTAGGTTCGCTTGAGTTAAAAATGCCAACCCAATTACAAATTAGATCATGTTTGGCTTGTTAGTTTGCACAACATAAATCAATTCAAATTTCCATGGAATACTATCTATTCTAATTAAGTTAAAAAAAAAAAAGAAAACACACACACACCAAAAAAAAAATGCAAACCATACTGTTAGGGCTCCCCAACCCAAACAAGCTCAAACTTAATCCATATTTCTGCAATTAAGCTCCCATCTGGGTTTAGATTAAGACTTGCTTACTCATTGTGACCCAACATAACCTGGCCCAATTCGGATCGTGTTCGGTTTCAAAATTTTTTAGTTGGATTGGATCTCTATTTGGGCATGGTTGGTCAAGTTGTTGCTGATAGGGTCAGTTCGGGCTAGGTATCTTCTTAAGCTACTTGACCTTGCCTTTAGCCTTTAACCTGATCCAGCCTGCCCGAGCATAAGTCAGACACGACACAAATTTGTGTTGGACTATGAATCCATCTCAATGCAAGGTTTACTCTTTAAATGGGAAATCTGATTGCTCATATTGTGTCCAGCTTTTGCTTGACACTACCCTAACCTGCGGGTTCGACTCCTGCTTGCGTGTGGCCTTCAATTCGTATTGTAACAACATTCGATCGGCATCCAAAGGTGCATGTACGGTTCCTAAGGGAACCAATTTTGTCCTAATCAACCGACTTTATCGAGAAAGATTACTTTTTTTAGGCCAAGAAGTTGATAGCGAGATCTCGAATCAACTTGTTGGTCTCATGGTATATCTCAGTATAGAAGATGATACTAGGGATCTTTATTTATTTATAAACTCTCCCGGCGGATGGGTAATACCAGGAATAGCCATTTATGATACTATGCAATTTGTGCCACCCGATGTGCATACAATATGCATGGGATTAGCCGCTTCAATGGGATCTTTCATTCTAGCCGGAGTAGTGATGCATATGACCTTTTAATGTCGTCCCATGATCGAATAGAGACAAAGATATGTCCATCCTGGATCAAGCATTTGATAGTAAAATGCCATGTTAACCATACTTTATGCTCTCAAAACATGCACTGACATATTTCTTGGTATTTTAAATTCAAACTTGCAGCAAACACCAATTAAATCGATCAAATGCTCCAAAAATATTAGATGCACTACTATGAATTTGATAACCTATTGGCCCTAGTAGTGACCATCAGCTAGGTACAAAGCTATTAGAAGGCATTATAAAGTAAAAAAAAAAAATGCAATTTCTCTGCCCTCTTGGTAGATGATCGATATCGAGGTGACTTTAGACAACATATATATTATGCTAGCTAAAAGGTAAATGTTCGAGAAATTAAAAGTGTAACATGACCATAGTCCCGTGGTAGGCCCCCGAGATTTCAAAGTCCATTATATTGGTATTTCTCCATATGCTTAACAAGGGCAAATCAATTTTTATGAGCTGACAAAATGGCTGGTGGTCAACGTAAAAGAGAGAGAAATGTCAACAGGTTGAGTTATCATGAAATATTCAAATTAATGTAAATGTTGAAACATTAAAACACTATTCAGACGTAGTCAATTAGATCGATAAAAGAGTATCTATTGACTTTGACTATTCTATTTTAGAACTAACAACTCCTTCCAGGGTATGAAAAAAATAAAAGAAAAAATTTGTTTGAAAAACTTGAATAATTGAATTTTTATTTTTTTCATGTAACAAAAAACAACACTATATGTTCGTACAAAAAACATATCAAAGAATCTAATACTCAAGACAGCTTATGCCAAGGTTTGGAAGGCTATGCCCGGTTATGTGGCTCATGGTCTACTGTCCTTAGTTTACCAAAAGAATTAATAAGAAAAAGACCAGACTCCATCATCCCAAGAGATCAAGGCTCGTCAGTTTTCTTTCTGAAGGCAGCTTATTGGATGGAAATTTCCTCTGCAATCGTTTTCAGTGATAGAATGAACGGTGTATGATGAAAATTTATGAAGTATATATGCCAAAGAAAACGATATGTTCTTTAATTTGTCATGATCAATACATGTAAACCGTGAAGTGTAAGCATTCTAAAAGTGATTATGATAAGAATCATAGCCAAATATAACATGAAAATAAAGAAATGAAGCACACAATCTCATACTCTTGCAGAAGTGCTCGGCTAACATCGTCTCGCTTTTTATCAAGAGTTTTAGACCTACACCCTCTCTGTAAGTGACCCATTCTACTAGGCTCTGCAACAAATTCATGCGACACCTACCCTTCAAGTGGCAAAACAGATAATTAATATTCTGCTTGGATAACAAATACCTTGTTTATTGCAGCGAATGATGAGATACTGAGATGAACGAAGAGATTGGCTTATTTCGATCTAGACGGCTCAAAGAAATTTAAAAGAGCAAACATGGATATAGCCCACTTGTTGCATCTCATTTATATATGCTGTGAGAAAGTTTTATATTCGAGTTACGAGAGAGGTCGTATAAAGAGACTAACAGGGCTGCAAATTGGGTAGTCTCATATATATAGCTGATCACTTGGGAGAGGCCATGTAGATTGGAGAGAGGGAGTTGCCTCCGAGACTTGTTCTTTGAATCATCCATTTTATCAAAAAAAATAAAATAAAATCAGTCTTCTCATGGGGATAAATTTCCCAACTTTCATATAAAATAATTGATAACTCCGTCTTTTCTTTAAAATGATTATTATGATGCTACAAGTCTGTAACACCCTAACTATAATTCTCAAAACAAAAAAGAAAAAATAGCAGCATTATTTAGAGACAAATATCTTGAATATATTAGCTAATGCCTATGGAGAGAGAAGTACCAAAACATGCAAGTCGATGCGACAAGAGAATGGAACTTTATTATTGCCTTTCGCTTTATCTTTTATTTTCTGTTTAGCAAATAAAAATTCAATTAAGATCAGATGTTAGGGGACGATTTATCTCCTCGACCGAGATGAAACAGATGCAACTTGCACCTCATTTTCTTGGAAAGTTGGCAAAACGAAAGCAGCCGGCGCACCCTGCGGCGTCTCTTTGCAAGAAGAAGGGGTCATAAAGAACAGCGCCGCTTCGTGAGCGGGAAGGATTATAAAGGAAGTAGCCGCTTTCTTCTTGGAATGATTCGTCTCTTTGAACGTGCAGCTCTAACCAGAGAAAGTACAGCTCTTATGTCTAATGTTCTGGCCAGCAACAACGTAAAACTCTTTTCTACTACTTTAACAAAAGAGTACCAAAGTCTTCCATCAAAATTAAAAAAAAAAACCAAACGAGTTCGAAAGTCTACAATTTTATTATTATTATTTTATAATAATAATATTTTTATAAAATCATCGCTGTTATTATGATAATTTTATAATTTTTTGATAATGCATGGCTGTTGATAGCCGTTTGCCTTCTAAAGATGGCCATCAAACATGTGCAAACCGTGCACCACAGTGAAATGGCACAATCCATTGACGATTCCTTAATTTTTTTCGTCATAACAGTTAATTTTTTTTCTCACGTTAGCTGGTGCGTCACCCATGCCTATATAAAGACGTACAGATTGAGGATCCTACGAACTCCATCATCCCAATAACTCGACAATCTCTTTTGGGGTGTCATCTTTTTTTGAAGCAATGGAAGCCTCGTGCTCTTTGATCTCCTTCTCCGCCTTCACTTCCTCCTTTGGATCTCCTCTGCTCCAGAAAACCAAACTCCACCATCGCAAGAGATCAAGACTCGTCGGCTTCTCTCGCAAGAGGGATGCCTACGACCGGGATTCAGGCGGCCGGCTTGTCGACGAGAACATGATCGTGCTTCGAAAGAGGATCCATGAGATGAAGGTGGCCGACAGGAACTACGAGGCTCCCTCCGAGTGGATGAATTGGGAGAAGCGATGCTACGCAAGCTATGGATCAGACGTGTCGCAATTGGTGGGGATGGTGCAGGCTTTCTTGCTGAATACTCGGCCTGGCTTGGCCTTTGGGCTGGCGGCGATCATCGCCGTGGCCGTGCCGACATCGGCGGTGATCGTCTTCCATTTGTTGGAGGCGGCCATGTCGCTTCTTGCACGCGGTGGTGCAGCATAAGTGGTTGGAGGAGTTCTTCCTTCCCTTGTTGCAACTAGTTGGTGCTTTTTTAGTGAAAAATGCCAAACTTTATAAGTTGTTTAATTTCACGGCAAGCAGTTAATTAGATCACTCTTTCATTCCAATTCTGGTGAAAAATCTTATGTGGATGGATGGATGCTAGATGCCTCACTAGCTCCATAACATCTTGCATGTACATAATACCTGTCAAAATCTAATAAATTTGATCATTATATTTGTTTTTTATCCTTTTGTTGGGAAGGAGGACAAGAGGCCGGCCACCAACATGCTTGCCTTTTAATAAATCTTATATATGGTACATGTCACGCCCCGAACCCGAACTTAGGCCCGGGACGCGCCAGACGCCGCACACCCGCACGGCGGACCGCACGGGCGTGCAAGGCTGAATAATCAGACACTCAAGTCACAACATCAGATCACAATATCAATACTAAAAATCTATCATTTATGATAATCAAATCAATAATTCAATTTCAAATGTCTCAAATAAAGTTGGTAACATTTATTTACAAGATCAATTACTTATGACAAAATGAATCTAAATCTATTTATGTCCAATGTCATAAGTCCTCTCCTCCCACATCATCCCAACAAATAAGAGATCCATAGAATCAACAACATTCTCCTGAAACTAACTCAAGTATTTCATCATAATGCCTTTTAGATCAAATATTAATGATCTTAACCAGTTTCAAAATAAGTCAAACCACCACACTTCCGCTGCACACTCTGATTTAATCCATTAAATACTCTAAGGTCTCTAAATGATTTATGACCAAAATATCACTTTGCACTAGGAATAAGAAAATCCAGATTTCAAAACTTTAATTGAAATTTATGTAGAAGATACTAACCATAACTAACCCTCAAGCCATTAATCAAGTTTAAGGTCACTACATGATCTCCTCAACTTAGAATCCAAAATATCCAGATTTAATTAACTCTGGATTTCTTAGCAATTCAATTACATAATTTAGATTAACCTTCCTTCCAAAAGAATTTACTTCAAATTCAATGGGTTAAAAATCATTGAGCCAATATCACTATGATTAGAAATTAACTCTATCAACCTTCAAATCTTTCTTCACCAAGATTTTTAATATGTATGATCAATGCTACATATGATAACTCACATAAGCATCTCAAAATCTAAATCTCTACTCAATGGCAAAGATTCCTAGTTAGATCATAAATCTACACTTTAATTCAAGTTAACACATCCAATAGTCTCCAACAATTATAAAAAAAATTCAGTAGCCCAATCCAAATATATGAATTCAATAATTAGAATTTCCCCATCAATATGCCAACTCAATAGCCTCAAAATAAAATCAAATATATCAATAGGAAATAGACCTATTTGTAATATCCAAACATGCCAATACCACATACAGATTCACATACATATTCAACTTCGACGAACATTCCTTTCAATATTATGAAATCTTCTTAGCTCACTCCAATACTATGGAAGATCTACGTACAAATCCCACTCTAATAATTAGTAGCAAAACCAAAAGTACGATCACATCATAACCCATATCAAGTTTGAACTTCCAGGTCATTTAAATAATATCTGAATATAACCGATATGGCATTGTTGACCTTCGTACAGTTATCTTAGGTCAAACCTCTTTTTTTTTTTATCATGATCAAAGACAATTTATACTTTCCTTCCACACTCATCGAAAACCAAACCCGATGCATACATTTTATCACTATGCCCAGTGATCTTACACCCTAAGCACCGAATTTAATTGTCACGTCCCAAATGATCATAACCTTAAGCTATGATATTTTTCTGTCACAATCTCTAATGATCTTAAACGTCAAACTCTAATGCCACTAAGGCTACAGTCCCTAGTGGTCTTAAACCTTAGATTACAATATCATTCCTGTTACAATCTCAGGTGATTATAAACCAAGGCTCTGATAGTTTTTCTATCATAATTCTCCACTGATACTCGCCTGAACATAAACCCTAGGATACCTTAACCTTAAGCTCTGATACCAATAAATCTGTCACGCCCCGAACCCGAACTTAGGCCCGGGACGCGCCAGACGCCGCACACCCGCACGGCGGACCGCACGGGCGTGCAAGGCTGAATAATCAGACACTCAAGTCACAACATCAGATCACAATATCAATACTAAAAATCTATCATTTATGATAATCAAATCAATAATTCAATTTCAAATATCTCAAATAAAGTTGGTAACATTTATTTACAAGATCAATTACTTATGACAAAATGAATCTAAATCTATCTATGTCCAATGTCATAAGTCCTCTCCTCCCGAATCCCCCATCAATCATCTCCTGCAATTATGTCAAAAACAGGTATGAGCTACAACAGCTCAGTAGGTAACAACATGCCTAAAGTCACGATAACATGTATTAAAGCATATGCAATATAACTACAGGTCATGTGCACAAATAAATATGATGATCCGCAAACCAATCCGATACTCAAGTAATATATATATATATACCATCTTAGTCTATCATATCACGCATAACATAATCCACATATCTACCGCATGACTACGGCCACATCACCCAGTGGCATGGTCACACCGAAGTGTCAACACTCTGCTCCAAATGGAGCCCTGCACCGCAGTGCTGCACCCCAGGGTGCCCCAATCTCTGCTCCTCAGAGCATGCTCCGCAGAGCCAAAACACCCCATAGTGCCGGAACTAGCTCCTCATACAAGTCGACAGGGCCAACGTTTCCACCCCATTGGCGGGAATCCTAGACAATAGTCACGCGGTCTCCAAAATCACATCCACAAATTCCAACAATCAAACTTAATATAAACATAAGTTTTCAAAACCAATATATATGCATAATAGATTTTCAGATGATCGATTTACAGTCAAAAACATGCTTCTAAATGATAATACTGCCAAGAATATAAAACATATCAATATGCTGGAAATAATCACACATATGCATAGTACATGTAAATCATACTTTAAGCAAGGTTACCTACCTGGGTTCGCTTAAAAATTCCTGCCACTGATATCACGAACCCCTGATTAAAACACAAACATTAATTATTTAATTAATTAAGAAACATAATTTAAACTATTCCCAATCCCTTAAATTTCTAAGTTCATGGATCTAAGAATGGGCCCCTAAGATCAAACATAGACCCTAAAATTAGGATCCTTTAAACCCAAGTCAATTGTGGCCCAAACAGATTAGGCCCAATTGAACCAAACCGGATAACAGGTCCGGATCAGATTTCGGGCCCAACCCAAACCAGCCCACAGTTCCAATTTGGCCCGACTCAGCCCAACACAGATCCCTAGCCCAACCCAAACCAGGTCTGATCAGACCAGATTAGACTCAAGTCAGACTAACCCAAATTTCTGACTCAGATCCAAACCATAACCCAAACCCATTCACCCAAATCCAGATCAAACCAAATACAAGGATTAGGTGGAACCGGTTCATAATCTAAACCGGTTCATGGTCTGATCCCCACTTGAGGCACGGATCTCAAAGCCAGGAAAAACCCAGGCCGAATGAAGAAGAAGAAGAAGAAAGAGAAGAAGAAGAAGGAAGAGAAGAAGAAGAAGAAGAAGAAGAAAGGAAAAGGAAGAAGGGGGGGGGGGTGGCTGGTGATTCCGGTCGGCCCTCGGCGGCCGACTGTGGCCCTCGACGGCGGCGCTCGGCCAGCCGCCGTCGGCTACCCCACCTTCACAGGCGGCACCGAAAGAGAAGAAGAAGAAGAGGAGAAGGAGAGGAAGAAAAAGAGGAAAGAGAGGGAGCTCGGGCTGGGAAGCCCGGCCCCCCGTTCGCCCATCTCCGGCCGAACCCGTTTCGGCCGGATTGACCCCGGCCGGCCACTGTCGGCCGGCCGAAATTCACCAAGAACTTCCCCCGAAACAGGGGAAGTGAAACCGACCGATTCCCATCATTTTTCTCCCTTAAATCTATATAAAAAAAAATCTATTTAGTCTTGCTCACCTCCGGTCGTCGACGAGTGGTTCCCCGGCGTCGATGGCGGCTCCGGCAGCGGCGGCGGCTCCGGCGGCGGCAGCGGCTCTCAAGGAAGGGGAAAGAGGAGGAATGGGGCTCTCAGAGAAGAGAGAGAGAGGGAGAGAGAGAGATAGAGAGGGAGAGAGAGGGAGAGAGGGAGAGAGGGGAAGAGGGAAGAGGGGGGTGCGAAGATCCCGCTGGCCGTTCGGCCGGCGTGGTCTTCGTGGGGCGACATGAAGAGCGAACTGAAGTCGGCATCCATTGCCGACTTCAGTTCTTTGGGCCCAATAACAGGCCCAAAATTCAAGTCTTTACACTCTAACCAACTAAAAAAAAAATTTCGTCCTCGAAATTAAAACATACCTCAATCCAAGAACAAGGCAGGAAACTTCTCTCTCATCTCCTCCTCCAACTCCCAAGTAGCTTCTCTCTCACTGTGATTGCTCCACTGCACCTTTACATAAGGAATCGTGCGCCTCCTCAAAACTTGGTCCTTCCTATCCACTATACGGATAGGCTGCTCAACATAAGAAAGATCTGCGCGGAGCTGCAAAGGTGCCACTTCAATCACATGATTTGGATCAGCAATATACTTCCTCAGCATGGAGACATGAAATACAGAATGAACTCCCGATAGAGCAGGTGGAAGTGCCAATCTATAAGCAACAGATCCAACTCTCTCGAGAATCTCGAAGGGTCCCACATATCTCGGACTGAGCTTGCCTCGAACTCCAAACCGCATGATCCCTTTAGAAGGGGATACTCTGAGGAACACATGATCTCCGACCTGAAATTCCAATTCCCGCCTCCTGATATCAGCATAACTCTTCTGTCTGCTCTGAGCTGCCCGAAGTCGTTCTCTGATCAGCTGAACCTTCTCCACATTCTGGGTCCAGAGATTATTCAGCAGACAGTGGAGAAGGTTCAGCTGATCAGAGAACGACTTCGGGCAGCTCAGAGCAGACAGAAGAGTTATGCTGATATCAGGAGGCGGGAATTGGAATTTCAGATCGGAGATTATGTGTTCCTCAGAGTATCCCCTTCTAAAGGGATCATGCGGTTTGGAGTTCGAGGCAAGCTCAGTCCGAGATATGTGGGACCCTTCGAGATTCTCGAGAGAGTTGGATCTGTTGCTTATAGATTGGCACTTCCACCTGCTCTATCGGGAGTTCATTCTGTATTTCATGTCTCCATGCTGAGGAAGTATATTGCTGATCCAAATCATGTGATTGAAGTGGCACCTTTGCAGCTCCGCGCAGATCTTTCTTATGTTGAGCAGCCTATCCGTATAGTGGATAGGAAGGACCAAGTTTTGAGGAGGCGCACGATTCCTTATGTAAAGGTGCAGTGGAGCAATCACAGTGAGAGAGAAGCTACTTGGGAGTTGGAGGAGGAGATGAGAGAGAAGTTTCCTGCCTTGTTCTTGGATTGAGGTATGTTTTAATTTCGAGGACGAAATTTTTTTTTTAGTTGGTTAGAGTGTAAAGACTTGAATTTTGGGCCTGTTATTGGGCCCAAAGAACTGAAGTCGGCAATGGATGCCGACTTCAGTTCGCTCTTCATGTCGCCCCACGAAGACCACGCCGGCCGAACGGCCAGCGGGATCTTCGCACCCCCCTCTTCCCTCTTCCCCTCTCTCCCTCTCTCCCTCTCTCTCCCTCTCTATCTCTCTCTCTCCCTCTCTCTCTCTTCTCTGAGAGCCCCATTCCTCCTCTTTCCCCTTCCTTGAGAGCCGCTGCCGCCGCCGGAGCCGCCGCCGCTGCCGGAGCCGCCATCGCCGCCGGGGAACCACTCGTCGACGACCGGAGGTGAGCAAGACTAAATAGATTTTTTTTATATAGATTTAAGGGAGAAAAATGATGGGAATCGGTCGGTTTCACTTCCCCTGTTTCGGGGGAAGTTCTTGGTGAATTTCGGCCGGCCGACAGTGGCCGGCCGGGGTCAATCCGGCCGAAACGGGTTCGGCCGGAGATGGGCGAACGGGGGGCCGGGCTTCCCAGCCCGAGCTCCCTCTCTTTCCTCTTTTTCTTCCTCTCCTTCTCCTCTTCTTCTTCTTCTCTTTCGGTGCCGCCTGTGAAGGTGGGGTAGCCGACGGCGGCTGGCCGAGCGCCACCGTCGAGGGCCACAGTCGGCCGCCGAGGGCCGACCGGAATCACCAGCCACCCCCCCCCCTTCTTCCTTTTCCTTTCTTCTTCTTCTTCTTCTTCTTCTCTTCCTTCTTCTTCTTCTCTTTCTTCTTCTTCTTCTTCATTCGGCCTGGGTTTTTCCTGGCTTTGAGATCCGTGCCTCAAGTGGGGATCAGACCATGAACCGGTTTAGATTATGAACCGGTTCCACCTAATCCTTGTATTTGGTTTGATCTGGATTTGGGTGAATGGGTTTGGGTTATGGTTTGGATCTGAGTCAGAAATTTGGGTTAGTCTGACTTGAGTCTAATCTGGTCTGATCAGACCTGGTTTGGGTTGGGCTAGGGATCTGTGTTGGGCTGAGTCGGGCCAAATTGGAACTGTGGGCTGGTTTGGGTTGGGCCCGAAATCTGATCCGGACCTGTTATCCGGTTTGGTTCAATTGGGCCTAATCTGTTTGGGCCACAATTGACTTGGGTTTAAAGGATCCTAATTTTAGGGTCTATGTTTGATCTTAGGGGCCCATTCTTAGATCCATGAACTTAGAAATTTAAGGGATTGGGAATAGTTTAAATTATGTTTCTTAATTAATTAAATAATTAATGTTTGTGTTTTAATCAGGGGTTCGTGATATCAGTGGCAGGAATTTTTAAGCGAACCCAGGTAGGTAACCTTGCTTAAAGTATGATTTACATGTACTATGCATATGTGTGATTATTTCCAGCATATTGATATGTTTTATATTCTTGGCAGTATTATCATTTAGAAGCATGTTTTTGACTGTAAATCGATCATCTGAAAATCTATTATGCATATATATTGGTTTTGAAAACTTATGTTTATATTAAGTTTGATTGTTGGAATTTGTGGATGTGATTTTGGAGACCGCGTGACTATTGTCTAGGATTCCCGCCAATGGGGTGGAAACGTTGGCCCTGTCGACTTGTATGAGGAGCTAGTTCCGGCACTATGGGGTGTTTTGGCTCTGCGGAGCATGCTCTGAGGAGCAGAGATTGGGGCACCCTGGGGTGCAGCACTGCGGTGCAGGGCTCCATTTGGAGCAGAGTGTTGACACTTCGGTGTGACCATGCCACTGGGTGATGTGGCCGTAGTCATGCGGTAGATATGTGGATTATGTTATGCGTGATATGATAGACTAAGATGGTATATATATATATATTACTTGAGTATCGGATTGGTTTGCGGATCATCATATTTATTTGTGCACATGACCTGTAGTTATATTGCATATGCTTTAATACATGTTATCGTGACTTTAGGCATGTTGTTACCTACTGAGCTGTTGTAGCTCATACCTGTTTTTGACATAATTGCAGGAGATGATTGATGGGGGATTCGGGAGGAGAGGACTTATGACATTGGACATAGATAGATTTAGATTCATTTTGTCATAAGTAATTGATCTTGTAAATAAATGTTACCAACTTTATTTGAGACATTTGAAATTGAATTATTGATTTGATTATCATAAATGATAGATTTTTAGTATTGATATTGTGATCTGATGTTGTGACTTGAGTGTCTGATTATTCAGCCTTGCACGCCCGTGCGGTCCGCCGTGCGGGTGTGCGGCGTCTGGCACGTCCCGGGCCTAAGTTCGGGTTCGGGGCGTGACAGTACAGGTGCAGAATTTTTTGGTAATCTGTGGTGCTTTTGTTTGAGAAATAGAACACCACCCCATCCATGTTATCCTAGTATAGGAAGGCAACTCGCCCACCTCGTCAAATCACACTTTGTTGGATGCTAATAATCCAGGTTCAAATCCCACCCTAGTTGTCATCCTGCCTCATATCTCGATTTTTTTTTCTTTCAAAATAGCAATTCATGTTGCTCGATATTCTTTCTCACTTTCTCCTTTTTAATGCCCTAAAAATATTGGCATTATATATTGATCAAAACTCTGGCAATTTTTATCCTCCACCACCACTGGTGCGCCAAAGTGGCCATGTACTATGCCAATCAATTTGTCTCCTTCCTGCGGGCCAATTACTGAGACGAGCACATGATGAGTAGAGTTCAAAGAAAAGAGATCAAGACGATTGACATTGTGCACGTGATATAGGGTATAATTTTTTATGAATTTGATCTTCTTCTGATGTTTTTCTTATTTTTTTTGATATATAAATATTTCAGTAAATTACAAAAATCATCCAAAGTTTTTTATTTATTACACTTACCCCCAATAGTTCGTAAACACTTACCCTTACACCTAATTAAATAACAATTAATGTTAGTGAAACTATCTACACCATTACTCTTAAATGGGGAGGAGGATGCAGTACATGTTTCTTATGTCCTTGGATGACTGTTATGTCACTTGACATTATTTTGATCATTTTTGAAATTTTTTTGATGTGGCATCTGGATCTCATTTAAAATTAATAGTTTGACTAACATTATATTAAGTTATGTGTTAAAGTGTTAGATAAAAATTAACCTCAAGAGAATAAGTGTAGATTTTTCAAATTATTAGGTGGAAGTGTAATTTGCCTTTAATCTCAATATGGTTTTTGTAATTCACTCTAGATGTTTTTGTTGTTTAACGGTGGCTCACGAGCAATGTCACAAGAATTTCAAGATCACATGTACTACAAGACGGGATGCTTTGCTAGCGAGCAGCATGCCCCAAGAACCAATCAGGGCTTATAAAGCCCAGACCAATAAAGCAAGGCCGTGGCCCTGTTCTTTGAATTTGTTGGCCGAGATGGCTCCTTTTCAACGTATATAAACATGACTGGTTATTTACACTACAAGAAAAACAAAATTTAGCGACGCTTTTCAACTAAGGTGGTTTTTAGCGATATTTTTTAGCGACGCTTTTAAGCATCGCTAAAAATCCAGTTAGCGACGCTTTAAAGCATCATTATAAATATTTTTTTAAAAAAAATATTTTAAAAATTATTTTGAATCAGAACCTCATTTTCTCGTTTCCTCCCCAATGTCCACCTTTGCGCTCCTCCACCGCCGCACGTCCTCCACCGCCGCCTGCCAGAAAATTTCCACATCCACTGCCCCCATTACCATATGATATCCTCTCATCTTCATATTCTCCGCCCGATCGTGCGGCATCGCAAGCCCCCCCAAATACGGTCCCCTCTCGCCAGCGTCGCCGCCCTTTGCCGCCGACAGCTTGTTCCTCATCCCCAGCATCTTCCTCTCCGCCTCCTTCATCGCATCCCTCACCTTCCGGTTCCTAGGATCCCACAGATACCCCATGCTCGCGCTCAGATCCAGCGGCTCCATCTGCACCACGTCGACCCCCTCGACGCCGGTGATCGCCTCGATCTTCACCAGCCCCGCCGCCGTCTCCACCTGGCACATCACCAGTAGCTCCTCGTCAACCCGCGCTAGGTAGCCGTTGTCGATGCCGTAGGCGGAGGCGCGCACCATTGTGTGGGCGGACCCGCGAACGCCATGCGGCGGGAAACGGCAGAATGAGACGGCGAGCTCGGCGGCGCCGGGGGACTCGATCATGGGGAACATGAGGCCCTGGGGGCCAAGATCGAGGGCCTTTTTGGCCCAGGCGGCGGAGAGCTCCGGAAGGCGGAGGATGGCTGGGGTGCGGGAGGCGGCGAGGGCGCGGAGGCAGGGGAAGACCTCCGCGATGCCGCCAGAGCCGTCGTCCATGTCGACGACCACGTAGTCGTAGCCGGCGAGGCAGGCGATCTCGGCGAGGGTCGGGGAGGAGCTCAGGAGGAAGAGGCCATAGAGGATCTCGCCAGCGATGAGGCAGGACTTGAGGATCCGCAGTTTGGGGGAGAGGGGGGCGGAGTCGGGATCCAAGGAGGCGGCGAAGAGGTGGGCGAAGACATCATCGCCGGAGCCGTTCTGCTTCTTGAATCTGGAGGGGGTTAGGGAGGGGGGATCACCTTTTGAAAGCGCGCGACAGAGAGAGAGGAGATCATATTAGCATCGAAATAGCTTCGATGACGCTTTTTAGCGTCGTTTATTGCCGACGCTTTTTACAAGCACCGGCAAATTTTGACGCTAGACCAAAAATTGCCGACGCTTGTAAAAAGCGTAGGCAGAAAAGCATCGGTAAAACTAACTTTTCCTGTAGTGTTAGTGTGAGTCACATTTGAAACTATGTTGAAAAGATACAAGTAATGCTGCAAGAGGGGATGATCGATATCAACAAGGAGGTCTCCCACATCTCCATCCCATGAGCAAACAAATTCCTTAACTCGACCTCTTCACTGTGGATGCAAGCGGCTGGGTTTTGGTGAAAGCATTTCATCTTTTGAATCAAACAACCATGTATGTGCAAAATTTCGCTTCAGTCATGGGCCAGCCAATATGTATCCCTAGTCTCAGGCTTTGTTTGATTGCAGAATTAGCTACTCCAAAATATATTTGTTAAACAGTCAGCAACCCAATATTTTTTTTTTTTATATGTAAAACAGATTTCGATCAGTGCGCTAGGATGCCTTTTTCTTCTTCTTATTTTTTTTTTGGTATAACGGCGGCTCACACCCTACGGGTATGGATGTGGCCAATAAAATTCGAAAACAACAAAACAGATAGAGAACTCAGCACTATATCATGCTTCCTCCAAACAAAACCTCCAGAGTGGTGAGCTGCAAATGAAGCAACCCAATCAGCAACGTAGTTTGCTTCTCTGTAGACATTTGTGGCTTGATAGGTACCACACTCCTGCATTAGACTGCGAATATCCAGTAGTAGCAGCCTGCCCTCGCTTGCATACCTCTGACCCCTGATCTAATCAATCACTGTGGCCGAGTCGCTCTCGAGGATGATCCGGTCTGCACCTAGAGTCCGTCGGGCGTGGGAGATGCCCTCCCAGGCAGCTCTAAACTTGGCACACACCACCGAAGAATCAAAAATCTGCTGACCCTCCGCCGGCACTAGTCTGGCGTCATGATCTCTGATGACGAAGCCTACGCCTTCGCCACTTTTGGCCCCGGTCACATTGTTATCGAAATTCACCTTCAGGAAGCTAGGGGGTGGGCGCATCCAGAATATGAAAATATATCTGGACACTGCAAGAGCAAAAGGGAGGCCCCATATGTCCCTGGTCAACCGAGTGGGTGAAATCTCAGCAGTACCGAAGAACTCCTCCGCATGCAGTAAAGCTCTAGTTCGTTAATTATTGATCTGAATTTCCTTTTTTTTAAGAAAAAAAAAAAGGAGTGGAGGTCCCACCCCGAATATTAAATAAGTTAAGAAAAGGGGTTAAGAATATCTTAGAGATACGGGAGGAGGCTCAGCTTAATGGAAGCAAACTAATATGAAAAATCAATGCTTAATCATCAGTAATAATCAATTCCGGAGAGTTAAAACCAGTTTTTCATATCATGCATCATGAAGAACTTTTTGTGTGCAGGACCTGAGATCCACATAACATTGCTCGATAATTTGTTTTCTTATTGTTGATTCTATCTTTATTTTATATTAGTCCGGAACTATCAACAATCAGTTTATTTTTGAGATGGACAAAACTAAAAAAAAATGATGGAAAAACATTAACAGAAGAAACTAATCTGCAAATTAAATACTCGACCATTTCTTAACAATAATTAAATTTTCATGAGGTAAATCAGCAAGCATCAGTAACTTTTTGTGTGAATGAACTAAGATGCCCATAACGTAACTCAAAGATTTACTATGTTATTGTTGATTCTATCTTTTTTTATATTAGTTCTAAACCATCAACAATTAGTCTACTTTGAGAGAGGATGAAAAGGAGGAGAAATGATGGAAAAAAAGTTAAACCAGTTCTCTCATGCCATGTGGTATAGAAAAATTTTTGTATGCCGTAGCTGAGGTCCCCATAACATCATTTGATGATTTACTATCTTCTTGTTGCTTACTTTATACGAGTTTCTAACCATCAACAATCAGTTTATTTGAAGAGGGGATAGAAAAGAGAAAGAAAAGATGGGAAAAATCTTCATGCATGAACCGAGATCCACATAACATTACATGATGGTTATCGTCTCGTTGTTGATTATATCTTACGTTATATTAGTCTTGGACCATCAACGATTAATGTATTTTCAAGGGGAAAAAAATGAGAAGAGAGGTGGCTACAGCCTACAGCGGTGATGAGGTCTCGGGCAATGAGAAGAGATAGAGAGAGAGAGAGTGGGCGTGCTAAATTTATATTGGGGGTCTTCGAGCACACCGAGAGAGAGACGAAGAAATAGAAAGGCCACGCTCCACCCTCTTCGAGCCCACGCTTAGCCAGACAGAAGGCCATGGATCAAGGAGGTGTCGCCTGCTACGCTGCTTTCAACAAAATAGACTGGTCCGGTCCACCTGGACCAGCTGGTCATCACACCTTTGTTGTATGCCATTGATATAATAGTTTCAGAATGTAACTGATGAAATGTCCCTTTGTCATGGTTAATTACTTCAACTAATGTGAGCTTCCACCATTTTTTTTGGAGGGGGGGTGCAAAGATCGGAGGCTATGCCATAACTAAAGTTCAAGAAAATATACATCCATAGGCTCGACATGCAACAGTGTTCCCAGCGAGCCGTGGGGATAAAAGCCTGACCATCAATAACAAAATTCCCATAGCTCGCTTCTGCAGTACCCAGTCGGCTGCTCGATTGCATTCTCGGCATATATAAGTTGTTTGGAATGCGAAGCAAGCCCGTTTCCAGTGCAATATATCCCTAAAGAGTGGATTTGCAGCCTCCTCTATCGCTCATTCTGCATTTATCCATGAAGCAGCAGCATTAGATTCTCTCTCAAGCCAAATTTGTGATGCTTGAAATCGGAGAATCGGACACCGTAGGCCTGCCCATGCGGTCGTAATTTCCACCAATATTTGGAAGCCTCGATCTGCCCCGTCAAAGTTAACTTCGAAGACACCAAGAGCAGGAGGAGGTAGCCAGCGCACCTAAATATTATAATTTTGATCCAGAAGCCTGACAAAAGGGTCACCTTAGGGCCTTGACTGTGTCTTAATAGGATCATGATCGAACATAAGGAGCAATAACATCTTCCAATAGCAGCAAGAAGTTCTTACCAATTGAATTAAATTAGTATGAAAAACTCGTTGGTTCATTCCTAGCTGACCACAGTCGCCAAGCAATATAAGATCACAGCCTTCTCTTTTTTAATGAGCTACCTTTTTTTTTTAATCTCTATGGACAGCCCTGCCTTTAAATTTTATAAAGCATTTGGGTGTCTGGATTTGCAGAACTTCCCAATTTAATGCATTCATATAGTTTAGTTTAAATCCCGCAGTCCATCTTCCAGGAGAAGCCCACCAAAGACGGATCAAGTTACAGAATCTTTCTAATATTTTGGCAAGAAACATGTACATGCCACCGATACACATAACACTTTAACCATCCTGCACCTTCCTTTCACTATATTTTTCATGTACAACCTTGAATCTACAATTTAAAAATGAGTACAAGTGGATGGATACAAAGTTGCCACAGTGCTTAGATTCTTCTCTTTGGAGAAAGGTTAGCACATTCCATTTTGACAGACTAAAGTATTGGAAAACATTCCTAAAGTTCCTGCCTTTGCAAAATCCAATTCCGTATATAAAAGATGAAAGGAGACCAAACTCAACCTCAAGTCACCACTTACATGGTTTTCTAGAATAACAAAACAAAAAAAGTAAAATTCTTAAAAAAAAGAACACGAATAAATCCCATGGTTTAGATACCAGCCATGATTTCCTACGTAGCCTGTACGCATCCTTTGGCTTAGCACAAAAGCTGCAGGCTAGCTTCATCAACGTGCTCCTGATCCCATCTGCGGTTCTGAACTAAGAAAAAGCGGAGAAGAGTATAATTTGCAGCAACATTAGTCCTCTCAGTTTGAAAGTTTTATATGAAACAATGCACTTATGATCAGAAGGAACAAACAATATTAATCCACCTGCCATTATACTATACACTACACGCGAAGCTAGGGGGTAAATAGGAACAGATAATGGACACGTATATGTGTGTGTGTGTATATATAAAGCCTAATAAAGTAAAGCTTACATAAAAACCTTGCCGAACCTATAGCAGCTGAAAAAGCTGTGGAAAAGCTGTAAAAGTTGCAGACAAAATACATGTTCTATTATTAAACAAAAAATATAGATCAGTACGTTCAAATCTAAGCAGCCAGAGAGAATGCAAGAAAATCTAACAGGCAGACCAACGGTAGCCAGAAATATAGTAGAAAGATGGTTACATATCGGAACTACCAAGTGCCAGTAGGGCCATAGTAGTTTATCGAGCATAACATCACACCAGCCCCCACTCAACCAAAATAAAACGCCGAGTCCTGCAACAAGTCGGAAATTTGCCATGGTTTCTGGTCCCCAGCAAACCAGAGGCGCATAGGATGAGGAGACCCAAAGAGTGGAAAGAGAGTGGCAAGCGGTAAAGGGTGTAGAGGTAGAGCTCCCTTCAATCCAAACAAAGATCAGGAAGGGTTAATGCAGCTCCTGGGTCATGCAAACCACAAGCCTATTCCAGATCCCGCAAGAACGTCTCTCTCTCATCATTGGCATCAAAAAATACCATGGGATAGGTGAGTGGAATCCATGACTCAGCAGCTAAATCCATCCCTTGAAGACCCTCCTTTGGATCTCAAGGAGCTCTACCTCAAAGCCTATATCCCCAGAATCCCAGAAAGAAACCAACTTGTTTTTCAGAAAGAAGAAGAAGAGGAGCAAACTTGTTACTACCTAGAATCCATGTAAAGAGAACCAAAAGCTTGTACCAAAAGAGAGAGAGAGGGAGAGAGAGAACCAAAAGCCAGAAGCCATGAAGGCGATATCATAATCCAAGCTATTGACAAGCTTAACTACAACACAAGGGAACAAAGGGCAAAGCAGGCACTAATTCAGCTGGTAGAAGCTAGCTATAGGGAGATGGAAAGTGAGGGAAGAGGGGTTGTTCTTATAGAGGAGTAGGGCTTGGAAGGTGGGCAAGAGTTGGGGAGGGGAAGGGGTCTTTCTTTACTCTTTTTTCTGCCTCAAATCTAGAGGGAGCCTCGGGGAGCGGCTCGAATAGATTCCTCTGCCTTCCTCCTGATCACACTCACATGTCTGGTGGACTCCCACCTCCCTAACTCTCCTTTCCCATCTGCCTCTCGTCTCTCTAGATAGAAGTAGGTTAGTGAGGAGGTATTCCTGTACGTAGTCAGGCTGGTGGCAAATTGGAAGCTCTAGGGGTTTAAAATAAGAGATGAATATCGGTAACGACGGCTTGGACCAGCATTTTGCTTGTAAGAATCTGGCATAACAAGAACTAAGAATACTAGAACAAACTCCCACTCTAGCAGAATAAAGCTATATTATGATACTTCCACTCGTGTTTATCTTCTTTGTCCATACTAATCTTCTTTGGTGGATAGCATGAGTAAATTAGAAATGAAAGTTACGATGAGTTAAATTTTTTTGTTTCATCCTTCTTGGAAAGGTCCATCATCTATTTTGTGATAATTGAACCGATAGAACATTCGGAGAACATCCAAAACTGTTGTCTTTAAGAAAATGAGAAAAAAGCGAGAGAAATACTAGGTGGATGAGTGGGTCAAGAGTCCGCCTAACAAGACTAAATCCTTAGCATCGTAGGTATATAATTTAATTAAGTAACAATAATATACTAATTTAATTAATTAATTAATTACATTCTAAACGACAAGATAGCTTTTCTATCTGATTGATTGTCCTTGGGCCCAAGAGCTTCTAGCAAATGCCACATTATACTAACGTATGTGAAAAACCTTTGGATAGTCTTGTAATTCTCATTTGAAGAATAATTAGGAAAGAACCTCATATCGAAATAATTATGGACAGCTTAACCTCGATGGCCATGTACATGGTGCTTGTGGAAGGAAAGAAATGCTCTCTCGTATCGAGGAGACATGCCCCATAACAAAATCTATGCTTTTTGTGTGTTAAACAAGGTTTTCAACTAGGTAGAAGCATAGAACACCTAATTCTCACACTCAGTTTCTTTCCTAGGTCAAACCGAGCCTCTCGCCTCTCTTTCATTATATCTGATAACAGCTGTGCAAACTCAACAATGGCACAACTAAATCTATTTGTAAATCACCTCACTATAAATATCCTACATTAATTAAAATGGGTGGGAAAACCTTCCCTTTTATCAAAAAAAAGTTGGCAAAAAAATAAGAGAGAGAGAGAAAACTCGAAGTATTGGTGTCATTAGATCAAATGACAAAAAAAAAAAAAAAAGAATGTCCTGTCTAACTTGTAGGGCATATTATATATATATATATATAAAACTACAATCATTGCTTTTATAGTTGCTGCCGCCAAAATTTGCCCCATGAACTATAAGTGGTTGGTTTTACTTGGAGGTTCTGCTCGGACTGGTCTGCTCAGATGAATAGGTTTGCTTGGAGCTTTAAGTCTGACCTACAAATAGGAGAGAAAACATCGAGGGTTACTAAACTTGATCAGGTGGTAACTCTCTGATGCCTAAGTCAAATCAAGTTTTTAGAGAACAATAAAGATTTAAGAGAGCTATGAGTACGAGAGAATGTCGTAGAATTTTTTTACTTGGAGGTCTCCCAACTCCGATATATGTAAGAATAAGGGCATAGAATTGTTATCCAAAAGATCAAGCACAATACGTAATGTCGGACGTATGATAACTGTCTGGTCATACAATAACTTCTCAATGTGCTGAATGAGCTATAAATGTTGCGCAACGTACCTTATATATATGCGGGACTAGTCATCAATTTAATATGCGGTTTGAATTTGACACACATGGTTTGTTGTTGCTTGGCGGCCGATCCATTGTAGTCGGCCATTCTGGTCGGCAGCAGTCACAAGCTGATAGGTCGAGGCCACGTTTAGCCATAAGTAAATTCAAAGTTACTCAACGAAAATTCTATTCTCTAATCTACGCTCATAGGCTAGCTGTTAACAAGAAGAAAGGAAGGCGGCAAATGATTGTTTAACGCCATCACCAACCGGCCCTATCCATTCCTAATTAATTGAATCCACATCTAAATGCTGATATCAATTCTGTATCAAAAAAAAAAAGAGAGGCTCATGTCAATCCCAATTTAATAACTAGGCTGGAGGCCTGCCAAAACAAGAGCCGTGACTTGCACGGATGTGCTTTCAAAACGGATTATTTGTGAAGATGTTATCCCTCAAAGGAAGCAAAGCTCAAGGAATCCCCCAAAATGGGAGGCCCCAATTTTAATATTCCGATGAGTTGCCTGAGTTTTTGGGTTCATACGGCTATCAGGCCGTCCCTCCGTAATGATATTGTATTTGAATTAAAGTATTGAAGAGGTATTGACTCATCTAAGAGAAGACAGTTTTTTGAGGGCCTATTTTGATTAGTCGGTCGACCTAATCTCCCCGCCCCAACAAAACCACATCAAAAAAGAAAGCCTCTTTTCCCCTAGATTACGTGTGGATGAGAATGTAGGAGAGCATTGAGTGTTCTTAGCTATTAACATGTTGCAAGGTATTAAAATATAGGAGAGGAACTTTTTCATATAGAAGAGTTTTTGTTTGTTTTTTTTTTCAAGAGTTATCTCATCAACAGATACTTTTGGAGCAGTAAGGTGAACATTTCTGCTCATTTTCTTTTCACAATGAAATAAGATGGATAAAGATAAGTGAGTTGAGCACTCTTGCAAAGTTGACAACACTCCGCCTGAGAAGCACTAGAAAAACACCACCAGATTTTAAAGTAGCCCGATCTAATTCAAAAAATTTATCATGTTCGTGTTTTGAGTTGTGTATTTCTAAGTATTGATACAGAGTTGTGAATCATAACTCTTATCGGTGGATGATACTCCGCCTAAAAAGCACTACGAAAAACACCATCAGATTTTAAAGTAGCCCAATCTAATTCAAAAATTTTATCTTATACGTATTTTGAGTTGTCTATTTCTAAGTATTGATATAGAGTTATGGATCATAACTCTTCAATGCACATTTCAAATGACTCTATCTCAATATCACCAACCATCGGTGGATTGCTCAAGTGTACTCCTCCCCCCTCTCCCTCTTCTTCTCCCTATGAATCAAACTTTTTCTTGCCATAATGTTTAGTTCCTATTATTATCAATAACACAGTTCGGATCCTAGATGTAAAAATATAAGAAGGCAAATCCTTTCTCTCCATTGAAACAAGTAAGATTGTTGCTGATATAGTATATCTAGCTAAACAAGCTCATTTTTTTTCCATCCTAGACCAAGCACTCACAACCATGTCATTCCATTAGCTACCTAGCCAATTGAGCCTATAGCCAATTTGTGGGAATGAGAACATGGTCTTGATCCATTTCGAAAGCCTTGTGCTTCATTTTCTCGGGGCAATTAACTGAAGATTTGGACATGCCAACAATGATTTTTCAGATGAAAGTCCAAAAAGAATACAATTAAGTTTGTAACACGAGGAGAACCTTTACCCAAAGAGAATATTTGTGAAACATGTATAGGATGACTTTTATACAGAGAGATAGAAAATCTAGATATTACGTCCAACGTTGCAAATCTAATTTAATTTCAGCCTTAACCCTCCCAATTTGGATCTTTCACATATTTGAAGTGTCCTCGAGACTAAGGTTCCAATATTTACTGGACCTGCATGAATCTAATTTAATTTAATTTCATCTTGGTTAGGCTCAACCATATCCATCTAGATGAAGCTCAAAATTGTAAACCTAATTAACTCTTCTTCTAAAATACCTAAATAAACTTATCTCGTTGTAACTAACATTGAAATGAGTGCATGCAAGTTTGACGATTTCCCTGGTGCACTTCCCTGAAGTTAAAACTATGGCTTACTTGATGCTCGTTTTGATACGATTTAGATCACGGGATCTGACAGGCAAGAATCTTGGGAGCCCTCTTGTTTTCCCGTGCTATCAATTCAATAAGACGACCGATGGTCTGGCACTATTTTTTTAGAAAGGGAAAGCAAAAGATAAGTTAACTGCAAACCATCCAAAACAAATTTGACCTTTATAATATTTACAATAATTATTATTTGCCCTATCCTACTATTGTAATAGCAAATAACATATTATGATGGTATAATAATAAAGATATTATCCAAATCAAGGTTTCAAATACCGACGATGGTAGTGGTTATTGTTATTGTGATGAATATTGAAAAAATATATGGTAGTTATTCTTATTTTTGTCATTATTTTCCATTATTTCTTATGTTCTTTATCGTAAAATAACATGAATTTTTTTTTTTCTGTTATATTGTTTGCAATTTTGATCCAATTGTTTATTTTATAAAACAATATATTGTTATAAGATATTTATTTTGACAAAAAAATAAGATTTTATGATTATTATTTTATCTATAAACAATACATGTTATTCATTTATAATATTAAAAAATATATTACGAGAAATGTCCACGTCCACATATGCTATATGGTAAAAGGAATTGGTATAATTTGGAGAATTGTAACGGCTATTATCTATTTTTTTTAGTATATAGACGAATATATCAGATGGGTCGTAATTTCATAATAATTATTATTTTAAATATTGGTCATGGATGAGATCTATTTTTTTTGAGTGAAAATAGTTGGAGAAAATAAGTATAGTAATTTACTTCATTTCATCGGTTACTTAGTATGGTTCGAATCTAGCGAGACAGATTTTATTTGATCGGTATTAAAATTTATCCCGATTCTAATTCTAATTCTAAATATAATTTTTTTTATTTTTTTTAAAATTATATATATATATTAGTTTTATTTTATCCAATCCATCTGGTCCGTGCTACCTAATTCTCCGTTTTCGGAAAGTATGCATTAAAAATACGAGCAACGGTCTATCCAATGCGTACCGATTGTCTCTGGAGGTTGGATGTTGGACGGCGAGAGTGCAAATAGGAAGGAGAAGCAAAAGCAATAGCAGGTTTGAAAAAATCGTGGGCAAGACAAGAGTGGGGCCCAGAGTGGCAGGCAGGGACACGGGATCTCCGTCTTTCACGGTGACGTGGGGACCTGAACCAGGCCATCTAGTGCTTCGTCAGAGCCCAAGATCCCGTGATAGATCTCCTGTCCGTTGACCAGTCAACAAGTGGATCCCACGATCTCGCTGCGCCATCATCTCCGTACGGTGTATCACACCACGAGCGGCGGTGCGTTTGGTGGGCTTTCTCACTCCCCTCGGTCGCAAGTCTTTTTTTTTTTTATAAAAAAAAAACAAGAGGAGAAAAGGAGGCCCATATGCACTGGACGGCGCAGTGAGGGCCCACCGTGGTTAAACTGGAGGGACTTTAAAACGCATCATTAGTATAATTATCAAACTTGGCTACCAAATTGCTTTATTAGGGCTCGTTTGGTTTGCGGAAAAAGAAGGAGAAAAAGTGTAGTCAACGAGAAAGTAATGAGATGCTTCTTATTTGGTTGGAGTTTTTAAAAGAGAGAGATGAAAAAGTTGTATTCCCATGAAAATATGATTCCCATATTTTATGAAAAAGTTACTTTCCCATGAGGCGGGAATCACTCCGTTTTTATTTTTTTCCAAAAAAACCCTTCAGCATTAAAGAAGCATTAAAGAGGCATTAAACACCTAATTTTTATTAAGAGCATAATAAGAATTATACATAATTTTCCCAAAAAAGTGGATGGCCAACCAAATATAAGCACTTTGAAAATTTGTCACTTTCCCATGGTCAACCAAACATGCTAAAAGTACTTTCCTAGGCATCCTCTTCCTACGAATTTGTTTCCCAAGAATCATATTCCTAGAAGATAATTCTAGGAATGCTTCCCGCGATCCAAACGAGAGTAATTCTAAACTACAATGCAGGATGATAAGAGAAATGACTTTTAGCTTTTTTGAAAAGATAAATATTTGAAACCCCACAAAATTAACACTTGTAGAGAACAATATTGCTATCCAGATCATGGTTATAACCATTGTAATGGTTGTTATAACGATTTTGACAATCCTCCATTATGTTATTGAGACAAATATTACAAAACTATAAAAATAGTTGTTTTTTGTCATTGTTCTCCATTATAACTTAGTACTTTAACATAAATAATGGCCTTTATTTTTACTTATACTTTCTTTCGGCAAAATAATATTTATTTTAAATTTTATAATATGTGATACCAGAAAAATTCTAGAAGGCTTAAACACCAAAATTAGCATCTTAAAAACCTCTTATATGTGATTTTCTTTTTTAATTTTATTTCTCTTTTGTTTTTCTTGATAGAAATGGTGACAAAGGTCACCACCATTTCTTTATGCATTTGCCTCATATTAACATTGTTGCGCTCTAGGAAGGGAATGTATAATTATCTGCATATATGATGGAATGACATCAATACAAGCTGATCTTTTAACAAAATTTGTAAATTGGAAGAGCCAAGACTCTCTCGGCCAACTGCTCCTTAAAAGTATACAAGCACAACCCTCATTCCATCTTCTCTCCCCGAGGACGATCATATCACAGGCTTTGCATCCCGCCAGACACCTTGGGTCAAATATGGTAGGCCATTGGCCGAGAGGCTGCTCTATCGAGTGGGGCTGACCGCCTCTAGTCTCGCTTTCAACTGAGACCGAATTCTGGGGTTGCTAGAAAAGACCCGGAAGGGGGGATCGGTGTATGGATTTGGCAACGGAATCTGGCCAATTTCGGGCACGAGAAGGGACAGGCCAAGTTGGAGAGCGGTATGTGCAGGGGTGTGGGGCTCATGAAAGCCCCATCTAACTGACTTGCCTCGTTTGAATTGCGTCTTTCGCTCCTCTTGTTTGGCCCTGGGGAGGTGAATGCTTCTGGGGCATGAAAGCTACGTCTCTGCTCTCGGGCAAAGCCAAGCATCTTTCTTGTGAAAAAGTAGGTGTCTTGTTGCATCGATCCCTTTAATGTAGTTTGGACTGAGAAAGGACAAAGGCAGGTGAGGGTAATTGGGTTGGTTTCATTTATTGGTTTATGGGCCTGAGTTTGGACGTGAAGTGGCTAAATGAAGTGCCTGAAATTGGAAGGATACGTAATTTGAATATTGTTGCATGGACTTCAGAGTTACGTCTGATGGACGATGTATCTTTTTATAGAAGCTTGTGATTGACATGGTCCAATCCAACAGGTTGAACCCTGCAGTACATGTATATCTAGCAGGATGCCACCTGCATGGCCCTTCGCATGACACATGTCCCTTGTGTCCACGTGGACAAGTACGATGCAAAGAATGCGTGGCATCAGGCACGGGCCCATTACAATCATGCCATATATATACTACGAAGGATATGAATGCAAAAATTCAACCAGCCTTTTTTTTTTTTTCATTTTGATTTACATGAATTACGAGATATTCCATTTCAAGTAGAGGAGCTCTTTTTAGAAAAAAGTCTCCCTCTCTTTAATCCATTATCCCGTGAGAATTTCATAAGAAAGTCTGGTTTACATCAATTTTTGGGAGCGTTTTTGGGTAAATGTAGCACCATAGAAGGAGATTCACGTTTATGCTCTCTTGGTTGAGGCAAATTATATCCTTGCTTCGTACGAGCTAACATGGCCATCCACCACTAATCATCGAGATGAGAAATTATTAGGTGAATCAGATCCACCGTAGTTCTAAGATGAAATCATTACATTTTTTTCTCCTCTTTCTTCTTTTTTATATCTAATAGCGGCACAACATGGACCAATTCCATCTAATAATTTCTCTACCAAGATGAGCGCATGAAACTCGTAGGAATGTGGCTCGGGTGATTGGCATAGCGCAGCGCTATGTGGTGTGCCCAATGCAGGCTATAGTTTCTCGTTGGTTGAGCACCAAACCAAATGTATCCAATATGGTTGGAGAACTAGGCTATAGGTATCATGTTCTACCCAAGAATACACAACCTGCATGAATCCCTTGCTGCTAAGTTGGGTTAGGACGAAATGGCATTGCCTTCGTTAGTTTGTTCTGAAAAAAAGAATACAATATTTCTATTTGCGTCTATCATGCCAGACCAGACCCAAAACAGGGCTTGGTCAAAGCATAATTTTATTCTTTACCATTATTGCAAACATGTGGAAGTTGTTTTTAGATCCCATCCCAAAGGCCGTCCTCGATTGAAATTCAAACAAAGAAATTCAACTAGTTTATTAGTATATGCAATAAGACAAAATGTCATATAGTGCTATCATATTGCCTTAATATGTTTCCATTATTGTCGACATAATGTCACGCAATAAACTTAAAATCTAAAATCTAAGATGAACAAGTTAAAAGTAATGACCATCGAGCACTTGCTCAAATGTTATCATCTCTTGCTGCTTGGGTACGAAATTAAGGGTGCCATTACACCCATCAAAAAATGTGATTGGTATAAATAGAATGTAGGGATTAACCCCTCCTAATCTCAAAAAAATATTAGAAATAATGGGTAATCATTCAAAGGATTGGCCTGCCATGAAAACATAAAATCCTGGTATTATGGATCTTTTAAAAGAGTATATATGTATTTTCACTCATATTCAGACATACAGGAATACGGGAAAGGTACTTGGAAACATACGCAAACACTCCGGCAAGACAAATTTTGTCATGTTCATTAAGCATTAATTATCACTATCTCTGATCTAAAAGATTGCACAACTACCATTTAAGATCGCTTAACATAACTTAGCCATGTTCAATCTTTTCAGAAAAAAAAACAAAAACTTGGATAAGATCAAAGACTATGGCTCAAAGCGTATACCATATGATCCTCCCACGTTGAGACAAAAGCAGCTTATTATCACAGTGAGCAGTTTTATATGCCTGACTGGCAAAATAAGTACAGTAAACATATATCTACTCGATAATCTCTACTGTTGTAATGGAAATTATTCCAGGGCTTTCTTCATGCTCTGTAAACTTCTCTTTATGCCCAAACTTTAATTAAGTATATGCTCTAACTAGTTCAGCTGTGGTTTAAAGAAACAAGATTATATCAAGTGAAAGAACATTTAGTAACTGAATCTACACAATTTCCCCTTGATTCTCCAAAGAGAGCATGTTATCGACCGCTAGGACATATCTTTCCAGAGACTGAGACATCAACAAATTTGGAAAAGAACATGCCCAATAGCAAGTCTTTCCACTCCCTCACATCTTGAGCTGTGCCATAGTGTATTGGCTTTAATACCCTTTCTTTAATCTAAGACACAAAAACTCGTCAAGAAGCTTCTTCAAGTCTCCAAAGATAGTATCAAATCTTGTTAGTTGCAACTATGGTCTTTGCTGCTTTATAATCTAGTCCATTAATTCCTTGATCTTTTCTCTTTTTTTATTTTTGACCTGCAATGGATATTCTCTTTTCATAACAATCCTAACGTACATGTGATGGCCATTATTCATTCATAAGTCATTACGCACACGAGCAAAGCATAAAGCAGGAGGCTTGAAACTGTTTCAAAGGCTCTTACGCAACATCCAAGAGAATGACACTCAAGGTATTGGCAAAAAAAAAAGGAATTTGGTAGGTTCAGATAGCATTGCGATATCATTTAGGACCAGAGTACTCTCAACAAAGATCTAAGATTATAAATTTATTACTAAGAGGAGGAGATACACAAGCTCAGGTTCTCTATAGGGCAGAAGAAAACAAGAACAACCATATTCAGCAAAATATCGCTTACCCTGATGACTTCTTTAAAATAAGTATCTGGAAGATAGCCAAAGAGAAATTAACAGTGAAATTTTACTACTATTGAAGATGACAACATCGATAAGAAATATACAGTCATTTCACAAGCAAGATGGGGTAATCTACGTCGCACGCTGTTTTTAAGAATATTTTATGACAATGAAAACAGCTATATAAACGGTAATATTACTGTAAAATGAGGGTATAGACAATTGTATGATGGATAGTAGACTGGAAAAGATATTTTGGCAAGTACTGAAGAATAATGAACTCAACAAGCACATCATGGTACAGGAATTTATTTCTATAAAAAAGGAAAACAAAGGAAAAAGAAAAAGGAGGTGGAGGAATTGATTGTGGATAAGGAAAATGAGGAAAATACTAAGAAAATGGAAAGCTTTATTAATAGCTTCAACAAAAGATGCCGTATTTTAGTGATAGGACAACTTTTCGGTATGGAGAGAAACAAGATCATAAACAAAATGAAGTGAGCCGAAATAACTCCATAACCAAGCATGTCAATGTAGATAATGTATGCATGGCCCAAATTATATTGTGTTAAGACTACCGCAAAATCATTAATTAGATGCAGTAGTATTGCTGTAAGACAGAATTCCTAGCGATCCTAACACATATATGATATCATGTTAAATATTTTTATTATATCGCAAATTGTAGTATGTAAAATGACTCCACATATATATGTACATGATAAAATTTATAAGGAATTACAACATCAAGGTCTTGTACTAACATGTCTCCACCTTTAACCAACTCATATCCTTTGTGAAATATATCAATAGCATGCCTGATGATGTTATGAAAGGAGGAACCAGAAGACTTGCAATAAGAATTCCACCAAGAAATGGTAGCAGGGTCAAGAATTGACTGACATGTTGAGGACATATGAAACAAAGAGCAGGAAAGGCCCCACTAAGTGGAGGATTTGGTTTCTTGTAGAGAAGGAAGAAAAACCGGGAAGCATTATGAAAGTCATGTCCAGGTGAAAGCAAATTTGAAAGGTCTTGCATCAGCAAAGAGTGCCGTATGAAAGCAATACTCTAACCACTGAGTTAAGTAGGTTATTTATCCCCAAAAAAGGACCCATGTGAAGCTTACGAGCTTGTGATGGGCCGAGCCTAAGGCGTCCCTTCCTACCTGTGTGCGTTGGACAGCACATATTTTCCGGGTCTCTTTCCGAACTTGGTACAAACCCTTCTACAGAAATGAATGCCAAACAACAAATCTTAACCCCTAGTTAAATGCATGCTTCTTGCTTCACAAAGTTATTTTTTTTTTTAAAAAAAAGAATGAAAAGGCAAGGAACATTTGTTTACAGATGTGGCCACCCAGAGAGATTTTTATTGGTAGATTTCATAGTATCTCTCTCTCTCTCTCACACACACACACGCACACCTGCTCAATTAGCTCTCTGTGCATCCTTTTCATGATGTCTCTGCTAAAAGAACCTCCAGTAACAATGCATTCCAGGAGGAATTATAGAGACAAAAAGAATAGAAGATCAAATCTCAGTCATGTATGGATGCCCTCAATAGAATTTAAGGCACATAAAGCAACCTGTGAAGGTCCAGCATCCTCATCTGCTGAAGCATGTTGATTGAAGTGCTTAGAGATTGCATATATAATTAGGTGACTCAAACGAGAACAGGATCATACAAACAAACACTCATAAGAATTCTTGATATCGGTTTGCATGAGCTTTTTCTGTATGAAGTTTCACCTGGAGTTGAGCCCAAGCCTTCTAGAATCTTATATAGGATCTAGTACAGATGCTTATCTAACCACATACTCTCTTAAAATACAAAGTAAGCAAACAATAATAAATGTAAAGCTACTCTTTTGATATGACATGCATCCAATTTTGACAGGTTTTTTTGAGGCCCTCGTCTGAAATAATCTAATAGGCAGATAATGTTACACGAATGTTTTTCATTCCTGGAGGCAGAACCATGAGTCACTAGGACTCTAGATGACTAGACCATGTTTCCTTGCTAAATTTTTGTCAATCTCAGCTCACAACAAACTGGAAACTGTTTAAATCAACTAAAAGGAGAGAAGATCATTGTACAGAATCTCCTAGTGACCTGTAAAGTAAAAATCTTGGACTTTTGAAGCCAAGTTTCTTTGGTAATCTCCTGTCTACCTCATCTCATAGAATTGTAAAATCTTGAGTGAGAGGGTTATTTGCAGTCATAATACAACAATAAGAACAACAAATGATGGTACTCTGCTTTCGCATTGTTACTAGGTCTCCTTTCCCTCCTATCATACCCATGCATGAAACCCAGACACCTGAAAAGAGAGTCCTCTACAGCACCCGTTGCAAACTAATGAACAATGCCTATTGATTTTCATCTCTTTACGCTCTGCTAGTTCTAACCTAACTTAATCGTCAATACAATATTTTTACTGCTATCACTGATACCGGATAAACAACCACATCTCTTTTCATTTATGCTGATGCCAGCATGCCTTTGTGGCTGAACATTCTGACTCATGATGCTAGTCTGAATATGCTCTTTTCAAGTACACACACACACACACACACACACAAAAACGAGCAGCACCAACATGTGAAGATAAGACATCTTCAAAAGCAAATTTCCACTACATACCACATGCAAACGAAATGAGAGAAAAAAAATATGGATTTTAGTTAAAACCAATCAAAGTTATATACTGCAAATGAGTTAACATACACACTGCCAATGCCAAGTGTAAAGAAAGATGAAGGAAATAAGATATGTTTTAGTGAAAGACAATCAACTTTATATACTGAAAAAAGAGTCTTGATTCAAACAATAGAGTTAACCAAGAAGAAGAAGAAACAAAATTTAAGCAAAAGGACAATCTTGTAACGGCAGAACAGTATGCAGAGGCAGAAACCTCATCTTCTCAGCATGCTACACAACTGACTTAAAATATTTATTACATTAAAATGCCTCTAATCATGTACTTGTCATAAAATTTGAAAGTAATTCATGTCTATAAACCATTTCGTTTATCACAATATTTATCAGCAAGTTTTGGGCTTCCACAAGGAATTAGCAAATATTCAAATTTCTAAAGCCCAAAGAATAATTTTCAGAAACAGCTGTTTAATTACACAAGATTAATTGAAGCTCACGTCAGAAAAAATAGCCTGTCAATCTTTAGCAAGAGCTTATGCAGCACAGAGAGACTTCAGTGAACCACATACAGCTTCATGTCCATATAATTTGTGAATGATACATACTTTTGGGTATTGCTGAAGCAAAAAATAAGACTACTCCAATGAAATGAATAATTGTATAGCACATAATTCATAAATAACATTGAGGATACTGGTGTCAACTCCAGTTAAACCATGCACATGATTACTCCTTTATGCATGTTATACGACAGCTCCAAGCATAATTCACTAACATTTATTCATTAGGGAACAGTAATAGCCAAAATAGCAAACAACAGTTCAATTCACTTGCCATCATTTTCTCATATGCACCCAATGAACTAAATAGTTGGAAACTTGGAATATTCTAACCTCAAACATAGGAGAGCAACTTGAAGTAAATAACAATATAGACTGAAAGAGATGCTACTGCACAGATGTGCTGCCAGAACAAGAGCGCCGAAGCTTCCTTGACAGCGTAACCCCTCAAGCTAGCGATGGCGCCCAACAGTATAGCACTTGGTGTTGTGTACTGCAACAAAAGTACAAAGCGGTACATCTGATCTCCTTGAACCAAAAAATTCAATTTGCCCGCCAAAGCAACCACGCCAATCCCCACAAGTGGAAGCACCAACAGCCTTGCCACAGCGATCCCAATCATAGTTCTGGTACCAAGAGCTGAATCATTAGGACCTTCCGCAAGCATTCCTCCAAGAATCAGCATCACTGAGGGAACCACTGCTCCTGCCAAAATTTCCAAACTATCTGTGAAGAAAGAGAGTGGCGCATCAGTCCCAAATACAAAATCTCTAAATAAGGGAACCATCCCTACTATAAGCGCCAACAGAGAAGCAATGGTTGGAGGCTGCATAATGTGTTGGATTGGAGTCTCTTCGGCCACAGTTCTAATCCGTCGAACAACCTTGGGCTCTGCCAAACATCTAAGGGACTTCGGACTGCTAGGCCCCACACCAGCACCTCCTTCCTCAGTTAAATCAAGGTCCGGAAAAGTGTTCTGCGACGATCCTGAAATGCTCATAAACAATCTGGCAATAAATGGCGTCTTCGAATGTTCTGTCCCCTTGTCTACCATCCCAGGCCATTCAGCTTCATGAAGCAGGGGCCTGCTAATATTATTAATGTGCTCCTCTTCTATCTCGTTCCCCTCCGAGACTATCTCATAGTATCGCATAGGCGGCTCCATCATGTGATAGACCAAGGTGTAGACAAGAATCACTGCAACCCACTGGGCAAAAGAGACATAGGCAATGCCCGTCCTATGGCAGTCCGGTCCGAACGGGTTGTCTGAGCTATGGCAGACGGATCCAACAATAGCAATTGGAAGGTTCCCAGTGTTGCCGAATCCAGTCATGATCACAGTAAACCGGAAGAATTGGGGCGGCGGGCGGCATATGATTGCGACTATGTAACCAAGGGCACAGCCTATGGCCGTGCTGATAAGCACGTTGACAGGTACAAACCACCAGAGCAGTACATCGTCGAGGGTGACCGACTCGCCGAGGTGGACGAAGATGAGGCAGGGAAGGAAGAGAGCAAAGACAAGCTTGCTGAGGAGCTTGAAGGTGGCTCTTGGCACAACTTGGGTTTTCGGGTGGGCGAGTATGAGGCCAATGACCGTGAGGCACAAAAGCTTCATCAGGGGCACCACGGCCGACAGCAAGTCCTCGTGTCGGTTTTTAATTTGATCCATTGCGGCAAAAATCATTCTTCCTTTCTCGGATTTTAGACGATACTGAAGATTGAATTAAAACTTGCTGCAAAGATTTGAAGCTAAATCAGATAAATTTCTCAGCTTTTCATTAACTCACTAGAGCATCAAAAGGTGGGTTTCCCCCCTCGGATTCACTAAAGATTCTAATTGCAAACAAAGAACTTTTGATCCCAACAACAATAAAACTTCCGAAAAACCACGACTCAGAAGGTGACGACAAGATCTATGTAACAGGTTCTGGAGATTTCACTAAAGATGGTAAAATAAACATGAGAGAAACAGGAAAAAGATTAGATCTTTCGTGTAGTAACAGCTTATTTAGACAAACGAGCAAGGAAAATTTAGCAGCAAAATCGCTAAAATACTAAGAGCTGAGGCAGGGATTTCGAATCAGAACCCTATCCAGAGATATACATACATCAAAGAGAGCAAGAAATTTCCACGAAAAAGCTCACAAACAGCTCATAATTGGATCCAATACCTTGGGAAAGCTTACTCCACCATCCACAAGAGGAAGAAAGATTCAAAATTTTCTTGGCGAACAGGTTGGTTTCGACGCAAATCGCCAACAAAGATCTCTGCCACGCCTATTAATGGTGCTCCCAGTCTCCCCGATGGGAACCCACGAGGCCAGAGCCTCCTTTTAACGTTTCACCCGCTCTACTCCCCATTTTTACGCACAAATCCGGATCCGAGCGCTGAGCGTATCCCAAATGGCGGTGACGATACCCGAACTCGGACCGAATTCTCGTACCATGATCACACCGTACGATGGCTGCGCCAATCGTTGATCGGATGGTCAAGTTTCGGGTTCAGGGAAGGCATCCTGAAAATGGACGGTTGGGATGTGGAGGCATGAGATGACGGGGATAGCGAAACCGGGAGGAGTCACTAGTCTTGGGAAAGAGGGTCAACCTTGTGGATCAGAGCGGCGGGGCCCACCGGCATTTCCCCGTGTGCGTTTGTGGATCAGGTCGGCCGGCTGTTTGAGGGAGGCGTACAGCTTCATAGTGAAATTTTGGCCGGATACAAAGCTTTCAGGTTCATTGTGGCATTTTATCAACTAATCTGTAATTGCATCCAATCAGACCGTGTGTTTTGGTGGTTTTCTATTTGGTTGGAAAACCGTGTTTGATCTGCGCTTCCCCACCACTCTTGTCTCTTCTTCTCCGGCTGCGGCCGCCGGGTATGACGATCTAAACCGGTTCCAATAACTTGGCCATAATATATACACATATTTATAATTTCTCATGCTTCTCACACCCTCGTACATATAATTCATGAGTTTTACTCTTATCTGTTTTATTTGGTAACATCAGTGAGTTGACATATAGGGCTTGTTTGGTTTGCGGAAAGCATTTTTCCTCTTAAAAATATGATTTCTGAAAAGAAGATTTCTACGAAGAGAATGCCTGAAAATGTACTTTTGATATGTTTGGTTAAACATGAAAAAGTAACAGATTTTCAGAATATTTATATTTGGTTGACCCTCCACTTTTCTGTAAAAGTTATGTATAATTCCTATTATACCTTTAATAAAATTAAATCTTTAATGGCTCTTTAATGCTGAAGGATTTTTTTGGAAAAAAATAAAGATAAAGTGATTTCCGCCTCATGGAAAAATAACTTTCCCATGTTTCTCATGGGAAAAACTTTTTCATAAAATGTGGAAATCATGCTTCCATAAGAATACAACTTTTCCATCTCTCTTCTTTGAAAACTCTAACCAAACAAGAAACATCTCATTACTTTTCCATTGACCACACTTTTTTTCTTTCTTTTCTCGCGAACCAAACAAGAGGATAAGGAATGGAGTTGGCTCAAAAAATGTGAATGCTTTATTTGATAATGATGATGTGTTTCTTGGACACATAAAATCCCCCTCCTATCATATGTAGGTGCTCAAATTGACCAAGGACAGCTTAATCTTTCAATGTACCATCAACAATCAACAACAAAGTTAATGAGCCGTGGAGGAGATTACAAGCAAAAAGGTCAAAATCCTATGACGAACAGCACAACTAAGAAGTATCTCGGTTCATCTTAAGCCTTTTCTTTTTCACTGTAAGCAGGAAAAGGAATCCTTCATGTGACCTGGTCACGGTTCGTGGCGGCGGCCACCCAATAATTGAGAAGGATGGGCCCATGCGGAGGGGGACGGGGCTCGGATGGCCGCTCCTGCTGCTGTTTTGTCCTCATCCTATGTCCCACGTATTCAATGAACAAAGAGAGTGGGTGGCGGCCCACGCGGCCCACCACTCAGAATACACCTTCTGGTGAGGAGAGGGAGAGCTACCACTAGCACTCCGTGAGTTGTTGTATTTTGACTTTCTTGGATGTATTCGTACACGTATTGTATGAAATACCCGTTTCAAGCAAAAAGAAAAAGAAAAAGAGTGGGATTTATATCGCTCTCCCTTTCTTCTTCTCTAAACCAGTGAACTTCGTGCTCTCATTAGGATGCGCTTGATCCATGATATCTATCAACTTTTAGATGAGTGCGCATTCCATCAGATTACTCATGCTTACAGTGAGGCAAATAATATGACAGACTGGGTAGCATCTTTTGCGGCTCAGCATTCCAAAGACTTCATTTGGGACGACCTCTCCTCGGTTCTATCTCTGTTGTATTTTCTTATCCTTCTGGATTTTATGGGCAACACCCACATCCATTGCGTGTGAGTCGCCGGTATACAAAAAAAGGAAAAGAAAAAAAGAGAGTGAACTTTTAGGTCTCATGGCTTCAGTGCGACTAGGTCATTCCATGCTTCTCTATCATTTGATATATAGATCTTTCATGAAAGTCTCCTTTATGTCATGATGGCTTACATTGCTATTAGGATAAAACTTCATTAATGCCATATTATAGTTTCAATTATTTTTAGTATCATAAATCATGCAATTTTACATGATCCCTCTAATTGTCCATGTGTATTAGGTCTTCCTTTTGATTAAGCCGTGTTCGTGAATACTATATTGCCCTCATTGTGAAACCCTGCCTGTGGAACGAGATCAGATCATCATGCGGCAACCAGCCAATGCAGTAAGGACTACAAAGGGTCTAAATTTGCTAATAACATTTCAATTAATATGCACCCAGGTAGGTAAAGCTTGTGAATCTCCTAATGCCTACGTCTAAAGGAATGACATATTAGATAATGTGCTTGTATGGACTCTAAAAAAGATAATTACATTGCTTCAATTCAAATTCTAATATTTATGGGACATATTTTGGATTTCTTCATTTCTTTCTTTGATGAAGAAAAGCATGTCACTAGAATAATGATTCCATATCCAGCTATGTAGCTAAACTGTATCCCAATATACCACATCATGAGCATTACACACCGTAAAAAGTTCTTCAAATCCTCAAATCCGCCTTGCTAGAATTTCGTCCATTACCTTCCCTCAAGGAGCCAGGCATAACTGCAATTTAATATACTACAATTGATCAAGTCAAGCTCCAATTTTCAATGTGAGATAACTTATTATGCAAAAAAAAATTTAAAATTCATTAGTAAAAGATTTATGATTGCAAATTTATTTTTTCTTCTTCTCCTTCTTCAATGTCCTTTCACTACCAGAAAACACGCGTATAGTGACGGAGATTCCCGTCACTATATCGTATTTCCGGTTACTAATACGGCATTTGTGACCGGCGCTCCCGTCACTGAATTGGTTACAAAAACACGCGTCACTAAATTCTCAGTGACGGCGGCGATTCCCGTCACTAACCGCCGTGACAGAACCGCCGTCACTGAGCCGTTACAAATTCAAGAATTAAATATTTAAGAAATTACGTATTTTCCGTCACTATCTAGTTGCGGAGTTAGTGACGAAGGTAACTTGGTCACTGATTTTGTCACAGAATGCGGTTACAAGTTTGGTCACTGATCTGTCACAATCTTCAGTGACAGATTTAGTCGTCACAGACATGGTCACACATTTTGTCACTACATTTGTCATTAATCCTGTCACTGACCTAGTGATAAGTTTACCGTCACTAATTGGTTACAAACGCGCTGAGCAAAATCAATTTTTATTAACCAAAATTCTGTCACTAAGTTTATGACTGCTCGTCACAATACTTGGTAAACAATTTAGTAACCAAAATTTGGTCACCGATCACAATCTAATAATTTGGTACATTGATTGGCTCATAATAATAATAATAATAATATCATTAATAGCAAAGGCATTCAACATTACGCAAAAAGTTATTTAAAATGTCATTCAAAATTGGCATCAACATGTCCTGAATCCATCAAAATCAAAGTCTAAAAATATGTCATAGAGATCAACAGAGATTTCATTCCTCCTAGAAATGCAAAGACTTATCATCTAAGGCAAAAACAATCATAATGAAGCATGATCAGCAGAACCAGAATCATCATTACTCCCCTGATTTGCATGCCTTGGTCCAAAGCCAATCTCTTCTCTCATCTTTTGAAGAACCTCCTCTTGCCATTTTTTCTTTTCCTGCTCAAGAATACGTAGAAAGTCTTCATGAGTGTACAGCTCTGGAGCTTGACTTGTAGAGGTGGAAGAGGATGATGATTGCCCAATAATTCCAGTGAGATCCTCTAGGGGACTAAAGCCAGAGACATGGCCATGAGTTGGGACACCAGTTGCCTCAAACCACAAGCATTGAGGCTTTAATTTACTAGTAACGGACACAAGACACGCATATTAAAAAACAAAAAAAGGGTTCAACTAATTGGGATATAAGATAAATTAAATAAAATATATGGATTGAATAAATAATATTAGTATTTTATGTATTTGTTAAATTTTGGAAAGAATCTAACTAGTTGGGCGTGTGGATCAGAGATGCATAGAGATTTTTTTTTTTGAAAAAATAGAATATAAAGTAAAATTAGAGATGGAGATAAAAAACAAAAAGGCAGGTGTCGAAGTAAGGGATATTCTAGTTGCAAAATTTTATAGATGGAATTCAAAATAGTAATATTTCTCTCTCATTCGATAATATAGTACAAATTTAAAGGATAATATCATATACTTTTATGCATTGCACACATGTAGAATATATTACTTCATAATTTATAGCCCGTTGCTTGTGTTTTGATTTATGCTACAGATAATATCATGTCACGTTAACGTGGCTTGTCCAAAAAACTTAGTGTAAAGAGTTTAGCCGGCCGGGTCTAGGAAAAAAAAGAAAAGAAAAAGAGAGAGAGAGAGTTTAGCCGAAGGGGCCGAACAGTAGCATCGGCCATCATATCCAAGAACAAACGAGTCTCAAGGCTTGAACAATCATAACACGCTTGGGTTACATAGTAAGTTCAACTATTATTTCTCAAATGAAGAGATCCAGATTCCCAACTCTCAGCCCCTAACCCTCCTGGCTCCTAATTAAGAGCTTTTATTATTTCTTACAAGTTCTTTTGCGACCTGATCCGTTACACACCACTAAAGAAAAAAGGACTTAGCTATATCTACATGTTTTCTGCTTGGATCCGCACAATTGTGTCAATATGCAGTTAATGCAATAAGTAATATGATAGGCTCCACTTAGTTCATATATAAAGCAAATACTGTGATATTTATGCAGACTCTTGTATTATCATTCAATTCGTTCTAAAAAATTCTAACATTTCTTCTTGGATGAGGACCCAATTATATAAGTGAATGAGATGATTAGTGATTACTTACATGTTGCACTCATGATGGATCCAACTTTCTGCAATCCTTTAATAAAAGAACCTAAAATTTTATAGACCATATATTTTCTCAACAAGCTCTCTATAAAGTTCACGACAAATATTTTTCTTGCGGTGACCATTCTAGATATCTACATATATGCCTCAAAACAAAGTTTCTATGTATGTACCCATGAGATACATGTTGCTGCTGACTAGTCTCAGGCACCGTGCCGAAAGGTGTGATGACATTGGAGAGTTTGATGGTCGGCTGCTTTGGTTGGGTTTGAGAAAGGAGAGCGATGCTCGATCGCCGCGGGTGAGATCTTTATCAGATGGTAATGCTATGACCTGAAACAATACAGAGTAAACAAGTCCACCGACCAAAATGTATCGGTGAAAAATTTTCTGATACCTAAGTTAATGTAGTTATTAAGAAATAGAAGGTAGTCTCTTAAATTGTAAGAGTATTTTTTTTTGGTCAGTTCGGCTATGAGCCATTGTTTTGTACTTCCCTTCTTCCCTCTTACGAATGGAATAAAAGTGTACTCATTTTTTGGGGAAGCATTTGTGCACCACTTGATGGCAGCATGAAATATGGTCCAGGCGTTTGAAGCATAAAAAAATATTGCAAAATAGATTATCAGTACCTCTCATGGAGATAAGTAGGAAGACAAGGAAAAACAAAAGCAAATAAAGCAGCAGAATAAATAATTGAATGGTTGTATTAAATATTAACAAGATTAAAAACATTATCAAGAGAAAGTAATATAGGAGGCGACTTAGTCTGCAGTTCTGTTCGCCTTCTGACGCACATGTGTTGCCTGAAAAGAAGCCAAACTCTTGATCAGTTTGCGAGTCTCACGAATCAGTGGATGACCGTCCCGTATCGATCAACTCTCCATATGCAATCGATCACCATAGAGGAGTCCCCCTCGAGGTATATCATGTATGCATCAAGTACCTTCCTCGCATAAGATATGCCTTCCTATGCTGTTCGAAGCTCTGCCTCAATGACTATCAAGCTGAGGGTACGCCAACCTTCTGCCACAATCAGTTTGTTATGGTAGTCTCTGATCACAGATCTCACTCCTTCATATGCTCCATCCGCCGATATGCCACCATCGAAGTTAATTTTAAGATGATCAAGAAGTGGGGGCATCCAAGAAAAAAGTCCATAGGGCCCGTAGCTTACGTCTTATTCGACCTCTTAATCATAAGCATCTATGCCAGATCTTTTTCTTATGGCGTCCGCATAACCGGCTGATTTTATGCGGCTTGCGTCCTACACGTGTTAAGAGCACGCTGAAATCTTTTCTATACAAAGTCGGCATGATAGGAAAGATTTTCTCTTTTCTTTTTTGGAATTTAGTTCCTGATAATATTTGATTGATTCTCTTGTTTTAAGTACAATAATTAATAACGATCATTTCCATAAAATAACTTTTTTTGTTAGGCGTGCTACTGCAGGATAATTTTTGCAGATCACCTGTTTTCTGCGACGAGGATTGACAAATTTTTAGGTTAGCACTTGCAGAAAAGTGTGAATGCTCGATTTTTGTTTATATGGCTTCTTGTTATCTAGTATTCATATAATATCTTTAATCAGCTTTGCTTGGTTTTGACAAGATATATTTGACATAGTAAATTATTTCTTTCTTGTAATTTTTAAAGTTTTTATGATTGATCTTTGTCGTATCAGCTATATAGCATCCTCGCCCATCTATTTTCAAAGCGATACTCTGTGTTTGACCAAAATACTTGTATACATGCTCTTCTTTTTACACTGGATTAAAACATAAAAATTGCATTTACTTCCTTGAAACTTCTAATTATCATTTTCATTCTGCTTGATGCGTTGAGAGTTGTTTGATTATACATGCGATTAATTACTGCCAGAAATCTAAGAATCGTGTCTTATATTGTTGGTCCCTTGTCATCCATTTGAGGGTTTCCCCGTTATAGTTTACTAGATGATTTAAATTTTCTAGAATTTTTTTTTTTTTTTTTTTTTTTGCAGAGGAGAGGAGCTATTAGCCTACCTACTGTTTCTGATAAGCCATGTCACCCTAGTTTTCTAGCATTATCCTATGTTACTTTGCTACTTAGAAAAAATAATTAGTCTATTAATAAATCTTCTGTTATATCTTCAGTTCATATCATGATGCAACTATATATAAAAAGAATATCCATATAGCACTTGATCCGTTTTATAAACCAAAGTTCTTACAAACTTCTGCATTACTATATATTCAGATCAGATGTTCTTTTGGTGCTCAACAATTGGATATAAAAAAAAAAAAAGACAAGGGAGATTTGCTTTCAACTGGTATCCTAATTAACAACTTTCTTTGCAATATTCTAAGGGAGATTTGCTTCTCAACTTGTTAAGTTGGTCTAAGATGTTTGTGCTCCTGGTATCCGAATCAGCAACTTCCTTTGCCCCAGTTACCATCTTGTGCTCCCAATCTTCTTCTTCTTCTTCTTCTTCTTTCTTTTTTCTTTATTTTTTTGAAAACGACAATTTATATAGCTCTAACGTGAGTACATCTTGCCAAATCAGAAGAAAGCAAAAAATACAATGGGGGCGGGAGCTCTACTGAAGATTTCCAGCAGAGCTCCTCGGAATGCCGTGTAACATAGGAAACGACTCAGTCTGCTGCCATGTTCGCCTCCCGAAATACATGTACTGCCTGAAACTCGTCTATCTCCATAGCCAATATGTGAGTCTCACGAATAAGAGCATGACCATCTCCATACATGTCCGCACGCTAGATCCAATCGATAACTATAGATGAATCCCCCTCAAGGTATACCCGTCCGGCATCGAGCATCCGCCTTATATAGAATATATTCTTCCAAGCTGCTTGCAGCTCTGCCCTAACTACAATGAGTCTTGGCATGCTCCCAATCTTTGCAGACGTAGTTGTGGCCATCCATTCTCATAGTCCAAGCCTAACGGTGGAACTCTTTAGGCTAGCCCGGCTCGGTCCACTGGCGCCCCCCGTTCCTATCAACATAACCTTCTAAAGTTTCCGTGTCTATCATGCTTGGCCTTCCTCTGTATCAAGCGTGTAAAACTTAAAAGAGTTCTTTAAGGTGAAAAAGATCAAGTAACTCGTCATTATATCTCCAATACGTACGGTGCAGGGATACAATATCATGGAAAGTGATGGAGAGCAAAATGGATTGTTTAGCCCACAATAAAAGGGCCACCCAATTTCGGCCCAACAGACATCTACATCGATCGGACGTGTCCTCGGTCTGGCCTAGAATCAGCTCGATCTTGGACTCCGCCGAAAGCTCCTCCGACCTCGGATATTCGCCGATCTGCCTCGGGCAAGCTCGGAGCATCTTTCTTATTCGTCGATACGTCCCAATCAAGTTCGAGGCGCTTTCTCCAATTATACATTCCGATCTCCAAACTCAGGCCTGATTTGAACCACAACAGAAAGAAAACAGGATGTCAAGCTCTAAGGCAAGCAAGCAACAAATGAAGTGGGGCATCTGGCCCACGAAGCACTTTCATTACTCTCTGCATGGCTCACGTGCTTACACATGCATGGTGGCAGGCTATGCGTCGTAGTCTTATGGTACCCAGGATTCATGGCACCTTTTCCTCCCCCTTCTCCTCAAGGCGCTCTTTACGTAAAGATACTGGAAAAGCTACATCAAAAGATGGGGCTCATCTCCAAGACAAGAATAGCCACCTTCCTTTTTCTTTTTAAAACAGAAGTTCCATGGAAGCAACTTGGCGTCGCAGCCATCTCCCTGTTTTCCATGCCTACTTTTTCTGTTCACCTTCTGTACGTCCTCCTTATTGTTTGGTTTGTTGCCCTCACACCAAGAAATCACATCTAAAATACCCATCTAAATAGCTTTTAACCGGGTGTGTGTTGGAGGGTGGAAGGATGGGAGGAGCAGACTTAGTTGTTAAGGGACTTGATTCTAGATTGGTTATAGGAGGCAGGTGCCGGTTATACACCTGTTCTATTTCTAGGGCAGAGATGAGGACTGCTTGGGCTGAACTTAGACACGTGCGGAGCTTTCTGAGGGATGATATCATCATATTGGAAGGCGATTCAGCGACAGTGATCAACTGGATCCAGAGGCAAGCAAGAGTTGTGGAGTCAAATCCTCTGATTCAGGATATTTGGCGTCACGTGGGTGGTTGTTCTGCCTTTGTGACGAGACATGTTTATAGGATGGCTAATAGCGCGCCGGATTGGATGACTTCTCTTGTGGCAAATCATTTGGAAGGACTTTGGTGGCTCATGTACCCAGCATGTTTAGAAATTTTTTATTTTTTAACTTTCGGGGTAGTATTCATACCATATCTAAGTAATTTGCTGTCTCGGCAAAAAAAAAAAAAAACTTTTAACTAACGGAAACATTTTTTTCAAAGCATCAATTAGTGCACTTGAAAAGTTCCATAGCTCCTATATTTCTGGCCTAGAAATTCAACACCCACCAACCTCCTGCATGGGGATTACACTTCTCCCAATTCATGGTATATAGAAATTCTGGTGTGCCTGAAATTGGTGTCCGTAGCATTACCCTAAAATAATACGCAGGCCTCGTGCTGTTTGGCGCGGCGGCTCCATCCACGCATGGACGGGTGAGCGTAGGTTAGGGTGTTGTCGGACTCTTGAACCAAATCTAAGAAGATTTAAGCAAACAAATTGCCTTGACTTTGTAGAGAAATGTTCGTGGAAATATGTACAAAATAACATGGACATAAGGCTGAGATATAACATTTAGTAACGCACGAATTAACTAACAATCTTAGATGTCAAGAAAATGGCACAATCATGTTTTTATACATGCGCTGTCCCTCTCAAAACCATCTAACTTTATACCAGCATGATCTTTTGATCATACGTCATTTTCACGACTTTTGTTACATTATAGGCGGTTGGCCTTATTGTGCCATTTTAGCCATCCCATGGTATCTTTTCTTTACTTCCATGCCTGTCTCAAAACTTGTAGGAGATATAACTTTGTTTCTTTTAACAGTAAGCTTAACTTCATACTTTTAAAAAGCTTAGCTTTATCTTCTAACAGGTAGGTGGAATTTAATTTCTTCCCAGTAATAAATGTAAATTTGACAAATCCGAGCTTAGATAAATGATCAAGAACAAAAGGGGATAAAATAGCAGATCTCATCTAGGAGATTTACTAGTTTCATTTAAAAAGGAGATTTAATTGTTTGTGGGATATGCTTAACCTCATCAACAATTCATCCAAGACTATTCGGGAAAACATTTTAGAAAATATATGCGTTTTCATAATTTGAAATCTAAAAGCTCCCACATAATTCATACTTAATTATACACGAGTCACATGTGAACAGCAAAAATGGCAAATAAACTAAAAATGAATACCATCAAAGATCTATATGACAACATATTCTTACAAAAGATTTCAGTTTGTGGTGAAGGATACACCACATACTGAATGCTACTACACATGGAGATAAGTTTTCCATTGCTGGTTTAGTTAGGCAACAAAAACATTAATCTATTGCTCTTTTTTCGGGACAAAGTTTTGAGATTTTAGTTAGTGCTCACATTTACATGTGTAAAATGAATCGGGCTTAGCATCGTAAAAGGGTCTAATGTTGGAGAAATTATAAGTTATACCACATGCATCGCATCGGTGCACCATTAGAACAATTCGAGATGAGATGAGACGGCAGCTAATGGGTTCAATAAATATTATTAGTGTGCTCTGGCATGGTGCATTTAGTGTAGGATATTATTAAAAATTTCTTAATTTGGAAGGGATGTGGCTTCATTTAGTCCATTTAAAGCATCTACCTATATATGTGACCGAAATCTCACTCCTAATGAGTCAATAACCTCAGCGTATAAATCTCAAAATCTGCCAATCACCTCAGTTCTCCATTTCACAAAAAATAGAATGTACCGGCACTGTTGGATATTAATTTCTTGGTCCAACCAATTTATCCAATAATCAGGTGACGCGTGGGAACAGGGTCGTTACTTCATCCACCCAAAAGCCCTTTGTCCCCCGGAGACGAGGTCACGAGGCGTCCACGGCCGCGACTTTCCCGAATCCCAACAAATTATATGACGCAAATACCCCTACTCATGTGCCTAAATGACAGACCGGAACGTCCTCTTCCATCCCATCGCTCTCGTCCAATTCCCGTCCCGGTCAACAAGAGAAAACGGATAATGGTACTCTCGTAAATATCTCCAGATATCAGGGCCTTCCCATCATAATCATGCAGAACCAAAGGCGAGGTAAAGATCCACTAAGATCCGTTCCTTTTTAGGAGACCGACGAAGATAACCCTTAATGAAACCATCAAGCAATGCGCTTTCACCACACGGGATTGACACGGGACCCACTCGGAATTTCCAACGCAATAAACAGGGTTAGAAAATATTTGGCTCAAGAATTTGCCACGTCATTAAAATTTATAGTAACGAGACCGGTTTAGTGCTCTTTAATCCACTCCACTCGCCCCGCGGGAGCTCTTTCCTCTCCCGCCGATAAAAGGCCTTTCGGACCCATACCTTCCTGCCTTCCCCGCGTTCTTCTCTCCGTTTCTTATTCTCCTCCTCCTTTCTTCTCCACTCCTCCTCCGCTTCGGCTCCAAACCCTAACCCGAGAATCCATGGAGGGGAGGGAGATGAGAGCGAAACCTTAGGATTCCTGTGATCGTTCTTGGTTGTTGGTCCCGATGCGATCTCTCCGTTCGCTGTTCTTGAGCTGAGATCGGCCGATGGATGCCCGCGGCTCCGCCGGCGCCGGAGGAAGCGGCGGCAGGGGGATCGCCTTCTGCCTCCTCGTCTTGGTCTCTCTTTTCGCGGCCTCCGAGGCGTCGCTTGCCCTCGCTGGTGGAGCGGAAGGCGCCAGGAAGATTAGTCTAGGTCGGTGAGATGATCTTGCTTCTTGATCGTTCTCGTTTGTTTGCCAGGTTTCTTGCTTTCTTGCTTGCGCTTTCTTGATGGTGGAGAGTGGTGAGGCAAGGAGACGACATGACGTGGTTTTGCCGGATCCTCTGCTTGTGGCCCATGATGGGATGCACTCCGAGCTGTTTCCTTTTTGCATGTTTTGACATATTTATGTTATGTTACTTGGAATTTTCTCTCTGTCTCTCTGAGTTAATTTGGCTTTCTTTAATCTTTTTGGTTAAGTGAAGATTTAAAGAGTTTGCCGGCATGGGCGAAGGATCTCTTAAAATTGACACCAATGGCACCAGAACCAATAGCTTCGGCTCCAAGTGCAAAATTCCCACTACTTTTAGCGGCAAACAGAACGAGAAGGCCGGATATACTTGATAATTTCAGAATGTATGGCGGAGGTTGGAACATTACTGACAAGCATTACTGGGTTGTAAGTAATTTAAATTTGCCCTGCTTTTTCATAATTTTGTTTTGTTTCATTTGTGTACTGAAATATAATGGATAGAAAAACTGCTGAAATTGGGATGTTTTCCAGTAACTTTTGGGTTGAAGCTTGATTTTATGATGCCAACGAAGTTATGATGGTTATGATTGAATCTGATACAAGCGGAATCTTTAAGATGCTATGTGGCATTATTGTCCAGATAAAAATAAGAAATAAGAAAAAGAAGTCAGGGAGCATCATTTATAGGTGAGACAGTAGGAATGATGGAGCAGATGCTACAGAGCTGATGGTATCTGTGGCTTTAAATTTGTGATGTTTTTTGAATAACGAGAGTTCTGACTGATAACAGCAGAAGTGAAAACACTTAAATTAATTATCTCTGTCCTCCATTGGTTTAGTGGGGGAAATTCTCTTTTGTGAAGTTTGTATTTTTGTAGTGAAAAGTTACCGTCAATATTGCATGCATATGCAAAAGAGTCTCTAAAATTTACCACCATATTGGTGAACAATAACAACAAGCTCGAAGATGGCAAGATAAGATCGTTTTGTTGATTGGCTGCACTCCTATTTTTGCAAAATATAATAACAGTTATCTAGTTTGCTGAAATGCATTATTGAATTGAAAATTTTTGTTTGAAATTATCTTAATATTTCTCTATCATGTGGCCCCACGTGCAATGTTCAGGTCAAGTGGTATGAACTTTTCATAATAGCTACTTCTTTGCCTCAAATTTGAACTGGATTTCTTTTACTGAATATTGATCAGTATTCTTGCAGTCTGTTGCATTTACAGGAGCTGCTGGGTTTGTTCTTGCAGCATTATGGTTTGTTTCTTTCGGGTTGGTTTTAGGTGCACATCTCTGCTGTAGACGGGGAATGGGAACCAAAGATGGAGGATCATTCCTTGCACAATGTATTTGTCTTGCATTGTTGATGCTCTTCACATGTGCTGCATTGTAATACACTTAAACTTTCATAAAGTCTTCTTAATTTTGAGGCAGTTTTTTTTTTTCATTGCTCAAAAAAGAAGAAGTATCTTTTTTTCTAGCTCCAACGTCAAGTATTATATCTTGGCAAAAATTCTGCTTTTCAGCACTGATGGTGTAAAATTCGCATAGTTGTTAGCTACTAATAGAGCCTGTTGATGCTTATGTAGTTGCAGATAGATGTTACATTATTTCTTGATTATGTACTTCCTGAGGATGCTATTTTGATTCTTATATTATGTTTGGCGTCCCGTGATATAAATCAAGACTAATGGAAACTTGGCGGACGACATATAACTTAGACTTCCAATTTTTCTTTTTCTAATGGAAGTCATGTTGGAACTTCCAAGCGCATATTAATAAAATTATATCGTGTTCCCTGGCTAAATAAATCCATAAAACTCTTTACTTCCTTTTATCTCAAGCAAGATGTATCTAGACCTTAATTGTCCATTTTGTTAAGAAAAGATTTTGTTGTCTCAATTTGATTAAAGAGTCAAACACTATATGTGGGTTAGTGCAAATGGCATTGCCTTTAAAATCATGTTTAAGTATTCCTTTTTTGGCTTTCTTATACCTATTGCATTTCCAGTTAGAAAAATATTGAATGGGAGGAAATAAAGTAAATTGTTCCTCCTGTACCTCTTAATGGTTCCTTACATCTTAAGAACAAGTGCCTCAGCATTTGAAGGACCTAGGACTTTAAGAAGATGTTCTTATTTAATCATGACCCTTAGAACGTTTTAAACATAGACTAAAACTTAGTACCATCTGCATTTATCAATTATATCTTATTATGGCAATTTGTTTTTTTATCATTTGGTGATATGAAATATCATATTTGATCTCTTACTTAAGAATCTTGGTTTGTGGGAAAACTATAAAGTAGTTGAAGATGCTAGTCGTTGCTGTAAGTTCCATTTCAGGATATTATTACCGAATATGTTTTGTTAAGATAATGGTGAGGCATTTTTACCTTCATCAGCAGGATGAGATGTTATCCTTAGGCAGATATTAACCTGTCAAATGGGCTAGCAAGCTTTAGATTTTCTGTTAAAGTTTCTAAAATATCATAACTGCATGTCTTAATTTTTATTTATTATTTATGATATATCGTTACATGTTGCACAAACGAATGTAGATACTTTGATTTTCTTATTTTAATTTTCTTGGGTAGCTCATATTGACATTGCTGTCCTTTTATTTTTATAAAACCAGGACCGGATGCATTCTTCTCTCTGTGGGCCAGAATGAGTTCCATGAGGAAGTTTTGGATACTTTAAAGTTTGTTGTCAATCAATCAGATTTCACTATTCAGATACTAAGGAATGTCACAGATTTTCTGTCCTCTGCCAAGACGATTAATGTGGCAGAGGTCTATCTCCCATCAGAAATTTGGAATGAAATTGACAAGTTAAATGGAGCCTTAAATGGTGCAGCTAGTATCCTATCAGAGAAAACAAATGAAAGTTCTGAGAAAATCAGAGCAGTCATCCATGACTTGTATGTCTCTAGAATATGTTTACTCAACCGCTATATCCATATTAAGATCACAAACTGAACTTTTGTCTTGTGATAGGCGTTCCATATTGATCGTGGTAGCATCACTGATGCTTTTGCTGGCCATACTTGGTTTCTGTATGAAATTTATCTCCTTACTGAGAATTTATTACTTTTCATTTATAGAAGTTCATTTCTTTTGCACTAGTTCACTTCTTTCACGTCTCTCCAAACACAAGAATGATTTTTTTTTTTGTACTTTAACTTTTTATCTACCATAATTTTATCTTGACCTGCAGCAATTTTTCTCTGCAGTGCTTTCAGTTTTGGGTCACAAACATGCAATTTATGTGTAAGTTGAAAGCTGTGTACTTTTATTTGGAGATAAACTACGGGCTAACTTGATATAATTTTTTTCAAGGTCTGAAATTCTTAATGTCTATTTAAGATCTTTTATTTGGTTCTTTCAGATTTATAATGAGCGGTTGGCTCCTTGTGGCAGTTACCTTCATTCTCTATGGATTTTTCGTGATCCTCAATAAGTAAGAATCTCATTCAACACTTTGCCCTTCCTACTTTTATGCATGTATATGTGCAATACATACATGCATGATACATATGAGTGTGCACGCATACATATGTCTGTACTTGCATATAGATACTTGGATATCTAAGAAATTCTTGTATCTGTAGTCTTGTTGCTTAGGAGATTGGCAAATTCATGTGCCAGGCAGAGCTCTCATTCTCCACATACTGTGTAATCTTTTCTGTTATTCTTATTTTTTTTTTCAAAAAACAATTATCTGACCGTGAAGATAAAATGTGATCTTATATGTTGTTATGATGACATTTCAATAATCATAAATGGAAATATTTCCATAGTGTTTGAATGAATGGTCAGTATGAATGGATGTATTTGTACATTATTATTGTATAAGTAGATGGCAACTTCCCAACTTAATATATTCAAACATATCTAGCCTGAAATGGCGTTAATCTTGATACCTCGTGCAAGAATTGCAAGAATAACCCCACCCCAACCTCCACTCCGAAAAACCCCTAATTGTAAGAAATATGATGTTTGATGGGTATAGAACAGATTTTCTTGGATGCCTTATCAGCCTTCAAGAGAGGTGTTTAATAACTATGCATTGCAGGAATCAATCTTTCGTAAAGTTCCCTTATAAAATTTTCTTTATACCTCCTTTGAAGTATATGTAGACTTTTTCTCTATAGAAGGGCATTGTTTTACCATCTCTGACTTTGACAAATTAAAGCAGTATGGTGAAAATAACAGCTTTTGCTCACATAACAGACCGGAAAGCACATGACAACTCAGATGAAGTCGTGGAAAACAAAATAAACCTTTTGGGTATCTTATTCACCATACTGTTGGCATATCTGCTTTTTGTTCATTGGTAGCATGCATATGCTCTTTCCATGTGTATTCTTTCAAATCTAACTTATACAGCTGTCATCTAAACAATCAGTATTATATTTGCATCACCAACAGAATGATATATACCGTGTTTCTCAATGTCTGCATGCACTTCTGCTTGCACATACACAAAGGAATAGGTTCATAGACCATTTGTGCTATATAGATGGGAACTTCAATGTTCAGAGGGCATCATTCACATAGTTATAGGCCTAGTGCCAAAGTGCATGGTAGGTAACCCGATTTAATATTTTATGCATTTCATGGTGATCTAAATCATCCAAAATGCTTTAAAATTGTCTTTTTTTTTGTGGGGGGGGGGGGGGGTTGTTGACTTATATGCATGAAGTACACACGAGCAGTGGATTCTTCACAACAAGATATAGTTTGATTTGAATATTGAACCAGAGCGTGGGTGCCAATAGTGCAGTTTGTACACCCCCTTCTTTTTTTTCTCGAATAAAAAGAAAAAAAAGAATATTGAACCAAATCTGGAACACAATCAAAGAACTTGAATTCTGGTCCCCTGTAACAGAATGACTGCTTGGGTTAATGTATAAAATACATACCCATATATGCTAACTAAATCTTGATGTATCAACTATGTTTGCACCTTGCTTGGTGAATGGTAAAAAGCTTGGGCTGAGAAGTGTAATGGTGCGGGTTGAAGTATTGGAGCAGCCACTTTGTGTGGAAAAAAAGGGCCAAAGGTTACCCTCCCAGGACCCTGGTTTGCCAAAACCATAACTGGGTAATGGGCTTTTTTAGACTGCCTATGTCATTCTAAGTAAACTTACAGAAATGGACCAGACATGGTAAAATATTCCTCAAAAACAAGATTCTAATGGACTGAATCACAGTGATCTGCCTTCTTATGTTTAATCTTAGTAACCATCTTAACAGAAACTATTTATCTTTTTTATTGTCCTGTGATAAATTGATTCACACAATTTTTAATGTTCTGATTTGATGCATGCAAGACACTCAAACATCCTTTTGTCAGCTTAAGGTGAATCAGCAAAATGTCTCTGAATATACCTACAATCTCTGCATTACTCTCTTCGAACTGGACCGAATAAAAAAAATTGTAGTGCATGTCATATTTCATTCACTCCTTCTCAAACAGTTCAATAATTGATTCTTTTCGCACCTTATCCCAGACCTGCCAACAGGGATCTGCCAATTTCTAAGATTGTAATATCCTTGTCAGAATCGTTCATCGTGGTAATACCTAAATATAAATAGGCTGTTTGGTTGTCTTGAGTTTTTCGGAGAAAAATAATCATAAAATATGATTCTCTGTAAATAGGTTTGATGAAAAAAAGGGGGAGACCTGTTTTCCATAAAACTCATTTATCAGAATCTAGTACTCTATCAATTTTGGCAAAACAATGCTTCTGAAAAGCAACCAAACATAGATCTTGTAAAACAACCTGGCTGTTTTAGTAAAAAACTTGTCAACCAAATACCCCAAATAGAGATCCCCAAATGTCCATCAAGGTCTGTTGAAATTTGTAAAATTAATGAATATTTATGATCTTACTTGATCAAGCCCTCGAGAAAATTCGTATTCATTGTTGTGTTCATCAGCCAGGACACATTGGAAGTATTGGTGGTTATTGTCACTAATTCCTCCAGTATGACATAGTGGACTCGCTTGGAACCCCCTTTTTCTTCTTTTCTCCATTTTTCTATAGTCAAATTTGAGCAACGAGTTGTGAGTTCTTAATTTAAGGAATTATACTTCATCCCAAATAATTGATTCGTTGATATTACCATGATGCTCAAATATGATTCTTCTTCTAATCAATAGACAGGTCTTTAGCTATTATATTCTACAATTTATTGTCTATTCATTATTATTACATTCTGAGAGGTGAAAGGTTTCTTAATGAACATGTGTTAACAATGAAAAAATGAGGTTAGGATCAGAAGTTCAATCAACTCCAGAAAAATTCAACATCCAACTGCTATGGATCAGTTTCTAATATGGAAGCTGTTCACTGTAACGTGGTACGTGCATGTGTATATGTTCTTGTATATCTATGTGCTTGCATAAGTAGGTGCATGCAAGCATGCAAACACACAAATGGTTGCGCGGAATGCATACACATAGGATTTTTAATCTCATGGAAGTCATTATAAATTGTTGTTGCTAGTTGATAATAACTACTGTATTTCCATGAATTCTACTGACTCTGTCCTCTTACTGATGCATAGACAGAAAAGAAATGCTACATTCATTAAATGAGAACCAGTCAAAGAACCAAAACTCTCATTTATACAAACCTATGACTATACAAAAATATAGGGCATTTTGTCTTTTTCATAGAAGTGATCAAATGCTCTGATCAGAACATCTGTATGGATGTTCTTGGATGTGCGTATGGTGTGCATGGCAGGTTTGCATGCTGTGAGTAGCAAGGCAAGGCGCAGTAGCTGTATTGATTTAGGGGTGTATTACCAAAAGGCCCATTGAATTTATTTCCATGCATTTAAATATATGAGTATGTAGGTAATTTTACAGATATTCTAAACATGTCATCTTCATGTTCTTGATTTTTGGATGCCTTTAATACTGGTGAAATTACTAAAACACCCCTCCTGTTTTCTCAGTGCATGGGAAGAGAGACAAAGGAGTGTTTTGGTGATTTCATCTCTATGTGCTAACCTTTCCTATACAACAGTTAAATGGTTATGTATGTATGTATGTATGCATGCATGCATGTACTTATATATGTATGTACGTATGTACGTATGTATGTATGTGTACACTTTGGTATCTTACAAGAATCACATATGTTGATTGCAACAGTGCTGCGGCAGATACTTGTACAGCAATGGATGAGTGGGTGCGCTATCCTCAGGCAGAGACAGCTCTCAGTAACATTCTCCCATGTGTTGATGAGCAGACAACAAAACACACGCTCTACCAAAGTAAAGAAGTGGTTCGCCTGCTTGTAAACATAGTCAACATAGCAATTTTTGCTATTGCGAATTCAAATGCTGCATTCCAGGATGGGTTCAATTTTTACAATCAGTCTGGACAGCCAATGCCATCTCTCTGTTCTCCATACGATTCTCAGCTGAACAATCGGCAATGTGAACCTCAAGAGGTGCCAATCACTGATGCACCAGTGGTGCGTAAGCAATTCACACTTCAAAAATTCCCTGAAAATGCTTTTCATTTGTAACCTTTGCTTAGAAAAAGGAAATGGGAAATTACTAGGATAGATGAACTTGAAATCCTAAAAAAATTATTGTCTCTAAGTTTGCATTGAAAACTAGACTCAGATTTTCTGACAACAAACAAAATAAAACAAAACAATAGCAGCCTGGATGCAATTATTAGCTTCTCTCTTGGAAATCCAGCTTAGTTGTTAAATTTTCTTGCTGGCCAGTCAAGATCATGCTGTGCTATCCTAAACTATTTGTCCTTTCATGTATGCCAGCTGTCATCACTGCCCTCACGTAGAATTAGTTTTATACTTGTAAAACAAAAGGATTGATTTGTTTAAAACTGTTCGACCCACTTTGTAAGTACGTAGCAAAATAGATTCATAACATAGTATTTTCCTTCTTGCTCTCATACTAATTCTACATTTTCTTGCTAGATGTGTCTTATTTCAAAGTCGCCACAAGTGAATTAAAATAATTTGTCCTTTTTCAGATGGCTGTGCTTTCTAAATTCTTTTGGAACATTTCATCTCTTTTGCCACGGGGATCCCACTTTAGTCCTGTGTTCACCATCTTACAGTCATCTGATAGTCTCTTTGCCGCTATGATATCATCAATATAGCAATATCTTCTTCACTTGCATTAATCTCTCCATGTTTAAAACCTTTCAGGTGTGGCAGAACTACACGTGCAAAGTTTCGTTTTCAGGTTTATGTATCAGCAGTGGAAGGATTACCCCAGATATATATTTCCATCTGGCAGAGGCAGTAAATGTAAGCTATGCGCTCTATCACTACACTCCGCTATTACTCAGCCTTCAGGATTGCAAATTCGTCCGAGAAACGTTCGACACCATCACCACAAACTACTGCCCCGATCTGGAGCAAGACCTCCGCATGGTCAGTGTTGGACTGGCCCTGATCTCCATCGGGGTCTTGCTCTGCCTCATCCTGTGGATTTTCTATGCGAACCACCCCCAAAGGGAGGAGGTGTTTGCGCCACTGTCTAAAGTGAAGTTTGCTCCAAATAGCAACATTCCCGTGAGAATCGAAGTATCATCCTAGTCTACATAGATATAAAAACATAAGCAGCCCATCCCACCCCAAATCCCAAAGGTGGGGCGAAGCACCATCTTGGGTGCTAAGTATGTTGTCTAGATTCATATGTATGTGCACTTATTCTTGCACCTGTAGCAATTCATCAGCTTTGGCCTTATTCATGATATTTGGAGCCATGAGCTGTGAAGACGAGTTCTATCGGGGTAGTTCTAAATACACCCCCCCTATTGCTCAGGACACCCCCCAAAAATTAAAAAAAAATTAAATACTCTCTACACCCCCCCATTTGCTAAGGACACCCCTAAAAAATTAAAAATTTCTAAATTACCCCCACCCTCCCCACCCCCCACCTCCCCACCCCCCGCCTCTGCCTCCTCCTCCTCCCCCCTCCTCATCCTCCTCCTCCCCCTCCCCCTCTTCCCGCCCACCTCTGCCTCCCCCTCATCCCTCTCCCCTCCTCCTCCGCCCCGCCTCTGCCTCCTCCTCCTCCCCCTCCTCATCCTCCTCCTCCCCCTCCCCCTCTTCCCGCCCACCTCTGCCTCCCCCTCATCCCTCTCCCCTCCTCCTCCGCCTATTCACCCTCCTCCTCCCTCCTCCCTCCTCCTACTCCTCCACCCCTCTACCTCCGCCCCCCATCCCCATCCCCTCTTACTCTGCATCCCCCTCCGCCTTCTTCCCCTTCTTTGCCTCCTCCTCCACCCCCTATTCCTCCCTGCTCCCATTCCTCCTCCTCCTCCTACCCCTCCTCCCCCTTCTCCTCCACCTCCCCCTCCTCCTCCTTCTCCTCCACCTCCCCCTCCTCCAACTACCCCTCCTACCCCTCCCCCCTCCGCCGCCTCCTCCCCACCCTCCTACCCCTCCTCCCCTCCCCTCCGCCGAACAGAAGGATTCTGTTCGGTTGAGGGTTGCCGAACAGAAGCCTTCTGTTCGGCACTGGATCGCCGAACAGAAGCCTTCTGTTCGGCACCGTTCAGCCGAACAGAAGCATTTTGTTCGGCGATCCAGTGCCGAACGGAGCACGAAACGGAGGAGTAGGAAGGGGGGTGTACTGAGAAAATTTCAAGGGCAATATGGTAATTACACTAAAGGTTAGTTTGGGTATTTTTTTTTTAATTTTTGGGGGGTGTCCTGAGCAATAGGGGGGGTGTATTTAGAACTACCCGTTCTATCGGTGCCCTCCCGTGCTTGTCTATTTCGTGAGGTCATTTCTTGGATTGGGTGTGGTCGAATGTTTATGCTTTTTATATATTCTATTCACACATAAAACCTACTCGTGGACCTGTGTAAACTACAGTATTTGTTATCATTTGGAGTTCAGGTGCATGGGAGCATGTTCCTTGTGCCGGCGCTCAAGACACATCATGGCCTCCTAGTAGGTGGTCCTTGCGCTATAACCATCGTGAGCTTCGAGGACTAATAGAACCTGCACGGAGCCCTCTTGTCAAAAAGGATCCAATTCTTGATTGGAGGCTGAATGACCGCATGAGATGAGATCTGTTCCTCTAGTAAAGTTGGACGATAGGATATTTCTGACCTCAAACTGACAGGACTAAGGTACCTTGATGTGGGTTCTTACGCAGGACGACGTGGAAGGGAACGTGGTTTTAACTTTCACTAATTTGGTGCATCTGTGATTTAACTCCCAATTATTGGTTCAAGTTTCCGGACCTTTTTTTTCAGCAAATTAGATCCGGCTGAATAAGAGAATAGCTGCTTCATGCGGCACAGGAGAACCCAAAGATGGCCGACATACCACCATTTGAAAGGATTCAGCACAGAACCTGGTATAATGCCATATGTAGCTAGCGTGCATGCCAAACTAGGGGGAACATTTGAGTGGGCTCAGCAGGCCTTTACTTCCCTTTCCGGGGGAATGAAGGGTGTACGCATTTTGCATCACTTACAAGTTTGGACAATACCTCGAGCACGGTTGAGGATGCAGCGCTCATTATCCATGTCGATGATGATGTCGGGTGCTCGATGCATGCAGTCAACTCCATCCAAATTTTGGTGGCAAAAGGCTGGCCATGCCAGGCTTCAGAAAGAGCACACCATCATGATGCTCTCCATTGCCGACTTCATCTTGGATTTTTGGCCAAGCTAACAGAGTTTATTGGTGGAAAGGATTGGATGATGCATTTTTTGATGCTCCATTCCCATAATTAATTACAATGGTCTAACTAATGGTGGAAGGGAATGATTGATTCGGGATTAGTGAAAGGCTACTATTTAGTATTAGTGAAGCCCAAAAAATATGCATGCGCTAGGCTTGCCGACCGATGGCCATAGCAGTGTGGTCCTACTCCTACTTATGTGGTCACCTTGGCAACTGGAGGACTGAAGGAACGAGTCGGGCTGCATGTGTGTGGGACCCAGATTGGAAGCAGCTTGGTGTGGATTTGGCACCAAATATTGGTCATCTAGGCCATAATTAAGATTTTGGCAGGCTTAAGTGGACCGCTCGATGCATTATAGAGTTGCTTGCATCATATGATTAGTTCGGTGTGAGAGTACAAGGCTCTAACAGATGCCAAATGTTAATATATTTCAAGAAATGGATTTTGAGCTCAGAATGCTTGAGCAGCTTAGCTGACTCGCTCCAAGATGTCATGCCCGTGGAAACATGGATTACTTTACAAGTGCCTTGTCTGATCTCCAGAATTACATTAATTAACATAGCCAATTCATATCAGCTAGATAGACTTAATTTTTATGAGTTCGTTGCATGTCCAAACGTGTTAATCATCTATCTATATCATTATTCTTCGTAGCTTCGTTTTTAAGACGAAAGCATTGCACCGGACAATTTGATGGCTGCTGTAGAAAGAAGCGAACAGAGAAGAGATGCAGCACCAGAATATCTGATGACGAGGTTTGCTGCTTTGGCAGTGAAGCATCGTACGCTCAGCAGAAGATCTGGATGCCAGATTCGAGAATTCACTGCGTGAACTCTCCGCCGCACACGTGTCGTAAAGCGGAATGAATGACCTGAAGTTACATAGGCGGACGTTAAATATGGAAGCTGCCACGAGGACAACTAGATTTGCCCATACGCAATCTGCATAAGCGCCTTTTTTTCATTCCACAACGCTGATGGTATCGGGGTGGCCGTGAAATGAGTGGTTCTGACACTGCATGACGGTGAGGGGAGTACGTATCGAGGTGCCAATAAGCAAGCAGCATTAATTATCCCATCGGATCGACCCCAATTACAACCGATTGCCGTTACTTACCCTAGCAAACTAAGATTTCAATCTTTTAATAATATTGTAATGGCCGTTAATGACATCATAATAACAAATAATGGATAATAATGATAAAATAACAATGTTCTTTTGATTTCTTTTTACCATAAGAAAACAAAAAATCATATAAAGGACCGAGCACTATGTCGCAATCCATTCATACAAAGCCTCTGGAATAGTAAACCGCATAGGCAGCAACCCAGTCAGCTGCACCGTTTGCTTTCCTATAAATGTATGTGGCCTAATGGAAATTACACTCCTGCAGAAATTTGCGAATGTCGAGGAGCAGCGGTTTGCCCTTGCCTGTGCGTCTCCGATCCCGGATCCAGTTGATCACCATAGCTGAGTCGCCCTCGAGGATGAGCTTAGCCGTACCCAGTGTCTCCCAGGCATAAGAGATGCGTTCCCAGGCTGCTTTGAGCTCAGCACACATCACAGAGGAGTTGAAGATCTGCTGACCCCCACTGCTGCTAGTCTGTAATCATGATCTCTGATGACGGAGCCTGCGCCTCCGCATCTCCTGTTGTTGGCCACCCTGCCATCGAAGTTCACCTTTAGAAAATTAGGAGGTGGAGGCACCCAGGATACAAATACATATCTGCGCGCTGCAAAAGCAGGAAGGGGGCTTTAGATGTCTCTAGCCAACCCAGTCGATGGAACTTCAACGGTCCTGATAAACTCTGCCGCGTGCAGTAGAGCTCTGGCCGCCACCACTATTAGGGACGAGCTGCTATCCTCAAAGACTTAGGCATTTCTGTCCAACCAAAAGTGGTAGGCAAGGTAGGCAGTACAAGTCCCTCTCTCCTCCAACCCAGACTCCTGAGGCCCCTTAAGAGATGCAGGAACAAACTTTTTAAAAGAAAAGGGAAGAATTAATCTTCATATGAACTATTTCTTCAGATAAAATAATAAACTTTCAAATAAAATAAAAAAAAATCAAAATTCATTTGCTCCTATTCTTCCCTTTTCTTTCAAAAAGTTTGTTCCTTGTCCAAATGAATTTTGAAATTTTTTTATTTTATTTGAAAGTTTATTATTTTATCTGAAGAAATAGTTCATATGAAGATTAAAAATAATTTTTTTTGTTTAACCTATTAATGACACTAAATTATGATCGATTGCAATGACCGCTATCTTCCTCCTATATTAGCATACATCTATCATAGTCGAGGCTTAAAATAACAACCATTATAACAATTTTGAGCTCTTTTATGACCTTATGCCACATAGTGAATTTATGATGGTTATAATGGTTTGCTATAACATAAATAATTCTAATTTTTTTTTATCTGCAGTATTTTTCTAAATAAAAAAATCAAAATTTAATCCTTTATGCTAATTCTTTCTTCAAAGAAGCTGCATAGTATAAAAATGAATAGTTTTTTGGAATATTTTTCTATTATTGTTTATTATTTTCAATTATATTGTTACTACAGTAGTATAAAGATTTAAAACCAAATATTTTGGGGTAAAAATCGGTCATCGGAATCAAGAATAACTCTAGTAATGTTGTTACTGAAACGTTGAACGCAGCAAGGGGGGCCAATAGAGCAGTTATTTTAAACTTTTTTTATGCACACCCTTCTACCGGTGCAATAGGGTAGCTCACCTAACGAGACTAGAGATGCCTCCAGTACAACTTAACATGACATCTTGGATAGAATCGCATCCACCCTAAGAAGCGTCCTCGTCTAGCGGTGCCTACCAAAAGCAATGTTAGACTATTTGTCGGGGAAATGACTCTCGCTCATGTTGAGGTTTCCATATCTTAATTCTCATATCTTTTGAGAGTTGGACAAATCTTGCTGCTGCTTCAAAGTTTTTATTTTTTATACTAACTGAGATATACTAATGCTAATTTAAGATTGCAAGATTGATTAACTTTAAATTATTAATTTAAAATTGTACTAATATTGTAAGTGATTGAAAATTTTTGACCCATCTATGGACTTTTTTTTCATAGTATATATCATGTTGAGTAGGTTGCATCTTTAATTTAAATGGTTTATTATTGATTTTAAAATTATTAATTTATTCTACAAGAAGATGACATAAGGTGTACAGTCTCTTTCTAACTGTAATATGATAACTCAATGTGTATTGATTTATATTGATCAAAATAAGGAGGAGCAAATTTTGCGCGCGCGCGCGTGTGCGCGAGCGCGCGTGTGGGCGTGCGTGTGTGTGGGTGTGGGTGTGTGCACACACAGGCATACACACATGTACACACACACACACACACACACACACACACACACATATATATATATATATATATATATATATATGTGTATGCAATCTTTTAATATCAATACAAACCAATATTTCATTCAAAATAGCAATCTTAATTAAGAGTTGCCTATTTTCTCCTATTATACATATATATTCTACTACACACTGGTGGTTGAATGCGGAGACACATATGCAAGCTCCTCATAGGTGCTGTTGGTGAGGCATATGTTATCTATATTTCTTTGATTTCTATATAATCTTTGCTTATCCAAAATACAAAAAGAAAGAAAGAAAATATGGTGCAATATTCACTTAAAGCCATACATAACTAATAGTCTTTTTTTGTTTTAGCTTTGACAATAAAGAGTCCATTAGCATACAAGATGCTCTAGTAGTCCGAGCAAGCTGACTTGATCTTGAACTCATACAAAGGCACAAGAACAATGGGTCACCAGTAATTTCAGACATGAACCCTAATTGGATCATGTATGGATCTCAAATTGGTCTCAGCATGTTCGACTTTTTCTAACACAATGAAAACTAATTGAAAATCTTGAGTTGATTCAAACTCCAGAGCAATAGATCAGATCTAGTCTAAAATTTTAATACCAAAACAATCTTGAATTAAGTCAAGCCAAATCGAATCCGAACCCAATCCATTTGCTGCCCTAACACCAACAAAGAGGACCACAAAGACCCAATTATTGAGCCTTAGCCTCCACTAGACATGCAACATGACACCAAACAATAAATCATCCCTCACAAGACCAAGTGAGACATAAATTCATCCACTCTCTTTAAATACCGCAAATAATTGACCAATATGCCTCTTCAAAATCCTGTCCAGTCAAGTTGATTGGGCTGCTTCTGGAAGATGTTTCCTTCCCCGTCACTTAACTACAACTTGCATTATTTATGAAGCTAAGCAATAAAAAAAAAATAATCAAAGCAAGCTTACATTCATTATCAACAGCTCTTATGCATTCCTTAATTGTGTGGGAAGCATAAACCCCTCTAATTATCTATTGAAAAGAGTGTATTGTAAATTTCTCATGCAGATCAAAACGAGCATGACCAATGTTTCTTTGCGAGCGAAGAAGTGGCAGGTTGTTCAAAGCACACATGGTCATCCAACATCTTCGGGTGGACCAGAGCTGAATATGGGCCGATTTTAGGCACAGAAGATATTAAAGTTTAAGTAGGCAGGGCCTGAAGTCTAACTAAAAATGAATATAGTTTAGGCTCGGGCCCATCCAAAGACCAGCTCTAGGGTAGACATTTATCACCACAAAGTCCATACAGAAAAATCCGGTTTAGCATCTAGTCTGCCATAACTTGGCTTTTCACAAACCCGATCAGGTTGATTCTGATGATAACTTACAAGCTAGACCACTATATGAACTAATTTACTGGTAACCGATTTCTAAATGTGAGTTAATAACATTTTATAAATCTATATTTGCTTAAATTGGCGGTCCAAACAATCGGTGCGGGTTATATCAAATTGAGTCGCGTTAACTTGGACACAAAACCTACTTGACCACCAGAATCAATAAGCACGGGGGCTTATACGTTACATCACTCCATAAATGAACTTAGAAACAAATCCATTTTTTTCAGGTTGAGGTCACCAACCCAACCAAACCAATCTCGCCCATATTCAAGTTGGAGTCCCATTTTTCAATCTGTGTCATCTTTGCAAACAAAATCTGGAACTTGTTAATCAATAAGTTTGATATACAAGCAAGTTAGTTTATTGGGTGCAGGTATATGTTGACTCAAGTTTAGACTATATTAATTTCTCTTCCCAAAAGAGGCCATCCGTTGTTATTATAAAATCGGTGCCATTAACTCCAATTGAGGCACCATCTCGCGTATGTGGAATCCCGGAAGAAGGCTGGACAATGACTTTGAGTATGCTGCCGGAGACTGTAATGTCACATTTTGATATTAATTATTATGATATCAATATTAATTAATTAATTAAGGAAAAGTAGATATTATGAATCAATATTTTATTACCACCACCATCATCGTCATATACTATTTTTAGTATCAGAAACTATATATCATATTATATTACGCTATCTTGTATTAGATCTTATAGCACAACTATATCATACTTATTATGATATAGTAATTGGATTATATTTTTATACAGTAGATTATATTACATTATAATATAATGCATAATGATTTTATAGAATTATAATATAATAATGATTATAAAACAGAAAGATGCCTCACAATCCCACTCTATACCCTACCCTAGTGACATGATACACGGGCGCCTCATGTTACCCATGCGACTCTCGTATACTATATGAATCGCCAATAACCACAGAGAATTGGTGCACTCTGCAGTACAGCTGATCAAAAGCCGGATCTTACGTCAAAATTTTATTTATTTTTAATCAAATTTTGGGTCGGGCTTATTTAAAATTTAATTTTTTTTTCTCAAATCCGATCCATGATCAGCTCTACTCCATCTCAAAGTAATTGAAACCTCTCAACATTAAATGACCAAATACATGAACTACATTTGTAGTTCTCATACGCCAGCATACTTGGAAATGCAAATGCAATTATTTAGCAATGCAGGCGAACAAACAGTCCCACCACCATATGGAATATAGTAGAAAAGTTGGTTTCCACCCATAAAAACCAAAGCCAACAACTCTGACTCTAGCTTAGACCGGACTTGGCCCAACCTAATCTTTTTTTAGGTAAATTAGCAATAATGATTGGAAAATGAGCCTAAACCCAAACGAATTCGGCTCGGGTCAAAATTAAAAAAAAAAATCCATTGTGTTCTCGTCTGCAGCTGCAACTCCACCAACCCACCTATTCCTGACCAACCTATAAGATTCCAATGATGCATGACATGGCTCGTGACATGTCGCAGTCCATCACATATAGTTGAGCAAAAAATTCGTGTTCGTGGGCTTAAACGACTGCAACGGTAAAACTGCAATGCCATATCGTGGCAGACGTGTTAAGAGGGAGATATCCGGATTCCCGGAGATAAAAGAGGACACTATGGGGACAATATGGGAACGCCAACGTTTTCTGAAGCACAACAGGGGCGTCCATGGAAACTCGATGGGTTATATTGAGAGTGACAACCTTTCGAAAGGGTCCAAGATTGATAGCTAGAAGCCAAGGTTTATAAAGAAGGCCAATACCAGAAGGAAATGAAGGGGGGAGACGGATAGATAGATCGAGAGAGAGAGAGAGAGAGAGAGAGAGAGGTTAATGGTAGAAAGTAGAATGAGAATGGTAAACCATGAAGGGTAGGGTGGGAATGATGTAATAATAATAATGAAATAGGAGAGAGAGGGAAAGAGGGGTAGTGCGAGGACGGCAAAATATCGAAGGGGATGGTACTTAAATTTGGAGACTTTGGCTTGGGTTTTTTGTAACACCCCACCCCACTCCATCTCTTGCTTCCTCCTCAAACCCCCTCCTCTCTTCTCTTCCACCTTCCTCTCCGCCATCCTCTCTTCTCTTCCTTCACTTCCAACATATACTTATCCCACCTTGCAAGTCTTCTTCTCCGCCTTCCACTGCTTGGGTTTCTTCCTCGCAGGCTTGGTTTTCCTTAGCCTTCAACTTTTGGGGAGGAGAAAAGAAAGAGCTCTCTGGAACCATAAGAAAGCTGCCAACTTTTCCATTTGGTAACTTCTTTTCCTCTCGCTTTCCTTCTCCTGGGTTTCGGGCTGCTAGGCTCCTCTCTTTTGGTGGGTTCTGCTTCCTTTACTGGTCTTCCTTGGCCATTTTTCCTCCTTGCCTTTTCACTTCTTTGGCCTTTTCTGGTACAGGGCTTTATTAGGTTCTCTCACCTCTCTTCTTTTTGGTTCTTTGCTGGCTTCTATTGATAAAGGAGCTTAGTCCTCTTGTGGGGAAGTTGCTGCTTTTTTCCACTGTCGGTATGTTTGGGTTACAGCTGTCTGCGTTTAGATGGTCGGGCTGTTCTTGATTTTTGAAGAATTGCTTGGGGGCTTTTACTTCTTTTTAATGCGGGTTTATTTTCTTCTCTCGTTTCTTTTGTAGTTTGGTTTAGTTCTTCTTCCAATTTGCTTATAAAGATGCCTTCTTTCGTGTGTTTTTCTATTTGTTCTTGTTTGTGTGCTTTTCTTTTTCTTAATCTCTTCCTTTGATTGCCTGTACAGGGTCACGTTTTTGTTTTCATCTAGTTTTTTTTTCCATTGTTCTCTTTTTTGATGCTTGGAACTTTTTTTCCTTTTAAATCTATTTTGCAGTTTAATCTCCTGTTCTTCTTGGTAAAGGTTAACTCTTTTCTCCATTTAGGACTCATTTCTCATGTTTTCCATACATATATATTTATTTCATTTTCAAAGTTTGAGTAATTTGTCTGTGCCTCTTAATTTACTCTGTCCTTTGTTTTTAATAATCCTAAAGGGATGGGAGACCATCTTGCCTTACTGGTGGACCGCCTGCTCACCGAGGCAACCCTTGAAGCAGCCATTGCAAGCAGAAAACAGGCACAAATTGCGCCGGTCTCGGCATCATTTGCGGATCCTGGGAGTGAATTAACTCAGAAGACAACTTCCGCAGATAAGACCTCCCCACCAAATTTGGTCGAATGCCGGATCTGCCAAGAGGAAGATGTGGATTCCAACATGGAGATTCCCTGTGCATGCTGTGGCAGCTTAAAGGTAAAGGGAAATTAGATATTAATCTGATAGCGTGTTCTGTCTGTACAAATTTTGCTTCTGCTGGATAACCTGGTTTTCTTAGTTAGCCTATAGCAAAATTGTATGTTGAAATTAACTTGTGGTTCGTGATAAGAAACATATTGGTTGCTGGATCGGTTGAACTCTGAGAAAGACTTAGTAAATGACAAAAGATTGGGATTCATCAGTTCTACAGTAGATTATAAGCCAGGAGGCTCTGATCCCCACAAACTGCCCAATGTCAAGTACTCAAGTCTGATGCAATTATTCAGTAATGTGTATATAAAGGATGAATAAGTTTCAAACATGAATCATTCAGTGTAAAGGAAGTTCACGGAGTCACATTGCCTAATTTCGCTTCAGTTTCAAATTTTGACCTCTACTTCCAGTTCTTGTGTATATGAACTAAAGTAAGGACTATGATCCATGTTTCTTTGTCTTAGACATAAGAGAAAACCACTATTGTGATCTCCAATGCAGTACATATGGCTATGGAACTTCCTGCATTTTGTGTTTCTTCTTGCATATAAATCTTCCTACATAGCGGGTGCTGCTGCGTGGAAATTTAAGCCTAATAGGCAAATCTTCAGTTCTGCACATTGTCTAGGTTCTTAGTAAAGCATGATGTAACTTTAGTTTGGAATCTAAACTTTCATTTTTGACTTTTTTTTTTTGTTGACTGCTTCCTGACAGATGTCAACCCAGAAGTTCATGTAATATTAAAATGCAAATTAATATTCACATGAAGAATGGCACCGGACAGATGCTTTGTGCAAACTAATTTTAACTCCATGCTGAAAGATTGAGCCAGGCCATATCTACTTGGTGGCCTATAACATGAAGATTCAATAATGAATCTAACACGACTTGGATTAACATGAATTCCTAGTGAACCATCCAGTTTGCTAAGAATAGGATCATATAATTGTTTTCCTTTATATTCTGTTTAAGTTGATGATAAGTGCAATTAGTTTGCTGTTAGTTGATTAACTGGCTTCTATTAAAATCTTTGATGAGTTCATTAAATATGACAAGGAAGATGACAATGGAAAAATGTTATTCTGGAAGAAAATAAACTGTTTGTTAAATTGGTTCCTACTGTATGCTGGCGAAATGACAATCAGACAAGAGCACTTAGGAGTCTTTTTTCTGAATTTTTTTTTTAAAGATTCTATTGTGCCATTTGCAACATAACATCATTGTATCATAAATATGAGTTCACATTAGGCCTTGTGAATTTGTAATTATTGGAAAATTTAACGGAAGATTCCAAGTAATTCAAGACATGGATTAATAATTGTTTACATTCCATTTGGAAAGTTATTCTGGTTCTATATCTGATTTCAGACAAGTGAACGTAAAATGCTGTTTAGTTCAGATACTGAACTTGGAAAGAAAATCTCAATTCACTACAATCATTTTCTTGCTTGCAGTATGCTCACCGAAAATGCATACAGCGGTGGTGTAATGAGAAGGGTGATACCATCTGTGAGATATGCCTGCAGGTGATGCCTATTTGTCTGGATTTACAGATGTGTGTTCTATAAGTGCAGTATATTCTAAAATGAATGTTACACCTACATGATCATCTAGGTGAGAAGACACCTAAAATAACGTGTGTGATTCCCAAGCAAGTGCCAGGTGGGGCGTGCACAATAAGTGATAACTTATGTATTGCATGTTTAGGTGTTTTTCATCTAGGCATGCATCTAGATCAAGAACTGAAACCATGTTATTTTTTTTTTGCTTGTATGAGGATTCATTGGCTTAATATCTAATCTTATAATGTCGAATGCCAGCAATTCAAGCCAGGTTATACTGCTCCGCCCCCATTGTTTCACTATGGTAGTATTCCAATGAACTTCAGGTACCCTTTGTGCTACACACCTATCTATCTGTATGTGTGTCTGTGTTCTAAATTATGTATGAGTGAATTTAGAAGTACAATAATAGTGCCAATAATATAGATGCATGTCTCTCTCATAGGCCCTGAATATAGCTTCTGTAATTGTCAGGGGAAGGTGGGAGATTTCCCGGCAGGATCAACATGATTCTCAGATCATAACAATGGTTCCATCAGATCATGATCTTATGGGATCTGACTATGATGACGATTCAGCTTCAAGCACAAGAAGCACAATTTATTGTCGATCAGTTGTCATAATTGTGAGTTTCTTTCAGTTGATGAGTTTGAATGGTTCATATCTTGGCTTCCTATTCCTTGTGGTTCTGATCTAATAAAACCTCATTTTTCATCTCAATCCAGTTCATGGTTCTTTTGATTCTTCGCCATACTCTTCCTCTTGTAATCAGTGGACCTGAGCAGTACTCCTTCACACTTTTCTCAGTAAAGCTCTTATGGAACAAAATAAACTGTCCTCTTAACACATTATAGAAATCACTGGCTTCTGAAAGTCTTAAGTGTCTTTTCATGGATTAATTGTGTTTATCTGTGCATATTAATAAAAGCTGCTGATGCTGAGGACTGCTGGAATCCTTCTACCAATATTTGTCATGGTGAGAGTGCTAACCACATTTCATCGTCGACACCACCGACGGGTACTTATTCTTCTCTTTTGGTTCTTTGAAGGTCGCATCATGTTCTTCATTTTCTTGTTGACGGTTCTAATTTGGATCAATTAACAATGCAGGTGAGTCATGAAATATCCGACTCTTCATCTGAAGGGGAAAGTATAGAGTCTCATTCCTTGCAGCTAATGCAGTCTCAACCATATCTCATTCGCGGGCACTAACAAAATGAAAGTTGCTGCTTGGTTGGCACCAAAATAATCCCACCACAGCTTTGGTGATGCAAGAAGTATGAAACAGAGAAAAAAGAATCAGAAGAACGGCAGGTCAATAATTTGAAGCTTCAGATGGGATTTTAATGATTACATTATTTTGAGAAGATCAAATTTAAGCCACTGTATATATGTTAAGAACAGTTGCAGACTTCCCAAAAGGATGCCACTCGCTTCAAAAGCCTGAAGATGAAGTGATTTATTATGATTGAACGAGGAGAATTGTTACAAGTTTAGCAATTTCAGGTGCAGTAAAATGTTGCTTGGCTATGAACTCATTGGTTCACAACTTTATAATTCTGATTACATGAATGCAAAACATTATGAGACTGTTAGGAAGTTTGGATTCAAATCCTGTACGTGCCCTGCATTTGTCTGTGGTATGGTTTCTTAGGTCAGAACCAGAAGCCACCATGAGGGCAAAGAATAATTCTTCAGCTTGAAATATTTAAAAGTAAAAGCATGGTGATCTCAATCAGTGCCCCCAGGCGCCAGCTGCATAACATGTAAACTTTAAAAGCCAGATTGATTGGTTCATTTAAAACATCAGTATGCCCTTAACTGAACCAGTCAATTGTTCCATCGTGACTAAATGACCATAAACAATCTTAATTACGAAGAACAAGCTTTTGTATAGGTTTCATTTGTACATGCTGTGGATTTTAGTTGAAACTAGTTTAGCTCGCTCAGCTGAAAGCAGAATTGTTTTCTAACTGAGTAAAAAAGATTCAGAATCACCAATACCACAAATCAGAGATTCTAATCCTCTATTTTTTTGCTCCTAAACTTGATCAGTTTGTCATAGATGGATTTTTTTTTTAATTTTATTTTGACTTCAAAAACTACTGCCAGTTGTTTAAATATTTGTGCAATTCTTTCAAATGATGCCTACTTTTGTTCTAGTAAGTATCTCAATAGGTTCTATCTAACAAGAAGATGGATTCTACTTTTGTTGTTTAATTGATTTTCGCGAGTAACCCATCAGACTATTGAGAAAGTTTGTGATCTAATTGTATCAACTAAAATGATTCTTCTGTAATCCATGCTAGCACAAAAATTGCCCTCTAGAATTCCATCTCATTCATCTCTTTACTCATCATCATCAACAACAAGATCATCATTAATCAAATCATGATGATGACAGCGATGATTATGACGATCTATTATACACTGATTCCAGAAAGTGTAGGTCAAACATATGTTTCATACGGTCTTACTTTATTGATCTTAATGGAGGCCAAAATAAGATCCAGTTAGATGTGCAAAGGTTTCCTTAGTACCCTGCCTATGGGCCACTACAACGCTGTAAACGTGGAAAAAGAGTCATGGCATGGCATAGCCCTAGACCGAATCACTGATTCATTCATTTTATGGCAGCTTAGCAATAACGGGATCTTTTATAGATGGTTGCCAAACCAATCTCAGTACTTGAATAAAGTATGAAGGAACTACAAGTGAAGTGATCAACCAATATGGTGATGTAGGAAATTAAATAATAGAGAGTTACATCCAAGATTCATCCTTAATTAGCATTGCCACCTTTCATGAAAGGACTAATCAGTTCAAGAATTTATCGCAACATTCTCAAATTAGACCTCAAATTTCTTGCTCATATGGATCTACTTTCATGGAACATAATATCTTGTTACTTTAATTTTGTAAGGAAACAAAGTGCGGAGTCATCGAAGAATAGCACCATAGGCATGATAGGGGAATTTGAGTGATAGAAGCGACTGATGTAGTATCTTAGACTGTAACCTTTGAAAAAAAATAAAGGTTCTGGATATGATCAAATAACACTTTCCGAACCTCCAATGGCCTCCAAATGGAAATTTAAAATGAACATTGAACAAATGGATAGCTATCAGATGCCAAAAATCTCAAAAATCTTCTGTCGTATCAGTCGGTTTCTGGTCCTACCAGCGTGTAGAATCTCAGATGATAAGGTCGACTTCATAATTGGCGATGGTTGTAGGTTTGCATCCACATCATAGCTTGTTATAGTGGCTGAGAAGCAACTTTAGTAGCTGAGAAGCAACTACATAAAGCTCATGATTCAAAACGCTGAACACCTTGATCTCCAAATCATTTGATGTTACTTAACCTTGCTGGTAAAGCCTTTTGGTGGTCATACAATATATTTGGATTCAAAAATACCTTCACAAAAGTCTTGCGGTCTGGGATATTTGGGAGAGGACCATCTCTTGCATATTTAAGTATCTACAAGCCTTTTTTGGGTCCTTTTAAACCATTCCTCCTCTGCCCCAACCCCCACTCCCACCACACAAAATTAAAGTTACAAGATGAACCGATAAAGCTATAACATCTCATGAAGATGTCAGTTTATTAAGCTGGTAAAGTTTTTAGCAATTGGACTGGGTGATATGCGAAAAAAAAGTCCCATCTTTATTAGCGTTTGAAGGTTTCGGGTTTTTGGGAGGGGCTACCCCTTGTCGTATGGCTCATTCCTTAGCAACACTATTTTCATATTCACAATCTCTAAAAAATCAATATTGGTAAAGTTGATATATTTCTAAAAAAATATGGAAACTAGAGTCTTTTTTCTCCAAAATTTTTGATAATGAAATACTATACCACTTTAACTATTCCTCTTCGCAAAACTTTTAGAAAACAGAAAAAAAAGTGAGCCATCTTAGAAAAGACCAGCCCTACCAATTTCATTTTTATTAATGCCGCTAACAAACTTTTAGAAGACGATAACTGTTTAGAACATCATATGCTTCTGTTCTTTCGCTATCTTCTCCTATAAAAAACTAGTGCTCGTCGAGTGCAGCCAAGGCCGCCCGAGTTCGAGAGGCGTGACCAAAAGGAAGCAAAGGCCCCATATAAAAACAGGAACAGGAGCTGGCTACGAGTCTTCCCCCCTGATGGAAGGGAGGTGGAGAGTTTCCTGGCTTGTAGAGGGGCAATTTGGGAAGTTGGGAGGGAGAGGGAGAGAGAGGAGGGATTTGGTTGGCTTGATACACGCCTGAAGCCACTCTTATCTTTCATCCCTTCTCTTTTTTGGTTTTGGTCTTGGTTTTCCTTCCCTCACATTACCACTGATCCAGCTGGGCCATCCGGAAGAAAGATAGGGGGATTGGAGATGGACTTCTTCGAGGGTGGAGATTCTTTTAATTTTCTCCTCTCGGTTTCAGGGAGGGGGTTGAATGGCTGCTGTGCCGTGATGTTGCGGTTGCTCCTTGGGCACTCACTTGAAGGCGGAGACGGTGGGATGGGACTTTTATTAATTAGATGGAGTGAATTTCAAGGTTTCTTTCCGGACAAATTCTTTTCTTTTCCTTGGCCATGAAGTGCCCAGGGATGACCTTACCTATTCTGCTCTTGCTTCACATGGTAAACAATATTGCCAAACATCATCCCAGTTATTTAATCAGTTTCATGGTCCTTCTTTTAGAGCAATTATATTTCCGTGCCTCCATTCAAAAATTATATTAAATTGAAAAAACTTTTTGTCGAGATTCCTATATCTTTGTTGAAATAGTATACTTGATAGCTATCTATTTTCATATTATTTTTTTAAATTACATATTAAAAATTTTTATTATTAAAAAAAAGAGATCTTATTCATTAGATCCGCCTTATATCTCCAAATGTATTGAGCCGCCCCTGAGTGCAGCTGGCTAAATAAATAGCCAAGTAACTAAGTTTTCATGATTTTACTGCTCCAAACATACCAACCATAACCTATTTTACTCCCATTTTATTGATTTAACTTTATCTTATTTTATTTATTTTTAATCGAAGCTGGAAGCTTCAAAATAGCCCAAGGAATAGGGCTGGAAATGGGCTACCTTTTGTTTTTAGTAAAACCTACCTCACAAAGTATTCCAGACCTACCTTGGAAAGTTAAGATATGCTGGCATTCAGCACTTAAAAAAAAAAAAGAGGCATGCAATTCATCCTTGAGGTTCCACTCCCTGCATCCCCAATTTTCAGTTTTCAAAATACCCTTTTTCATGATTGTGTGTGTGTTTTTTTTTCACTTTTCACTTGTCACATAGAGCATATATATGGCTGTTAACAAAAAGGTCCATGGTTCAAACCCTTCTCTAATGTTTATTTTTTATTTTTATCTATTTCTTTGTATAAGTAATAGAAAAAATAAATAACATTGTAACAGTAGATAGGAGATGTTGACATGATACATCTCAATGTGCCAACCTCTTCGGTTACTACTAGTGTGCGTCTCTCTCTCTCTCTCTCTCTCTCTCTCTCTCTCTCTCTCTCTCTCTCTCTCTCTCTCTCTCTATATATATATATATATATATATATATATATATATATATCTGTAATCTTCAGGAAGTCTGAGATATAACTTCAGAATAATCAAATTACTAAAGAATCTTTAGTTTGTCGATAAAATTAAGATTGTAGTGAAAGATGCACTGCTAGAATAAGCATCTAGATCAAAATATCAGCTTTGAAGCTAGACAAACGATGCACATAATCAGATAAATTTCTTCTAGGACTCACTTTTAGGCTAAACAATCCATATGTTGCTAGTTGGGTAGCACAAATATGCATTAAATTGTATATGAAACCATAAAGCTTCATTGAAAAAATAACAAGAAACATTTTTAGTAAATCCTTCCAAGCTTAAGCCCGTGAATAGCATCATCCAAAAAGAGATTCAAGTGGGATCTCACACACGTAATTAGATGTAGAAAGGTTTCCCATAGATACTACTCCAAAATGTTGACATTGAGATCAAGATGTTGAAAGCAAAACACAAGAACATCCCAAGACCATAAGGACCCAACCCAGCAACATCAAGACCAAATGTAGATAAGATTATAACTAATAGTTATATTAGTTTATAACTCGAGTAGATAGAAGCTGGCCACTAAATTGCCACCCTTGTCTCCATGATGAAGATGTTGGAAGTATCCCTGAGGGTTGCTCTAAAACGCTTCTCTTAAGATATAACCATCAGCACCAGGGGCCTTCATCGTTCCTCCCCCGCCGGACTCGGCGGAGTGACCACCTCCACCGCCGGACTTGGCGGAGTAGCCACCTCCACCGCTTCCTTTGCTTGAGTAACCTCCACCTTGACTGCCTTTCCCACCACCACCGCCGCCGCCGCCACCACCTTTGCCTCCCATCTTTCGAAGTGATAGCAAGCTTAGATTGACTCCTTAACTAAGAGATGCTTGGTACTAGAAAGACTTGGTTTCGAGCTATATATAGAGAGAGGACTAGAACACTGCGTCCCAGCCTCTTTACTGAGTTCTCATGTTTCCCAACGAGGATGGTGGTATCATAGGAATTGGAAACGCCGGTCGAGAGGGTTTTGTTAATGACTCAAGGAATGGTTGGTGGGTTGTGGCCTTCTAGGAGTCGGGAATTGTGAGGGGAAATCGATCAAACGTTCACAGGCAAGCCTCGGTATTCAAAGCCAACAAGTTAATGAACTTATTTGCCTAAAACAAACGAATTTATTATATTTTTTCAATGCTGAGTGTGAGTTAAATTAGAACTAAAACAACTACTGTACTCTTTTTTCGTGGCTGATGTCCTCTCCATTTTAAACACCTCTATAACTAGTTCTGCTTTCAATGAAAAATACGCTCTTAAATTGTTCTTTTCCAAGGGAGAAATAAATGAGACTACATATATCAAGCTACCAAGATGGTAGATTTACATGCTTCCATTCAGGTAGACAAGGCATGTGTTGGATGTAGTACTTATCCTGGAGGTAACATACGCATAGGGAGTACCGAGTCTGGATTCTCCAGTTTAATCTGAGTCACCTGCCATCCATAGTAATTCCAAATTCTCAAGTTTAAAACATGAACCAGAGAACAAATAAACTCAGTAGAATTATGTTAGGAGTCCTTGGTAAATGAGCTACACATGCATTTTTGCTGATTCCGATGCATATCTTGCAATTCGGTAGGATGGCAAGAGATGGCAGATGACTTGCGTTTAGACATAAGTTGATTGTGAAGCCAATATTTTTGCCTATTATGTGGTTAGGTAGAGAGAAATTCTGCAGGAGACAGTAAGAGTTTAATATTCTTAACTTTGCAAATGAAGCTACAATTCTCTATGGGATTCATGGCTATCTGATGACACTCCATCACAACAGTGAAGTTATTAGCAAGCGAAATGGTGATAAAACCTCATCACAGTTGAGCCATGGTAATATAGTTTAAGCTAGATTGAAAGCAGATTTTGTACTTTTTTCCTCTCTTCCTTTGTGCAAATGAATGAATAAGGAGCCAGGACGAGACAATGGCAGGCAACAGAATTGAGCTGAAAAATCATGATTATAAGGATAAGGGCATGATGATCCAGAGAAGTCCAATGGAACCTTTCTGTAATCTTTGTATGCAATATGTCAATATTTCCAGATCCGTTACCAAAACAACAAAACACTTCAAAACTACATAAAGCACAAATTTTCCAGAGCAAACAGCGTCAACGCAACTCTCATCAAAATATAAGCAATCCCTCTCAAAACCAGAAAACTTCAAGGAGAGAAGAAAAAATATCCATAACCAGAAACTAGAGGGAAAGCACACTTGGTTCTTTTAGCTCCATATATGAATAGAAGTGGAAAGAGATTAACAGCTTCTAATTTGACTTGCAAATAAATGCAATAGTGGCCATACGGGATCCTTCTGCCCCACCATATACCATATTAGGATAGGTCTGGACATGATCAAGATATCGGAAGACAGCAGGTTTGCTGTGTTTCTCTTGATCAATGTCCTGAGCACCAAGCCTTCTTTGATTAAAATTGTCCACCTCTTGCAGTAGTTCATCCTTTGTACTGTTAGATGACGTGATAACCTAGAAAAAATGGCAATGCATCAAAAGGTAGATTGAAAAGGGAGGGTTGCAGAAAGAACAATAGTTTGTAAACGAAAGGATTTTTCATTTATAGGAAACAGAAATCAAGGTAGAGTACTAACCAGTATACCACCAGGAGCAACCAAGTTTGATACAGATTCCCAGTACATAATTCTGAAAATTAAATTGTACACAAGTCAAACTACGATATTAATTTTAAAAAAAATGCAGCAGATAACTTACTTTTTTTTAAGGCAGCAATAGTTATAATAATTTCTTTTTGTTCTGTGTTTAGAATATCTTGCACCAAAAATAATAATAAAAAAAACCAAGTGGAGTGAAGTAATATCTAAATAGTAAGTGCAAGTGCTGCTTACAGGAATCCTCTCAAACACAATACCTGATCTAATTTTTTTCCTGGTTATCTTTAGGTTATGCTGCAAAAAGCATTCAAACTAAATTTAATTATGTGGTTAGTTTAATTATTTTAAGTGCAGGAAACATATAGTGCAGGAAATATACGGAATATGTAAACAAATGAACTAAGATTACGGTGAACTGGTAGCAACCAACTCCCAGTGCTCAAGTATGGTACCTTTTGATGGGACCATCTGGATGCAGCCCTATGGCATCTAGAGTCCCTTTGTCCATAAGTAGTTGGAATTTTCTCTCCAGTTTTGTCTCGAGAACATCATCGACCTGAAATGGAACCATCAAATTACGGAAGGATCCACCAGAGCGAATTAGCACAAAAATCCAACAGGTGATAAAAATAGACACTTGTATTTTAGTATAACTGGTATACAATGAGAAGCATCCAAATTCTGATGCCTTGATCAATGTTTAGTTTAACCATATTTCACAAGCACAACATATTTGGATTCAGTCAGAACACCAACTAAAAACTTGAATAGACAACCTACAGCATATCCATCCTAATGCTTGGAATGTGATAGACAGCAGTAGTTTTCACTTGATACTCCTATACTGTTTGAACTTGGTATCTTCAGAGATATGTTAAATTCGAGAGAGAATTGCACATGACAAGCATTCTTTAGCATAGATATGTGGGCTAGATAGTTCTTTTTGCTTCTGTAGTTGGTGATAGCTCTCTGTAAATGAATCAATTCTATGAACAGCTAATGTAACTATTAAGTCTAGTTCTATATACTAGAGATATAGTTCATCCTCTGTTTCATGGTCATTAAAGGAAAAGAACAGAGGCAATATGAGAAGAAGAGAAATAGCAAATGAAACATTTGGACCTATTCAGTATAATGATACAATGATTGCAAAAGGCCTCCTCCACAAGATTTAAATCTCAAAATAAAATACAAATGAAAACATGCACTTAGATATGGTCACAATAAAGTCATCCGCAATCATCTTCTAGAGAAAAGAAAGAAAAAAGAAAAGATGCAAATAGTTTCCATGATTGATGTAAGAGTCAAGACAAGATCCACATTATAACAGAAATCATCAATAAGCTATTGAAAAAATGTAAACATTCGGTGCTTGCATATAGAAATCTTGAATGAACAGATGGGTGGCATCCATGTGGATAAAGATAGTTCCACATGATACATGGATGAGCGGATGCAACAAATTCCCCTTATTATATATGAAAAAAATAGGTTATAGATGAAGGATATGAAGTCTGAGTATGGCTTATAAACAAGATGATAAACTATTGACATTTCAAATCGTTTTCCCGTGGAGTAAAAATTAAAGAAAACACCTAAGATGTCCATAACCATAGAGTAATAATTATCAAATAGGACATTTAAGGTTGCTATTTTAATGAAATCTAAAAAAATCCTTCTGACCTTTGTATTATGAAAATTAGAACCTAGGCTTCTCTTGAACATGCATGATATGAAATAAGGGCCACCATATGGACACTCATGCATATAACCACATATCAGACTCCATAACACAAGCATGCATGTCTGGAATAATAAAAAAACATCATGAAGAAAAGGAGCATGAGAGAACATAATTAAGCAACATATTCCCATAGAAAATAAGACTAACCATGAAGTGAATACTGGAAAATCCACCACGAAGAGCAATGTTTCTCGCGAGCTCGATTGCTCCTTCACTATAATCAATTCCGGTAAGATCAGTAAACCTGGAAGTTGATATACCAGTAAGTTGTCTTCAAGATATAAAATAAAACCAAATTGTGGAATGACTATAGTAGGCGTTAAAATGAAGCTACTTAGAGATTGACATCATTGATAATGCTTTATGCATAAGTGATAAGAAGATCAATGGAATTGAGAATCCAATCTGACAAAGACTAGCATGCAAAGTAAAATTCTGAGACACCAAACGATTTTTATCTCACATTAGACAGAAAGGCACCATAAACTGGTGATGGACATAATAGTGAAGATCGAATTTTCCTATTGTTGAAAATAACTCAAGGGATTCGGAAGGCAAATGACAAACTTGCACTACACTAGAACTACATCTGCACAAGGCTTCATCAATATTTTGGTAGCAGTGGTTCACCATAATTTTCTGCATAAATTCCATAATGTATTTTCAATGACAAGAAGCTGGGGTTGAAAACTCAGCACAGCACAATTTATGCAAATATGTCCTCCTCTACTATACATCTCCATTAACATGCAAAATCTTAAGTCAATTAATTATAGTATCTCCTGTTTAAAGATTGTTGGGGTAAAAGATTGCTGTTTAATTGATGTGGTACCAACTCTACCATACATCTCCAATAACATGCAAAATCTTAAGTCAGTTAATTACAGTATCTCCTGTTTAGATTGCTATAGAATCAAAGCCCGAATGTAAATTTCAGATGGGCATGAAACTATTTTGATTGGACAAAAGGGCAATAATCTGATTTGTATTTAACCTAAAATCTCATATTCGATACGAGAAACCAGATTCCGATTTCCAAACTTTTTTAGGTTTGCTTCTAATCTAAGAAATTGAATCTGAATTCTTATGAGATCAATTTGGATCTTGTCAGATCGGAGTTTCATAAGTCACAACCCTCAAACATTAATATAACAACGTAATTGATCCTTTTCTTTCGTATAAATACAAAAAATTGAAGAAGATTATGATGCATGCCTGTATCTGGATTCAAAGTGGACTCAGATCCAAATACTCAAGCTTAAAGTAAGATTCAGATAAACATAGAGTTAAACCTGGATATAACCATGAGGGTGACACCTAGCAACATTGACGTAACATAGGGTTAGTTAAATAATACTACCATCAATTTCCCACTTGAAAGTGCAGCTACTCAGTATTTAAGAAAATAAAAGATGAAAGTACTTGGTCCAACCAATCCTTCCACGCACCATAAGGCTTTTCAACAGAAGGTGGCAAGATGATCCAAGTCTTACAAGCAAGATACCTGGTAACAGATCCAGGTGATGAAGGTCTCAACAGTTGGCAAGATCCTTCAAAAAAGTTGCGACAGGCTACTGCAGACCAGTGGAGATATCTGGTAACAGGTCCAGGTGATGAAGGTCTCAACAGTTGGCAAGATCCTTCAAAAAAGTTACGACAAGCTACTGCAGACCAGTGGAGAATGGTGAATCTACAAATATACTCATAGGATTGACTCCATGAAAATGCTTTGCAAAAGAGTGGGCCCATTATAATATGAAATTATAGATAAGTAAAGTATGGAAGCTTTCTTCCTTCAAGAGGATAAGTTGTGGGACATGGAAGAACTCTATTTCACTATGTTACTTCTATAGAATTCCCTGCCTAGATCAGAAGCATATCTACAGACGAGAGCTAGATCTTAGGTTGCAGTCCAGTTCTGCTGGCTAACATTGGCAAATTTGTTTTCTTTGAGACAGCAAAATATCTACTTATGTGTGCTCATCCAAAAACTTTTGGGAGTTCTTATTTTTTTCAAAGAACATATTTCATTTTCAACAACATGAAGCATATAATGTTCTTGCTAATACACATTAATGTTTCACCATAAGATAATAGAACATTGAACAACTGACTGTGTATACGATCAGATTTAGTGCCAAAGACCAGGCTATTAAAGTATTAATGAATGATCACAAAATTTGTCCTCTCTTAGAAATTCTATTCTGTCTTTATATAAGGAGAATATATAGTAAATTCTTATGGATCTATTTGTTTCAAACAAAAAGAATACCTCATTATCCACTTAAAATAGCATTTTAGCTTACTAGGAGCTCCCACTCGGTAATTTATAGAAAATCATCCAAACTGATATAAATTAAAATGCAATACTACCGTTAACATCTATCCACAAAAGAAACAATTCACACAAACACACATATAAAATTCCAAATTTCTGGACTTGACATAAGAAGTAGAGAGTAGAACTTATATCATCTATGAGCCACTTAATTATTTTGTAACAAACGTTTGAAGCAACCTATTAGATCAAAGTAAGGACATAAAATTGGAACAGTACCCTTGCTTTGCAAGCTCTTGCAGAAGCAGACCATTCCCAGTTCCAATATCAAGTACACTCCAGCTGGACAACTCTCTGTGGCTGTCACTTGATTCAGATTTACAACTTTTGTCATCAGCCATGTTAGGACCTGGGCACATGCTGGCACACAGGTTTTTAGTCCAAGTAACAAGAACTTCCATGACTTCAACACCGAAGCTGCAAAAAGGTGGTTGAATCAAATTGATAATTCCAACTGAGAATGGTTTTTATTTTATAATTCACAGACATGCATGAATACATGGAAATATTTCAGCTGGTAGCTATTACTTAAAATCAATTTCGTAAAATTTGCTAAACAAATTGATAAATTATGTGATTTTCTTACTTCTAAGAAAATAAAGTGAGGCCAAATCATTTAAATCGCAGCTTCCCACATGACTCCTTAAGTTATAATGGACCGCAGAAATTGTTTCCCCGGATTAGTGCCCTAATTACCCATACAAGATTATATGCTGCTTCCTCCACATAATAATTTTATAAATTTCAAATGTTAACTGTTTTTTCTCTACAGTGCTCTAATTTTGAAGTAATTTGAAATTTTAATTACTTATCTCAAATAACAAAAAAGTTGAGAAAACAAATCAACCTGACATTGTAATTGTCCTATTTAAGGTAATGACCAAATCATGAAGAATAAGGGCAAACACCATGATTCCAATCTCAGATTTTTAATTAGTAATCTCGTCATTGGCATGTTTCACTTGCATAGGTGTAAGGAAGGTCTGCCCTACCGACCCGTATCACCCTGTACTAACTATACCAGTAAGATACCGAGGTTCAGTTTGGTATTTGAGTTGAACTGGTCCATAGTAGTCTGAACCGAGTGGAACCGTCCAGTACCAACCCCATACTGCTCAATTTCGGATAGCACTACAACTATGAGTGAGAAAAAAAGTGTTGGGAGCCTGTCGTACGGGATGTGTATCACATGTACCATACGGTATTGAATTGATGACATACAGGTATGGTTCCCAATACTTATTTTACAAGCCTTGCTTGTAAGGTGGATTCCAAAAACATATAAATTATAGATATTTCCTATTTAGCATACTCAACAACTCATATCAGCACGAGATAAATGTGGTTTTGAAATTTTCATCAGGTTTCAACTGGCAGCAATGGAAAAGCTGCTCTTCTATCTATGTATTTTTTCCAGTTGCTGACATAATCACCGGTTGATTGTGAACAAAGTAAATGGGTGGTTATGAGAGATCGCATGAAAAATATCTAGTGTTTATATGTTGAGATAAACTGAGTGATAAATAAGCATGCCTCTAACATGAAATTGAGATGGTTATCATACTGAGCAAACAAAAGCAAGGATGTCATGCCTTTTAAACATTTATACCAGTCTTTTGCCACTAAAACTGTTCTTGTAATGTTAAAGAGTACTACTCACCAAGTTTCACCCACATGGCCATGCTCATGAAAATTTGCAAGATCCTCCCCATAAGCAGCATCCCAATAGCCCTGTGAGCCCAACACGGATGTTTCAACCTCACTGGCATCTGGTAGATCCTTGTCAGAACTGCTCCACCAGTACATATATTCAGCAAGCAACAAAATTGTTCGAACTAATGCACTAATACATCAGCAGGACTATCTATTTTCACTTGAGCTACATATTCAAAATAATAAAGCAAAAATCATCATAAATTAGTTGCTTCTCTGAGTATAGGTATCTTTTTATGAAGAAAATAACAAGATAAGAAGATAGATATCTGAAGGCTAGCAAAATGGAATTCCATTTTTGTCACTATGGACGGAAAGGAGCATTGGTATTACCTGGTAACAGAGACAATTTCCCGTCCACAGAAAACCCAAGTACACACAACAGTTAACAAGGCCATGGAGATGCACGACATGTGCCAGGATACACCTGATAAAACATGGCACAGCTGACACAGACAGACATGGCCAGCAGGGACCAGCACCTCAACCCTTGCTTAAGCTAAGTCTTAAGTTGCAAGTGAAAAAATACTTTGAAGATGGACCACATGAAATGTATTAACTGATTGAAGAAAAATAAGTCGCAATCTAGTGTGGTGCAAAGGGACAAAAAATTTATTTCAGCAATAATCCCCAAGCATTTAATTTTCGTCAAACAGAACTATGAACCATAGTTCAAGACACGTTTTGCAAATGTTTGCTTCTAATAACATATTTCGAATGTAACCCACTTTTTAAACAATCCAATTCTTTCACATTTTGGAAATTTCACTTCTAAAATTTATCTTTCTTTTACATTTTTTTTCAAAGGAAAGATCTCGAACAATGTTCCAGTGGCCGAGAAAACAAATACATTAAGAGACAGAAAATAGAATGCAATCCGTCCAAATTCTCAGCATTCATTATATCCTGTGCAAGTCCGTTTCGCTAATTTGGCCATTGCCAATGCTTCACTCAATAATTTTGGCACATAATTGCCCACATTGCAATCCACAGGCCATCCATTTAACAGAGAAGATCAAATCTCAAACTTTCGCCACTCAGAAGATCAAAATAGGGAGCGAACCAAAGAAGAGACACCTGTAATCGGAAGCAGCGGGGAAGTTGCAGCTGGAGAGGACCTCGGCGGCGTCGACATGGCGCTGCTCGTCGTCCATCGTGCTCCCATAGTCGCTCTTTATTGACCACGAGTCCGCCGCCACCGACCGGTCGTCGTCCGATATCAGATCCGACGCCGGCGGCGGCCTCGCCGGGAAGAGATCGCTGTCCTCCGGCGGCATCCGCATCCCCGCCATCGATCACTCCGATCTCTTCTCCGAAATGCAGCACAGCGAAGAGAGAGATCCCTTGAAACCCTACGAGTGAGATCGAGGAGGAAGAGAGGGAGGGGGAGGAGAGAGAAAAGGGATGGGCTGAGGAGAGAGGCAGGGAATGTCTTCCGGTGTTGTCGGATTTTTGGACGGTCGAATCGTCCTCTCGAAGCTCGCGCAGTGGTGCCGGGTAAACATATTAGCCCTGATGTTTCTAGAAACCACGAGCATGCCATCGGATCGTGACGTTAATTCGTTGAAGCGGGACGGGTAAGTGAAACGACGGGTCGCGGTTGTGTCTTTCGCGCGAAAAAAAGGATTCGCCTCCTTCTCACGAATCCACCGTTGGATCACCTATCCACACAGCTCTCAAACCGACCAGAGGATGATCCAACGGTAGATTTGCACGAAGGAAGGTCAATCCTTCTTTTATCGCGAAAGATACAAGCGCGACCCTCGAAACGAGTAACGATAACTTCCACATGTGCTCATAAAGATTTTATGCTGGTGCACGATCTGCCGTCCATCTTGGCTAGCACGCTTTGTTTCATTCATGTCGCACCCCCAACTCTTCATTGGGGTCGAATATGTAATACAGCCACATAATCCTTAAACCAAAGTTCTAAACATCAGGCCTAAAATAAATAATATCCACATAAAACCCACTAGTATTAAATAATCAACTAGCTCAATTATAAAATTTTAAATATTCATCGGTATCAACAAAATAAAAAAGTTAACAATCTAACTAACTACTAACTTTATAAACTCTCCGTCCTTCTCCCTATGGTTCTGGAAAAAAAAATGTAAGAAAGAATATGAGCTTGCCAACCCAGTAAAAATTCTGAACCGCTACACCATAAATAATAATCAAATAAACAATACTAGATAAAGTGAACACCATATCAATACTTGAAAAGCTCATTTAAATAATATGCATATGAGCCCTTATTATCACCTTACCAAAGAAGCATATATATATATATATATATCATATTTAACTAATTGTTCAACAACGGTTTCCTATGTCATGTCATCTGTTTTTTACTAACTTGATTTTTAGATTTCATAGCAATATTTTTTCGGCTTTGGACTAACCAAGATTAAGATCTAGTCCAAAACTAATAAAATCTCACCTGTAAGCTTGTAGATGCTGTCACATGTATAAGCTCGTAGAGGTTATCCCATGTGTAAGCCCATAGACGTTATTCCACATGTAAGCCTGTGGAGGCTATCCCACGCATAAGCTCGTGGAGGCTATTCTATGCGTAGGCCCATGGACGTTATCGCATGCATAAGCCTATGGAGGCTATTCCATAACAAGGTTAGTCCAAACCATATCTTATCCATTTGATTTATATATTACTCTTGTTAAATCAATTTTCACTTACCCAGGGCATTTATCTCAAATTCAAAGTATCATTGTTCACATAATCATGCTTTCATTAATTGATACATATAATATCCATATAAGTATATTCGTACTATAAATTATATAAATTATACCATCATATGTCAAACCAAATTTATCGATCATGATGCAAATCCAGCAATATAAACCAATAACATGTATATATATATATATATAATGGAAGCCAAATATAGGGATCCTTATCTTTATCGAAAATGACTAAACACAGCAATTACTGACCCACTTCACAATCTACGAGTTGAGGTACAGAGTACTTCGATCAGAATCTTCTCGCACAGATGATTCTCTCCTTACAAAATCAAACTCAATTATTAAAAGAAAAATATACAATGAACTAGCAACTTAGATTGCCTACCGGCATCCACCGAGGTCCATTACTAGGTCCTCTGAGTCTCTTCTACTAATTACCAAGGTCAATTATAGAGAGAGAAGACACCAAGAAAGAGAGAAACTAGAGAGAGGAATAGAGAGAGGAGAGAGAAACGAAAGAAGGAAGAAAAGAGAGGGAAGAAGAATCTCTCTTCTTGAACTAGAAAGTTCATCTCCCCCTCCCCTTTTGGTTAGCAGCAGGGGTAGCCATGGTGGTCAGCCCCGATGATGTAGCCACCACCGACCTCAGCCACTATCATAGCCGGCGATGGTGGCCAGCCGGTGCAAAATGAAGAAGAAAAGTTGACACCAAGCAAGCCATTAATTCAGCCAAAACCATGGTTGTTTCTCTAAACATGATCTCAGAGGACCTTAGGAGCGGTAAGGCTCGGCCTAATCCGGGGGCCGTCGACGATGAGCATGAAAGAAGAGACCAAAACAGGGCACCCCTATTTCAGATGGTTTTCCGACGATTTGCAAGCCCAAAACGTGGCAAAACATAACTAGAAGACCGAAAGAAGAAGAGAATAAGTCCTATCTCAATCTGACGAAGATCCGGCGACTCTTTCCGACAAAAATCGGAGGAGAAAACTCGAAGAAGAGCTTAGGATCGGCGGTATAATCTCGGTTATTCGTCGATGGAACTCAAAGGAGGAGGAGGGAGCCTTAACTATCTCTTGGCGGTCTTTGGATCACCCTAAAACTGTAGAGTTTCGATGTGATGGGGGGGTGGGGGGTTGGATTTTTTTTCTCCACCTCTCTACCATCGATCGACCACAATCGGTCAACCACGATTGAATGCTAATGGGCCTGGCCTCTTCAAGCTGGTCCATTAGCCCAGAATATTGGACTATTATATTTCCTATTTCCAACGGTTCAATTAATCAATTTTCAGCTACTAAAACTTAAAATCAATTGCTAAAATAACACTTTAATTGGTCATTATTTCAATAAGATGATCTATTGTACTAAAATTGCAGAACGCCTCTACTCTTTTAGAAAGTTTTTTGATATTTTATCTTGGTTCTTTTTGGAATTGGTCATTCATTGTCGATGGAGAGAATATTGGACATTTTGACCTCGCTTGAACTAATCTCTTTGACTTTGGTCGTAACCGAGGTGATTGACTTTGGAGTAGACTGAGGCACTACCTTGTTCGAAGCAATAAAGATTAACAATTATGCCAGAACTATAGTTAAGGTATAATCAGCATGATTTTCGCCGCATGCTACTCGCACAGAGTGGTTACCACGTCGTTAACGCGCAACTGATCGTTACCACATAGTTAAGGCATGTCGTGCCAAATCAGGTAACGAACGCCTATCTTAACCCTATATAAAGGGGTAATCTAGGGATCTCAGGTAGCCTCACACAAACTCCTCTCAACGTATTTTCTCCCTTCCACTATTTCTCTAAGTTTTTGACTTAGACATCGAAGAGTCCTCCACCGAAAACCTTCCAACAAGTGGATCTTTTGCAAGTTGGTCTCAGCTACAATTAGTCCTAGTTCTCCTCGGTCTCACCCGATCTCAGTTCTCCTCGGCTTTCACCGACCATAGTACACAACATGCAAAGACCGACCTCAGCTCAGAATCTAGCAGCAACAATTGCAATAGCTCAATCTTTAAAAACCTTGCATAAATATAATTGGCTTGGCTAAAGATGTGTACCTCGGACATCATGAATGGTAGAATGGGCATTTGCATGGATTCTTCTATGCTTTAGTCACGCTTTGACCATCCAATTAGGAAACAGGATTTGCTGTTCTGCTTTGAATAGAAATACTGTCGTTGAATGGATACGCAGCTATAATTAGTCTACATTAAGATTTGCTACCGTGATATTTAAATTTTAAACCCAAGCACAAAGCAAATACCATTTCCTCTTTATTTTTTGGGTTAAGAAATACCAATTACCTATGCCAATATTAGCCCGAAAACAACATTTATTCCTCTGGCTTTCTGTTCACATACACGTGGCCTAATAAGAAGGAATCTTTCCCTACGATCTATCAAAATTAGGTTGCAAGGGTTGTTTATTTAATGCTTCCCAGCCGAAAATAACATAGGCTATGATGAAAAAACATAGGCTGTGATAAAGATGAAAATTTTACAACAGTGGAACACTTCTTTATATACTTAGTCAAATGAAGCCAGGAAAATGTTAGTTAAGTTTCAAGATTACATATATAGACTAATAAAACTCCTCATTGGAAATAAAAAATCTCACAGGAATTCTTGGAAAACAGGATATAAAACACTCCATTCATTGCAATACCAACACTTCCGCATCACTTCATTCATGGAACCTCCTCAATGGTGTCCAGTGCCGGCGTCCAAGACCGCTCCTTCGACATCCTCCCACACATTTTGTTGACACTCCTCGTTCGCTCTGCCACCGGCTTGTCTTCTGTAGGGAACAAGCAGAATTCACTGAGGACAGGAAGGATTCTTCTTCCAATGTTCTTAGACCTTCCACGCTTCCTCATTGCTTTTGATGCCTTGCATGAGAGTGAGGCCACCTCCTCCTCGGCGAGCACAGAGTAGAGCATATCCATGGGCAGAAGGAAGTAGAGGCGGTGCGGCTCGAGCTCCTCGTCGGCCACAAGACCGGGGATTCGGTATCCCACTTTGAGGTAGTTTGAGTCGCACACAAATTGACCCGGGTTCTCTACCATGAGCTCGGCTGCTCTCACTGTGTGCATGTACTCTTCAACTCCACCGTTGCTATCAATGACCTTGATGGATCCTGTTGGAACAGCATAAGGTGTGCATGATGTGGCGTTCCCCATGAGTGACAGGGAGGGAGGTTTTCTATACGTTTCCAAGCAATAGACTTGCTTGTCTGTGAAAGCTGGTGAGTGTTGACATGAGAAGATGAAGGTTATAAGAAGAGGGAAGAAGGCAAGTGGATGCTGATATAAGGCTACATGGAGAGAGGGGGAGAGAGATTTGGCAAGCGGTCGCTTTTGGTGGGGATAGTCTATCAGGAGGGGCACATGGCTTGGGAGTTGAGGAGTTTGGTGCTGCATGGAAGTGGACAAACCAACGTAAAAGAAAACGAGAGTCATCAAAGAACACCAAATCATTAGCTTGGTTCGGCAGCCACCTAACACTATTCAATGGGTCTCAACAGTGTTATTTTTCTGTACAATATGTTGTGGCTTTTGTTAGGTAGGTAGGCAATATCAGTTGCCTCTCCTAGGCATTTGAATCCAGCTTGCTTTCGTCTAGAATATGATTTTGGCCCCGTCCACAATCACTATCTGATAAAGTTCTCTCCCTGTCTCACCGATGGAAAGGAGCTTGCAAGCTGTCTGTTTTCTTGTCCTCGGGCTAAATCTTCTCCATACTTTATGCTGAAAGATGTTGGCTAGAGCCTGGTGGGGAAATTGCTAGTCCAACCAGGTTGAATTTGTGACACCTGTCGCTCCCTTAACCTGTCTATAACAAATAGTGCAATATGGAATATGGTTCAGGTCCACCAAGATACGAACATACTCTGTCTTAAGTGTGATCAGGTCCCCAGGGAGTTTGTTTAAACAGCAAGAATCCATATTGAGCTTTTGGTTGTTCTAGCAGCTGCAGTTGTTGGTTTATATTCTGAAATTGTGGTTACTTGTAATTCTAGTCTTAGAACAGAACAAACAGTGGAAAAAGAAAGTTGCAATGGCAGACTTGCAAGGAGAGCAACTATAATCATATGGCGAAAGGCCAGAAGGTTGGACCGTACTAAGGTTCCTCCTAGGGTACCATATCAGAACAACCCTTTGTTAGTTGCTGGCTAATGCAATTTATTATCTTATAAAGTAATTCATTATTTTATAAATCTGAGGTCTAGTGGTTGTGAGGTTTGGAAAAGATATTAGCTAATCATATGAAGAATCTTAAAGCCAACCTGATGAACCATTTACAAATATGATAGGAACATTTTGTAGGTAGGATTGGCAAGTTGTCAATAGAACATATGAATAGTGAGAATAATAGGGTGGGGGGGAGTTGTGGGAGAGAGAGAGGGGTCTTTACCTCAAGAGAGGAGGAAAGAAACAAATATAAGGAGGGTTTTCTGATCAAATGGTTGGTAATTACATGATGTCATCACAATTCAGGTTGTCTATCAATACGTCAAGGCTCAGATACATTCTTTCATAAACAATGTTCATAATATGTTTTTTCTTCCAGTTTGGAGGTGAAATCCGGTTAAAATTTTCTTTTCTTAGCCTTCTTTTTGGTTTTCCACTCTCATTGATGAGTAAGAGTCGGTGTTTTCTTTCTTCATAGAGGACACTCATTCCTTTAGTATTTTTTGCCCTAGTAATATAACTTTTAGCAGTATACCACAACAATACACATAAAGAACAAAACAATTAGAGTTTGGCATGCTGCAGTTGTGCAGTAATTTCAGCAAGTTTGCGTGAATTCGGAATTTCTTTTGGCCTGTTGCCTCTGGCCTCTAATTTACAAAGATCAGTAATCATAGCTGCAACAACCATTGTAAGACTGCCATTACAATGGACTGATGGAGTTACACATAAAACATACATATCTTTTATTATGACTGTTATAAGAGATTTTGATATACCGATTTTGCACACTACTTTTACATATTCTGTAATTACTGGTATATCAGTTAAAATAATGACAATTTATTGTCCCTAACCACCAAGATGGCTTATAATGGCCATATTGACCTATTCTATTTGAAGTTTGATGCTGCTGATATTGAAGAAGAGGTGCTTCACTCGATAGTAATGAGGACCCAATGAAGATATGGAGCTTGAAATGACATTATAAAAAAGAAGCTTATGTTATGGGAAACCAATTAGACTGTAGAGATCTAGCAAAAATAGGGGAAGAAGTCCTAGATGTTGATGATTTATAATGAACTAGTTCTAGCAGCCATATCTATCAATTCCAGTTTGTATGCAGAATTCTTGTTCTTAAGTTTGGAACTTGTCCTGTTTTCTGGATGTTCTATCATCCAAGTTCGTTAGCTCATCTAACTTGTTGGCGAAGCGCCATTTTATTCCACTGACATTTAAAAATACATATTGAGCCAACATTTTGGTCCAAGCCAAGCACACAATTATGTAACAAGTACATCTCAGAGTTCGAAAGATATTGGTACGGCTAATCATGTAATGTTGTATGACATAAAATTAAAACAGTGATCATGATCTTACTAGTGGTGCTTGTTGCTGGTGGTCCAAACCGAGAACGATTGGCACAGCGGTGTGAACGGGGTTCCCTTTGAGTTGCTTTGGTTGCGCTCCGCCCTCCGTCGTGAAACCTGCAAGCAAGCCTCGCACCACCACCGGGGTAGTGGGGGCCCTCCGACGATCAAGTCAGAGGAGATCGAAGGAGAAGGAGAAGGAGAAGGTAGCAGGTGAGATGATACTCTGGAAGATATATCTTACCCTCCCCCTTCCCCCCCAGCCTCATATATATCAGGCTGGGGGGTTTTTCCGGGGATTCGTCATCGTGTGGCACGATGGGGCTGCCACTGACATGGCCGTTACAGGGCGTCGTGGGGCAGCGCTGGGTACAGCCATGGCAGGGCATAGTGGAGCTCCGCTTTGTACGGCTGTTACAGGGGATCGTGGGGCAGCGCCGGATACGGCCGTTGCAGGGAGTAGTGGAGCAGGGGGCCGCGGCGTGCCTCAGAGGAACAGTCTGTTGTTGTCGAGAGATTGTCGACTCGGGGTCGGATTGCTGGATCAAGGGGCAGCCGACTCGGGGTCGGGCTGCGGAGCCGAAGATGTCCGACCCGAGGTCGGATTGCTGGATCAAGGGGCAGCCGACTCGGGGTCGGGCTGCGGAGCCGAAGATATCCGACCCGAGGTCGGATTGCTGGATCAAGGGGCAGCCGACTCGGGGTCGGGCTGCGGAGCCGAAGATATCCGACTCGAGGTCGGATTGCTGGATCAAGGGGCAGCCGTAGTCTTCCTGGGCGCGCGTGCCGGTCACGTGGGGCATGGTGGCTAAGTTCCCCCGTAACAGTAGCCCCCCACTCCCGAGCCTGGAACCAGGAGGGGAACGGGTGAAGGGAGTGATGCTTCGAGATTGCCGCCATCCCTCGGAAAGGCGCGCGCGCTCCGAGCTTCCCGCCTTCTTTATGGCGTATGGCAGTTGTCGCTGATCTGGCGGTCTGCGGATTTCGGCGGACATCCTTCCTTAATGGCGTCGATTCGCCTTTGGGGCGCGAACAAACTTTCGGCAGCCAGGCGTCCTCTGGCGTCACCGAGGCGTCACCCGCCTTTCCGCCTATTTAACCGGGGGGCCCTCCCCCGTCCGCCTTTCTCTTCACAGGCATCTTCAAGTTTCTCCCTTGTGCCGCTGCCGTTGCCGCCGAACTGTTCGTTCGCTCCTCCTTTGACGCTCTCGGAGCCGTTCTTCCTTTCTTTCCGGTGAGTTGCCCCACTCTTCATTTTAGGGCTCTCCGTACTTTCTCCTTTCGTGTTAGTGTACTCCAGTCGTTCCGGTGCCTTCCCCCCTCTTGACCCCGTCCTGACCGTAGGTTCACTGGCCATTAGGGATGGACGAAGTAAGGGCGGACCGCATTCAGTCGGAGCTGGTCCCTGAAGACCTAGATAGGTTCGTGGCCCGGTACCACCTTCCCGAAGCCTGCAACATTACGCTCCCGGGGCCTGAGGAGAGGATGTCCCATCCTCCTCCAGGGAAGGTCGCCATCAATGAGGACATCCTTCAGGCTGGGTTCCGCTTTCCCCCCTCGGACTTAGTCGTGCAGGTGCTTCGGGGTTTAAGAGTAAAAGGCGCCGACGCAACTGGTGCCGAACTCATGGCGCATCCTGACGGCCTTCCAGGTTCTCTGCCGCATGCATGAGGTTCCCGCCACCCTGAATGTCTTTTGGGAATGCTACGGCCTGAACGGCCACCCCCGGGACAGAGGGTGGTGGTGCTTCGCGGCGCGGCGAGGGTGCGGCCTCGTCAAGGATGCTCCTTCCTCCATTCACGGCTGGAAGGAGCGTTTCTTTTTCATTGACGTAGATCCCTCTTGGGGAATCGGGACAACCTGGGAGACGCCGATGAAGTCCCCGATCGGCTTATCGAGGTTGTCGAGGGAGGAGTCCGATGGCGTTGCCGTCTTGAGGGGGCTGGTTGCCGAGGGCCGGCTTCCCCCGGTGGCCCGCCTTATTTCCGAGGATGCCTTGGTGAACGTCGGTCTAAGCTCGGTCCCCGCCGACCGTGAGCCCGCCACCACTTCTTTTTTAGCTCTTTTCTCCTCTTTCGTTTCTTCTTTCCATCAGTTTCTCAGTCTCCGACCATCTCGTCCTTTTTGCAGAAATCGACGACGTCATGCGGTCGGACAAGGCGATGGCTGTCAGTAGGGCGTCCCTACTGGAAGCGGTCCGGAGGAAGAAACGGACTCCTCCGAGCGGGGTTCCACCGGCGAAGAAGTCCCGCCAGCAGGCGACTCCGACGCCGACAGACGGGTCCGGACCCACCGATCAGGGGGGCGCCGCGGGCTCGGACCGACAGTTGACGCCGTATCAGCCCTCCGGTGATGAGACTACCGCTTTTCCGGAGGCGTCACCCGGGCACGCCCGAGACGGCCGGGTCGGACGCGATCGGTCCCCAGCCCGGCCTTCGACTCGGTCGGCTTCGGATGATACGAGAAGGAGCGCGCCGAGGCCCCGGCCGAGCGGGACCCTGTCGATTTCTGGAGCGGCCCCCGCCCCGAGCACGGTCAGCATGACTCTCCCCCAAGCAATGGGTAAGGGTAAGGCCGCAGAACCACCGTCCGGCTCCGGGGCGAAGTCGGGGTCAGCCTTCACTTTCGCCGGCGCCCGAAACCTCATCGAGACGGTGCTGCTGGAGAGTGACCGTAGGCGGGTCCGGCAGATGGGGATCCCTGACGTCGGAGCTGCCAGCTGCGTCTGTCTCATGTCGGTGAGTGTTCTTCTGGCCGCTTTCGTCATTTATAGGCTCTATTGATCCCCGCCTGACGCCCTCATTCTTCCTATCTCTTAGCTCGCCCAGT